>NC_047130.1:17531303-17891303 GCF_009829125.3 Periophthalmus magnuspinnatus
GGACCCACAAATGTGTCTGTAAGAGAGTAATAGTAGCAGCAGTAGTAGTGGTGGTAGTAGTAGTAGTAGTAGTAGCAGTAGCAGTAGCAGCAGCAGCAGTAGTAGTAATTAAGTAGTAGTTAATAGTAGTAGTAGTATTAATAGTAATAATAGTAGTAGTAGTAGTATTAATAGTATTAATAGTAGTAGTAGTAGTATTAATAGTAGTATTAATAGTAGTAGTAGTAGTATTAATAGTAGTATTAATAGCAGTAATAATAGTAGTAGTAGTATTAATAGTAGTAGTATTAGTAGTAGTAGTATTAATAGTAGTAGTAGTAGTAGTGTTAATAGTAGTAGTAGTAGTATTAATAGTAGTATTAATAGTAGTAGTAGTAGTAGTAGTATTAATAGTAGTAGTAGTAGTAGCAGTATTAATAGCAGTAGTAGTTGTATAAAATGGGGGGCTCTGGAAGAATAGTCCTTTGTCAGGAGAGCTCAGATGAAAAACAGCTTTTGGAGGTTTTGAGACTGAACCAAATCCTGACCCAGTCCCACCACAGTCAGGGCTGTGGACCTGGGTCAAGTGCGTGTCATACTGTGGAAATATTACAGGAGTGTTACAGTGGCTCCAGTACTGTGCCAATGTACTGCTTTTTCCACTGGAGCAGTTTGGGTAAGTCCCGATTCCAAAACT
Organism: Periophthalmus magnuspinnatus; assembly: GCF_009829125.3. Taxonomy (NCBI): domain Eukaryota; kingdom Metazoa; phylum Chordata; class Actinopteri; order Gobiiformes; family Gobiidae; genus Periophthalmus; species Periophthalmus magnuspinnatus. The sequence goes on from NC_047130.1 coordinate 17,531,980, forward strand.
GGACTCAAATATTCCCAGAAATAAACCAGAAAACTGGAAACACGCCTGGACACGTGCCAACATGTGCAGCAGTGGAGAAGATGAAGATGAAGAGATCAAACTGGATTAAAGACGAAACAAATAAATACATTAAAAAAAAACTTTATTATGCACTCCTTTTAAAAGACGCTCTGCTCATAAAAACATACTTGGGGTTTTGTTTCGTTCCTTTATATCTGCTCAAAACCCTGTCACCCCCAACGCCACGGACCACATTTTAACGTTGGTTAAGATGAGTCTTTACTGTCCTCATAGGGAAATATGTCCTCTGCATTTGACCCATCCCTCAACACCACTGGGTTAAAGTGTCAAAGTGGAGTATGCACCAGGGACCATCTCCAGATCCTGAGCTGTTGTGTATGTTTTTGAGTTGATGGGGGAAACCGGAGTTTGCAAACCGGGACCTAGAACCTTCCTGCTCTGAGGTAATAGTGACTAAACCAGGACTAAACCAGGACTAAACCAGGACTAAACCAGGACTAAACCAGGACTAAACCAGGACTAAACCAGGACGAAACCAGGACTAAACCAGGACTAAACCAGGACTAAACCAGATGATGTTTTGTTAATTTTATTGGTAATTTTATGATTATTTGTGATTATTCATGTTCTGATTTATGTGATTTTAATGTCTTTCTTATTCTATAAAGCACTTTGAATTATTCTGTGTATGAATTGTGCTATACAAATAAACTTGCCTTGCCTAAACCAAGACTGAACTAGGACTAAACCAGGACTAAATCAGGACTAAACCAGAACTAAACCAGGACTAAACCAGGACTAAACCAGGACTGAAATAGGACTAAATCAGGACTAAACCAGGACCAAACCAGGACCAAACCAGAACTAAACCAGGACTAAACCAGGACTAAACCAGGACTAAACCAGGACTAAACCAGGACTAAACTAGGTCTAAAACTGGATCTGAACCAGGACTAAAACTAAATCAAAGAGAAGACTTATTCAGAACTAAACCAGGACTAAACCTGGTCCAAGACAGGTTTAAACCAGGTCTTACGCAGTTCTAAAAAAGAGCAAACCCCGGTCTAACCCAGGTCTTCTTTTTTTCGTCTAGTCCAGGTAGAATCAATGTCAAGAACTAAACCAGGTCTTGATGAGATGGACAGAAAACCTGACCAGATCCAGGACCTTCTAAGTCTCCATCTCACTCCCTCTCTTCTTCCACTCTCTTTCTCTCAATCCCTCTTTTCCTCACCCCCTTCTGTCTCTCTCCTCTCTCAATCTTTCTCTCTCCCTTTACTTGTCTATACTCTGGCTCTCCCTGCTTCTCTCCTTCTTTTCCCCATCTCTTTCTGTCTCAGTATCCATCTCTACACCCCCGCCATCTCTCACTCTCTTCCTCTATTTTCCACTCTCTCTTTTATACCCCATTTCTTTGTTTCTACTCCCGTTCTCCCTCTTTTTTGAACCCCCCCCTCTCTACTTCTCAATCCTGCTCATTCTTACCCCCTTTTTTGTTCCCCTCTCTTTCTCTCCCTTCTTTGCTCTTTCACTCTCTGGTATCTTTTCCTCCATCTCTCCCCTTCTCTCTCTCCCTGTCTTTCTCTCAATCCCTCTCTTTTGTCTCTCCTTCCCCCATCACTCCCTCTCTCTCTCTCTTGCCCCCTCATCTGCAATCTCCCTGTCTCTTTACTCCTGTCTCTCTCTCCTTCTTCCTACTCCCTCCTTTACTCCCCCTCTTTCCCTCTCTCCCTCCTTGTCTCTCTCTGCTCCCTCTTTTCCTTTTTCTTCTTACCCTCTCCATCCCACCCCGTCTCTCTCTTCCCTTCTCTTCTATCGCTCTGCCTCTGTCTCGCGCTCTCTTTCCTCCTCATCTGCAATCTCCCTCTCTCTGACCTGCCTCTCCCTGTCTTCCCCCTCTCTCTCTATCCCTCTCTCGCTCTACTCCCCCTCCCTTTCTCTCTCCATCTTGCCCTCTTCCCTCTTGCCCCCTCTCTCTCCCTCCACCTCCCCTTCTCTCCCTCTCTTGCTCCCACTCCAGCCCTTTCTCTCCCTCTCCTTCTCTTTGCCCAGCCTCTCTCTCCTTCCCCTCCCTTACTCCCTCTTTTTCTCTTTCCCTTTCTCTCCCTCCCAGTCTTTCAATCTGCCGCCCCCTTGCCTCTCTCTTTTCCCTCTCACCTCCCCCTCTTCTCTCTATCTGCCCCCTCTCTCTCTATCTGCCACCTCCCTCTCCCACTCTTCTCTCTCCCTCTTCTCTCTCCCACCGCATCTCCTCTCTCCACCTCCCTCTCTCTCTCCTTCCTTCATTCCCTTTTCCTCTCCCCCTCTTCTTGCTCCCTCCCTCTCTCTTCCCCCTCCGTCCCTCTCCCCCTCTTCTCTCACTGCCCCCTCCCTCTCCCTCTCTTCTCTCTCCCTCCCTCCCCCCTCTTCTCTCTGTCTCTGCCCCCCTCCTCTCTCTCCCTCTCCACTTCTTCTTTCTCCCTGCCCCCCTCTCTCTCCCTTTCTCCCCCTCTCTTTCTCTTCCTCCCTCTTCTCTATCTGCCCCCCTCCTCTCTCTCTCCCTCCCCCTCTCCCTCCCTCTCTCTCTCTGCAAGTTGAAACCTTACCCGTCTGCTCTCTCTGTTTTGCCTTCCTCGGGGCGTTCTGCGGCAGAGTAAAAAATGTGCTGTATATTTGAAGTCTCGGGTCACGTGACCAGAGGCAGGCTTGGTGAATCAAAGTACACAATGATTTTTAGTGAAGACGAGAGAGAGGAGAGGAGGAGAGAGAGAGAGGGAAGGAGGGAGGAGAGAAGGAGGAGAGAGAGAGGGGAAGAAGTCAGAAAGTTAGCCAGACTCGGCAAAATCCACAAACTGGCAATGCAATCAGATCTAGCATCCAGACTCCAAAGTTAACATCGACTCCCGACGAGCTGAACACGGTAAGTGAGAGTTCAGTGGCGTTTGTTAGCGTGTTTTTGGTGTGTTTTGTGGCGTTGGCGTGTTTTGGCGTGTTTTGGAGTGTTTTGGCATGTCAGAGCATGATTGAAATGTACTTTTCTTTGTGTAACTTGACATGGGAAGAGTGGCTATAATTGAGAACAGAAGGTTTTTGTGAGAGGACAAGAAAAAGAAAAGGAGGAGGAATTTTCATTTGAGAAGTTAAACGTTGGTTTTGGAGTTTTGGGGCAGAACTGACTGATGGATTGTGGGTACTCGAAAGTTGAGGAGCTGTAAATCAGATGTTTTGTCGTGTTACAGGTGGGCACGGACGTGTTTAAATACGACTCATGTAACAGCACTGCATTCACATGTGTTAATACAGTATAAATATAAAGTGTCTTTAGAAACCTCATTTAAACAGTCAAATGTCAAACAATACAATGTATGTCTAATCCAACAAAAGACATTTAAATAAGACATTTAAACCAAGACTAAACTGGGTCTAAACCAGGATTGAATCAGGACTAAACCAGGACTATAGCAGGACTAAACCAGAACTAAATCAGGTCTAAACCAGGACTAAACTACGTCTAAAAAAAAGGACTAAATCAGAATTGAAACAGGAATAAACTAGGAATAAACTGGGTCTAAACCAGGACTAAACCAGGATTAAACCAGAACTGATTCAGGACTAAATCAGGACTAAATCAGGACTAAATCAGGACTAAATCAGGACTAAATCAGGACTAAATCAGGACTAAACCAGGACTAAACCAGGACTAAACCAGGACTGGATCGGGGCGCACACTGGGTTGTTTTTGGGTATAACTTGTACTGGATGGATTGTGGGTAAAGTTAACGAGCTGTGAGACGGCGTTGTCAGGTTACAGATGCTGTGGTAAAAACAGTAGCACTCATGTTCTATTGTGTTAAATGGAGATACAGCAGAAATATACTGGGATTGATAAAAAACAAATGTCAGACAGTGACTTCAAATTATTAGTTCAGATTAACCAGCAAACTCTGAACTAAACAGTTTAAACTGAGACTTAAACCAGGACTAAAACTACATCTAAAAGACTTAACCCAGGACTAACCCTGGTCCAAAACAGGTCTATACCAGGTTTTAAGCAGGTATAAAAAAGAGCAAATCGAGGTTTAAACCAGGTCTAACCCAGGTCTAACCCAGGTCTAAATCATGTCTAAACCATGTCTAAACATCTAAACTAAACCACTCTAAAATCCAAGTTTAAATCATATCCAATCTAGATCTAAACCAGGTCTAAACCAAGTCTAAACCAAGTCTAAACCAGATCTCAACCAGGTCTAATCCACTGTAAACTCCAGGTTTAAATCAGATCCAATCTAGGTCTAAACCAGACCTAAACCAGGTCTAAACCAGGTCTACAGGTGGTCCTCGTGGCAGGCTTCTCTTTTGGGGATGTCATCCATGCTTCCTCATGGCCATTTTTCATAAATCTACAAAACCATCAACTACAACTTCACAAACCTGATGCGATGTGCAGTAGTTTTATTAGCAGGATGCACGCTGATTGTGTTGTGATAGCGCTCTGAAGGGGGAGTGACTTAGCACAGAGATCAAAAGGAAGGGTGTCTAAATCCAGTCTAAACCAGGTCTAACCAGATGGTAACCAAGTCTAAACCAGATCTAATCTATTTTAAAATCCAGGTTTAAATCAGATCCAATCTAGGTCTAAAACAAGTCTAAACCAGGTCTAAACTAGGACTAAACAAGGTCTAAACAAGGTCTAAACAAGATTGCAATCAGGTCTAAACTGGGTCTAATCCACTTTAAAATCTAGGTTTAAATGTAATCCAAACTAGGTCCAAATCAGGTCTAAAACAGATTTAAACCAGGTCTAAACAGGGTCTAAACCAAGCCTAAACCGGGTCTAAACCGGGTCTAAACCGGGTCTAAACCGGGTCTAAACCGGGTCTAAACCGGGTCTAAACCGGGTCTAAACCGAGTCTACAGGAGGTCCTGTGTCTTCGGGGCTTGTTGATGGACCTCTTATGTGTTACCTGCTCTGTGTAAACACATGGGGCTGTTGCATAAGGACACACTGCTCTGGAGTCTGCGAATCTTGATAAAAAAACAATGAGATTATTTTGAGCGGGGAAAAGACCCAATGACCTCAAGTCTTTTTTTAGACTGTGCTGATCACGCTGTGGTCCAAGAGATGAGCCCTGATGGTTCAGATCGGCTTTGGATTTCTGCATTTAGAAAGTTCTGTCATATTTTTCATTCAGGTTAGGTAACCACATATAAAACGGGTTTTCAAAAAGATCAATATCCTCCCAAAAGAATTTGAGGTTTTTTTCTTTATTTTTACAAGTTTGTACATTTTATACAAGGAATACATCCAAGATATGAAGTAAGATATATGGAATTATGTAGTAAAGAAAAAATGTTAAATAACTCTACTAAATTTTTTTTCGACAAAGCAAAGGGTGGATACTGTGAGAACTTGATAAAACATAAAATATCTTAAAAATGTAAGTTCTTTGCCACATAATTATATCATCATCATCATCATCATCATCATCATCATCATCATATATCTTACTTCATATATTTGATGTCTTCTGCATGTGTATAAAATGTAGTAATATACTTTTTATTTCACTGTTGTGTCTGTAAATCAGGCACCTTCTTAAGTCACTCCAGTTAGCGTTAGCAACAGGTTTGATTGACAACATTGCTAAGCGCCCGTTCTGTGCTAAACCAGTGGTGTGGGCAGAAAGGGGCATTGCCTTCAACAGCCTCGCTCCAGATTGGCTCTTTGGTTGCTATGATACTTGCGGTTGGAATTACAAATATGGAACTCTGCTCCAGATTAGCCGCTATACCTGCTAGCCTTGATGAGCTTCATTTGACTGGAGCTGAACGCTGTGGATGAGGTCACACTCACATAGTCCACTTCTTTACACAGTCTATTATCGTTCCACATTATAGCACTAAACTTGTCTATTACTATGGATACAAGCAATTCATGCCACCAAAGCGAGCTACAGGTTGGAGAAGCGACTCTGCTAACAGTAGGAATCTATGTTTTTAGCAATTAAAACAGCTGAAAAGAGCTTATTGAACATTGTGGAACGTTCCAAACAAAGCACTGACATCTCCATGGAGACAAGCATGAGGAAAGCTACATAGTGCTCCTTTAAATACAGTTTAATACATGTTTAAGTGCATGTTCAATGTAAAAATACAAGTTTCGTATTGTGACAGTTTAGCACGATTTCATATTTATGTCATGAATGAGCCACCGCCCAGTCAGCTGACTATGTCCCCCTCTGCAACTCTCAGGATCCAAACCTCAGAGTTAAAACTAAATCCACTTGTTGATGCTTTGCAGCTGGCATCATCAACATTCCCTGGGGATGTGATGCTAACTGAAGGCATCTCTCTGTCTGAAGCTCTTTAATCTGAGTTTTATTTTAACACAATCTGATCATAAAGAACGGACTTAGCTGGAACTACAACAGGTGAGCTGATTTGTGCTGTCAAACAAGCCCCTCACAAATAACATTACAGTCACAAGCTAGCTAGCATTAGCTAACAGTTTTTCCAGGTCAAAGCCCTAAACAGGACCATGAATGCTCGTATTGATCACAGGCTCCTGAAATTGTGTTATTTAAATCAAATTAGCAGTTTTGCTTGAGTTTTCTTTTTAAAGTTTTTAAACCTTTTTAGCAGCGTTTGGTAAATGCATGCATTGGGTCACTATAGTAACCGCTGAATATTCCACCATAGATACATATGTAGAACACCCCCGGTCCGGTGTCACTGCACAGTATCGATAGAATGTGGCCCTCGTTGACCTCAACTCAGCTCCACTGGAAACTGCCGGACAGCTCTGTAAATCCAGATGGATGGGAGTTATTATGGTGCTATTTATTTGCAGTATTTGTTGACACCACCGCTCCAAGTTCCTGCAGCGCAATCAATGTAAAGCCTCACAAACACCTGCCAGACGCATTCAAGATTAATGTTCCAGATACATTCAACAGGGAAACGTCCATCGCCCAAACAAGATGTGCTCAGCTCAGATATGGAAACAATAAACATCAAGAGTCTAAGGTACATTATTTTTTACCAACATAGTCAAAGTTTGTCAAATAAAACCCCAAAATGAAGTTTACATATACTTTGCATTCAACAAGAGAGGATAGACTTAAAGAGGAGGCATTTTTGGAGCTTTCATCCATGTTATAACATTGTTCCCTCATCCAAAACATGCCTAAAGAGTTTTTATCTGTCATCCATGTACATTTGAGTAATCTAGCGATCTCTCCATCGATCCTATCCTGAGACTTAGCCCACATGCCTACGTCACTCATACTCCCGTGTGACCACTTTTCATAAATATAAAAAAGCATAAAACTACAGACAACTTCACAAACCTAATTCAATTCATGTTTATTTCACATCTAAAACAACCTGAGCTGACCAAAGCCCTTCACATAAAAGCCAACAACAAATACACAGCTAACACAATACATAGGAAAAGAAAAACAAAACGCCAAGATGTCCCGTCTCGCTAATATTAAATGCCAGGGAGAAGTGGTGGGTTTTCAGACTAGTCTTAAACTGTGTTAAAGATCCGACAGGCAGAGTGCACTGTTCCATAGTCTGGGCGCTGTCACAGTAAAGGCTTCAAATGCATCCAAACGTAACCTCTTAGGACCTGAACTCTAGCATGGCATGATTTATTAGTAAGCTCTTTGTTATTTTGGCTGATTGGGACCCGATGAGTGTAAAAACAAAGAGTTATCTTTTTACATTATGAGAAAAATGATGTCCACATATGAGGACATTTGTTCTAAGTTTTATTTAGTAAGTGCCTGAAACAGCAACATTTTTCCTGAGTAAAAACAAAATGAAAAACAACAATTGTGTCTCTTGGAACAACGTGGCTCATTTGAAGTGCTGCTGACAGGTGCACACACATGCCTTTAACAAAGTCCATTTTGAATTTAAACTATAATGTGTTATACTCTTCTGTCACCACTAAGTGGCAGTATATATGGACCTCATATGTGGACACCAGGACCTTGTACAGAAAAAAATTGTATTGTGGCCTAGACAACCCATATGTGTACACCAGGTCCTTGGAGGCTAATGTCATGTGCAGTAGTTTCATTAGCGGGATGCACGCTGACTGTAATGTGATAGTGCTCTGAAGGGGGAGCGACCTAGTGCAGGGAGCAAAGGTAAAGCGTTAAAAACAAAACTGAAAACTGAACTGTTGTTTTTGGCGAATACAGCATTTTCAAACCAACAAAAGCTAACATGGTGATCTACATGTTATGTATTAGCAGCTAATACCCCAAAGAAGTACAATACCCCTCTTTAAAGTGCAATGTATAACTTTTTAGGTGGTGGGTTTGACACCTGCTTGTCTCCATGTTGATGTGAGTGCTGAATGTTCCACAGTAGGATATTAAACTAAAATATAATGCCACTAGGTCAGATCTATGGAGAGGCTAGCTGTGTATACAATATATCTGTACTGGGGCAAGGCCTATTTTGCTCAAATACATGGGAACAATCGTGTACAGGGTGAGTGATCCATTCTTCTCTCCAAAATGCTCTGTTCCTAAATATTGCATGATTTGTGTGTTAAAAATGCGTGAATGAAACAAAACACAACTACAGGTCTGTTTGTGATGAGGAAACAACATTATAACATTAACATAGGGCCCTTTAAGTAAAAGTACTGTTACTTCACATAACTAGTACAAGCACGGTATGAGAGAGTGAGAAGTACGAGAGTGGACCCAGCTGTTTTGTGCTCGTAGATGGACTCTTTAATCAGCCTCTTTCCTCTCCTCCTTCCTCTCCTCTTTCCTCTCCTCTTTCCTCCATTTTGGATGTTTTCAGGCGACTGCATCTGCTCCCAGTTATTCTCTGGTTTCATCACTCACCACAGACTCTGGGTGTGTGTTCAACATTGTTCCTTCCACTCAAACACAGGCTGATTCTGGGGATACGTCTGTTCTATTTAACACTGAGGTTTGGTGTTAGTCCTAGTTTGATCTCGTTTGTGATTTAATCCTCGCTCCGTCCTATATATAATTTTGGTTTACTTAAGTCGTGGTTTAGCTCAAGTTGAGCAGAGGTGTGTAGGGCAAAACATGGAAAAACGCACAAAATCTGGTATTTTCTGGACACGCAAATGTTCAGATCATTTCACATTGTCAACCATAGACAGTGTACAGTTGTCCCGGTTCAGCTTTCGTGGTTTCGCTATTTTGCCAAATTTACATAAATGTTGGATCTAAGTGTGAGTCTGAAGTGCTGTATGTTTGCAAGTTTTCTCCACAACAAAACCCACAATGTCGATGAAACATTCTGCACAGACAAAGGCACCTACGAAGGTCTGAACATTGAGAGAGTTTAAACAAGAGAGAAATGTGAGAAAATGTTAATGCCTGTCTGAGAAAAGTGTATAAAGTGTGTGATAAGGGGTTTTACAGCTGCAAAGCATGGGTGCGCTTCTGGGTCCATCGACTTTAGCTTCAGTTCAGTTTCTATTGAAAAACTGTGACCCTCTTTCTGTAACTGCTGCTGTTAATATTTGTATTAACCTGTTCTACCTGATCCTGGTGTTTTTAATTTTGCTGTCTGTATCTGTAAATCAAGATATGAACTTTAATAACAGACAGATCAGACGCCTTCTTTCCCCGAAGTCACTTCCATTAGCAACACTGTCAATCAAACCTGCTGCTAAGCGCACGGTCCCTGCTAAACCAGCGGTGCGGGGGGGAAGGGGCATTACTTTCAACAGCCTCGCTCCAGATTGGCTCTTTGGTTGCTATGATACAGAATTCCTAATATGGAACTAGGCTTTTACTCAAGTAAGAAGAGTACTGTTACTTCAATAAAAATAGGAGTAAAAGTATGCTGCTACTCTGAAAAGTGCAATGTCTTTCAAAAGTTGACAAGTTACACTACCAATTTGACTTAAAAAAAAACTAGTCTAATCACCTAGTTTTTAAAATTTTGGTTGATAATTTTACTTCCTGGTTGGACACGGGCAGCACATGTGACTATCCAAAGCTCCGCCCAAAAGTCTACATCACCCATGCTCCCACATGACAATTCTCTATAAATATACAAAAAACATGATCAAAAACAATACACTACAACTTCACAAACCTGATGCGATGTGCAGTAGCTTCATCAGCGGGACACATGTTGATTGTGTTGTGATACCGCTCTGAAGGGGGAGTGACTTAACACGAAGAGCGAAGGGAGGGTAGCCTCAGAAAACAAAACTGAAACTTAGAAACACATGCTAACACGTTGTTTTCGTTAACACGTTGAGTATATCATTTTCAAAACAATAAAAGCTAACAGGGTGATCTAAATACTAAATGTGTTAGTGTGTTAGCAGTTAATACCCCACAGAAGTAAAGTACCCGCTCTTTAAACTGGTATTTCTTCTGTTACGGTGAGAGTTTAAAGTTTATGATCCACTACCTCGCTGCAGTTCTGGTTTTGTTTGCTCGACACATTTGAGGTGGAATTAACACACGGGTGAAGAGGGACAAAAATAGTGTGTCATTTCTGAGTTTACGACCTCAACCACAAAATAAAACACAGGCTGATTAGCACATACCTGCATTCTCGTGTTGTATTGACACATTCCAGTTGAGTGGCATTATCCAGTTCATTTGAGGTCCTCACAAGCCTGGGCCTATAGTGTAATTTTCCATTTATATTTATTACTGAGGGAGTGAACGAGCTCGTGAGAAGCAGAGCGTTTAAACGATGGATTTGTTTTGGAGATTGCAGCGGAGAAGGTTTTCTTGTAAAAATGTGCAGCCATTTTGTTATTAGTATTGTTTAAATGTTCCATATTACGCAAAATTGACTTCTGTGAGCGTTAAATCATGTTATGATGCTGTTAAATCGTCAAAAACAGACCTGGAGTTGTGTTTTGTTTCATTCACACATGTTTGAGTAATATTTTATTATTAGTGTGTCTACAACTCAAAATGCTCTGTTCCACCTTGTGATGTCATGAAGTGGTAGTTTTCAAGTTAACAGCTCCTTTTACCTTTAGTTCAGTAGAGATTGGCAATTCCAGGGCTGAAATGATCCGAATGATTCTAGTGAGGGTGTGTGGAGTTTAAAAACACAGTGGAGCACTTTCTGTATTACCACATGATGACATCACAAGGTGGAACAGAGTGTTTTCAGTTTGATAGAAAAACTCAGCCTAAATATGCAGGGTTTGTTTGTTAAACATGTGTGAATGAAACAAAACACAACTCCAGGTCTGTTTGTGTTGAAGAAACATGTAATATGGGCTCTTTAAAGATGCTTTTCCAGATTTTTACGTCCTACAAATGTGAAAAATAAAACTAGACCTAATAGAACAATTTGCAGTGGTCCAAAGTTATTCCGCACTTACATTATGCATTCAGAACATCCTAATTATTCACCTAAATTAGTTTATAAGCACTTTTCACACCTTTCAGAGACCAGAGTGGAGTTTTCCTGTGTCGATAAAGCTAACAACTAGCATGCTAACACCCACTTCCTGGTTATTAGACAACAAATCACTATATAATTAGATGCAGACAAACACAGCAGACTTATTTTGACTTTGAGAGCTGTTTATACCATATATCTGCACTGGAGCAAGAGAAGTTTGCGCAAATATATGCAAAAAAATTGGTACAGAACCTTTAAAGTTACAGTATGCAACTTTTTAGCTAGAAAAATACACCAAAAAAGCATGTTTGTTTTTTTTGCTTGCATCTCCCCAAACTGCACCTTAAATTATCCAAACTCTCACGTCGTAAATGAAAGTCGGCGAGAGTGAAATTAGAGCGGCGTCAGTTTAATGGAGACGCATTAAAACAGAGGAGTGATTCTGCGAAGTGTGTGCTGTTGAGTTGGTTCGGCCTGGAGCTGTTTGCGGAGCCTTCACACAGACCACAGCCAGACGTGCCCAATTCACCTCAGAGATTTGCTCGGGAAAGTTTCGGACGTTAAATGATTTTCTTGGAATCAGTTATTTTGTGATCATCAAAAGTTCTTATGAAAATCTGATCTGGGGGATAAAGCAGATCACTGGGTACGGCCACTTCAGAAGATGTGCCAAACGCGATCGAAACCAGGCTCAAAATTGAACTAAAGCGACGTCTAAACAGAAGAACTAAACCAGGACTAAATAAGACCAAGACTCCACCATATTAAAGGTATTACGTAACATTTCTGGTAATGGTTTCGCTACGTGTTTGGCTCTGTGGAGATTATTCGCCTGGAATGTTTCACAGTACGGCAATAATCTTACGTATCTCCATGAAGACAAGCATGAGATGCCACCAGGCCAATTAATGAGTGGCAGGCTTGCATCTCCACAAACCTGACTCTTATTTTGCTCAGTTTGTTTCCATGGAAAATTGGTTTCTTGGTATTCCACAGTATGGCATAAAAAAAGCATCTGAAGTAATCCAAGGTTAAACAAATCTAAGACTAATACATATGGTAAGCGAGGAATAAGCTTGTTATGGTAATCAGGAAGTGCACGGTTAGCATGCTATTTGTTGTTAGCATTAACCTTGATGGCAAAAGTCTTCACTGGTCTTTGAAAGTTGTAAAAAGAGCTCATAAACTCATCGTGGTGAATAATTAGGATGCTCGAAATACATATGGTAAGCAAGGAACATGTTTGTTATTTTAATCAGGACGTGCGTGATTAGCATGCTATTTGTTGTTAGCGTTACTGTGGTGGCAAAACTCTGCACTGGTCATTTAAAGCTGTGAAAAGTGCTCATGAACTAATTTTAGTGAATAAGTTTGTTAATCAGAAAGTGTGCAGTTAGCATGCTAGTTGTTGTCAGCATGAACCTTGATAGCAAAAGTCTTCACTGGTCTCTGAAAGTTGTGAAAAGTGCTTATAAACTCATCATGGTGAATAATTAGGATGCTCAGAATACAAAGTGTTTTAACTTGGTGTTTCCATGGTGACGTGCTACCATCAGAAAGTTACAGTTTTTAGCGGCCCATTATGAACGTAATTCAGGGTTAAACAAATCTAAGACTAAACCAGAACTGGGTCCAAACCAGGTCTGAACCAAAGCTTTAGTAGAAGCGGAGTTTAAAATACAAAATAAATCCAATTAATTATAAACCAGACTTAATCAAATCGAAACAACTGAACTGGATCAAACTAGAGCAGCAAGAAAATCAAACATCTAAATAAAAATACATCTGCGCAAATACTACAGATGTCTCTATGTCCATCTTTGATCACTGTCACTAAACCATCTTAAAAGTGTTTTGCGTCTCTGCCCCGGGACGCTCTTAACCCCCCTCGTACGCTATTGTCTGGATCTACATGCTCGCTTTTTTTCCCCTCCAAAGCCAAATGAATGAAAGGATGTGAGCACAAACCCTGATAATGTGTGACCCCTGTGAGAGGGTCCTGCCCCGAGGCAAAGGAGCCGACCCCAGAGTTGAACTACAGACCTCCTCATAATCAGGACAATGTGTTTGAATGAAGCCACACGCCAACCGCATCGGGCCGAGTCCAGACGGGTCACTGTGATGGACATGTGGTCGTGGATTTTGATGAGTAAAGAGATTATTCAGACGATTTAACTTTTCAGAGCTTTGAACTGTGTTATAGTTGAACCGTCACGTTGTTTTTGGAGTGATTCATAATGAGCAATGAGCTGATCTATACCAAAACATCAACACGGATAAAATGTGAACTTTAAATGTCCCACAGTAAGGCATTAAACTTTTCCAGCCTATATCTTTATTTCATTATGGTGAAAAACATGAATTCTTACTGTGACTGGGATCGCATTTACACAGATATGACTTGTAACTTGGTCTGGTGGACTCACATGGAGGAGAAAGCTAAGTTTAATGACATGCAGTGGAACTTTCCGGTCAAAGCTATAACATCTCCATGGCGACCAACAGGCAGATCCTCCACCAGAGAGCTGCTTAGTGCATCTTTTTCCAGGTCTTTTTAATATGTGTCAAGATTCCCAAATATTTATATACAGTATTCTTGTGATTTTTTTAGTTTTTTTGTAGTATTTATTTATTTTGCAGTGACAAAGCCAGTCTTGGAAAAGCGTCTGTCTTTGTATTCTTGCCAGTCGTTGAGTCAGTGTTGCTGGGACTTGTAGATCAACGGCTAATTGCAGTGAAATTCCTTATAATTACAGTGTTTTTTCCCCAGATGATTCCAATTACAAAGCACCATTATGTGATTACCCATTTTCCCCAAATCCAAGAAAAAACTGCATTCTTTCCTTGTTAGCTTTGACAGTGTGTTTAATCGGCATAGCTTAGATGTTATTTATTATTTCCTTGTCATCTTTAACGCTGAAGTCCATTGACAGTCCATTGTAATGTGATGCTACGCTGTCTGTGCCACAGCCTTGTTTACATGTGTTTCCTATAACCCGCGATCACTAGCGTAGCATGTAGCATTAGCATGTGCGCTGCAAATATCGACCGTTCGCTCACTCTGAATTCAGAATAATAATTTGACTAGGTTTAACTGAGCTCAAATTGTTTACGATTATCTAAAGATGCACTATGTAACTGTTTCCATGGAGATGTTACTGGAATTTTTCACAGTTTGGCATTAAAAATGGGGTATTATTCAAAATTTTCTATATCAAAAACATGTCTGGAGAAGTTTCAGACATCAGCCACGCATGTTTAAGTAATCAAGCAACTTATAAAAGAAGTAAAATACTCCTCTTTAATACCACATAGAAGTAAAATACTCCTCTTTAATACCCCATAGAAGTAAAATAATCCTCTTTAATACCCCACAGAAGTAAAATACTCCTCTTTAATACCCCATAGAAGTAAAATACTCCTCTTTAATACCCCATAGAAGTAAAATTCTCCTCTTTAATACCCTATAGAAGTAAAATACCTCCTCTTTAAACTAATCTATCTTCATAGAGACAAGCAGGCAACTCCACTAAAGGCCCAGTTACAGATCAGATTTGTGAAAAGTGAACAATATGATGCTTTTGAATGTGTTTTCTTTGTGATAAAAATACCTGTAATTGAATAAATGCAAGATATAGATTAATAACACACTGTGGAACATTTCAGATACAGTAATTACATCTCCATTGACACAAGACGGCATAATCACATCAGAAAAGTTACACAATACACCTTTAAATCAGACCTACTGTGCTTGTGTGTGCTCTATAGTTATAATCTGTGACAGTCACGGATCATTATGTCATAATTTGCTCAATTTAAATCACAATATTCCTCTAAAATGACTTAATAAAAGAAACAAATTCAATCACTTCTGTTTTAAAAAAATGTGGTGTCCAATGGAAGCTGACGTCACCGTAAACATCATCAGAACAAAGAGCCGTGGAGCTGTCGGCGCCCCCTATGGATAACTGCACGTCACATTGGAGAGCAGCACTTTAAAAAAAAAATTGTACCAAAATGACTATGCAACACTGCCGAATCCTACGAGTATCACCGATTAAGAAAATAAAACTGGAGAAGGAAGTGCGTACGTCACAGTGGTCGTGTACCAGTGGAGGTGAAAACGTGGGTTGATCGGCAAAATGGCGTCTTTTTTTTTGTGTGTGCGTGATCACATTTTTTTATTAAAGTATTCAAGTATCTCATCTGCAGCTATACAGGTTACAATCAGATTACATTTTTTTGTTAAGAAACGGCTGACTAAAACTCTGAAAAGTCCATTTTGAAGAAGAGTTGTACATTTCTGCAGTTTCATCTGGTTTAAAGTTAGTCCTGCTCCTCTCGGTTGACACTTGGTTTAGTCTTGCGTCTTTAGACCTGATGAATAAGTCGGAAAAGCTACTTGAGTTTGCGTGAAGATTTTTTCCCGATCAAACATCTTATTGGAAAACATAATGTCTGTTTATGTGTGACGCAGTTTGTTTTGCACTTTTCCCGGAGCTGCAGAGCTTGTGTCTGTGGTTTCAGGGCTTTGAACGATCCACGCAAACGCCATTCGCCCAAATTGGATGATTTTAGGGAATTTCTACTTGACTTTTTCATTTTCTTTTTAATAGGAAAGTGCGTTCTGCTGCCAGTTGGTCTGAGCGAGTTCAGTAATCAAGTTTATTTTTGTTTGAATTCAAGGAGGTCACGGATGCTAACTGTTTTAGTTTGTTTTACTCAAAGTCCCGTCGTTATGCAGCAATTTGTTCAAATATATAAATAAACTTAAAGGTGCTCTATGTTTTTATTTGCCTCTTGTTTTTGCTTTGCATTGAAAGTTCCTCAGTGTGGCTTTAATCTCTCCATTTAAAGTTTTTTTTTTTTTTTTCCATTGACTGCAATAATAAAATACCTTGAAAAACGTACATTCTTGCTGTGAGCGGGCTTGTCTCTCCACAGATCTGACCTGTAACCTGGCAAATTGTGACGCCTGTTTGTCTCCTTTAGTTTATTGCCATACTGCGGAACATTCCAGGTAAAGCTATAATCAATCTCCATGGAAACAGGCAGAGCTGCAGAACCAGAGCAGATGCACATGGCTCTGCATTAAAGCAGCACTGTGCAACTTTTCTGGTGGTCTCCATGGAAACAGGTAGAGCTGCAGAACCGGAGCAGATGCACATGGAACTACAGTAAAGATACACTATGCTACTTTTCTGGTAGTTCCCATGGAGATTGTATTGCTTTGCCTGGAATGTTCCACAGATTTCATTGAACTTATCCATCTCCATGAAAACGAGCAGTTTCAGGTCGGGTCTGTGGAGTGGTGACCCGCTCCCAGTAAGAATGCACGTTTTTTATGGCTCTTAGATAAATCACCATAATACCAGTTTACTGTGAACATTCCAGGCAGAGCAATTGCAGCGTGATT
This sequence comes from Periophthalmus magnuspinnatus, assembly GCF_009829125.3. Lineage (NCBI taxonomy): Eukaryota > Metazoa > Chordata > Actinopteri > Gobiiformes > Gobiidae > Periophthalmus > Periophthalmus magnuspinnatus. Next base: position 17,548,790 of record NC_047130.1, read on the forward strand.
AAAGCCACAGTATGAAACCTTTTTTTTTTTTTTTTTTTAGCAAAAGATACACTAAAATAAATCATGTTTTTCTTTTTTGGATGAATTTAAGACACTGAAAAAACTGAAAGTGAAAAACATGGGTCCTATGAAAAAGGTAACATCTCCACAGTCGTCCCCCTCTTTCCAAGGAAAAGTTACTAAATGACAACAATTCCTGTGAAGAACGTTCCGAAGTACAGTCTCTATTTCCATGGAATCACACAGGGGATGTGTCACCTCCGCAAAGTTACACAAATTCATCAACAGTTCATCTTTATTCTGGACTCATGCTCCATTTTTAAAACACACAAGGACAGTGACAACACAAACAGTAAATATTTATGTTTTAATAAGACGACCACACCAGTGTCTCACATGTTGGACTGAAGCGTTTTGCAGGGAATCTTACGTTTGTGAGCCAAATTATGAGTTTATTTTCTGACTTATTCAGCCTGGAATTAAAATTATACATTAAAGTTCTTAGTGCAGCAAAGTGTTCACTCGTGCAGTCACAAAAAGTATATAAGTCCAGAGGTGAGCAGTGTATAACGGTTTACAATATGATTTAAACAACAGTCCTTTAGCCAATCAGGACGCAGAACACAATGCACGTTCATACGCTGTAAAAAAGCATAGAAAAGTGCACTAAAAAAATCCGTGAAACAGCAAGGCCACGAAAAGCAAACTGCGATACAGTGAGGGACAACTGTATCTCATGCGCTTGTCGTCTTTGGTCCTACAGATCACGATCACACTCTCAGTTGCGTTGTACGTTAAAATCACGCTCCACACCATAAGATGAACAGATGTGGAGTGGCTGCTGTAGCCCCGCGGTGCAAGGACTAAAAACAACCGAGTCGTCTGCATACATTCAGTGATTCAGGACAAGATTTCCAGCCACACAGCGAGTTTTACATGCCAAAGTTACATACTGTCCCATTAACTTAACCTGGATTTTGGCATTTCTCCCTGGCATTTAACACTAGCGACACAGGAGATGTTGGTGTTTTACTGTTCTTTTCCCATGTATTGTGTGATCCGTGTATATATTTTTCGTTGACTTTTATGTGAAGCACTTTAGCCAGGCCGAGGTTGTTTTAAATGTGCTATATAAATAACTGAAAATAAGAAGCCTTTACATTTTGGCAAGCGTTCCCCCTGCCTGAAGTGTCCAACCAAGCACCAGGAAAACTACGTCTGACCCTGGGCCCCTCCTCTGGATTCTCTGATTGCGTTCACACACTGAAATCATGATTCTTTTTATTTATTGTCAGAAAAATGTGCGTGGAGTGAATGTGCAGATGGCCGCGGTGCGTTCAAAGCCTGTTTATCAGCGGGAGGAGGGGAGGGGGGTGTATTTTGGGACTGCAGAACTCGCACTTTGGTGAGGACAGATTGAAGCAGACATAAAAACATCGTGTCATGCTACTGCTATGGACACATTCACAACAACAAGCACATACTGAAACACGGGCTTCATTAGGAAAGGACTGCAGACGGCGTTCACACATACAAGACACTGACATCACGTTGAAACCAAGTCAAAACAAACACCCGGCGTTTGGAACTGATATTAAAAGGCCCTTAAAGGAACGTCTGCCAATCAGGAAGTGCGCGGTTGGCATGATAGTTGTTGTTAGAGTTAACCAAAAGTCTTCACTGGTCTCTGAAAGTTGTGAAAAGTGCTCATAAACTCATCGCGGTGAATAATTAGGATGCTCAGAATACATAAGGTAAGCGAGGAATACATTTGTTGTGTTAATCAGGAAGTGCACAGTTAACATGCTAGTTGTTAGCGTTAACCTTTGATGGCAAAAGTCCTCACTGGCCTGTGAAAGTTGTGAAAAGAGCTCATAAACTCATCACGGTGAATAATTAGGATGCTTGGAATGAGTTTGTTATGTTAATCAGGAGGCGCGTGGTTAGCATGCTATTTGTTGGTAGTGTGAAAACCTCTGCAATGGTCTTTGAAAGTAGTGAAAAATGCTCATAACCTCATCATGGTGAATAAATAGGATGCTCAGAATGCTTAAGGTAAATGAGGAGTGAGAAGTTTGTTTAATAAGTTAGTTTAGTTTTAGTTAGTTTAAAATGAACTGATCTGTTTTCCACACTTCCTCTGGTTTGTAACTGGTTTAGTCCAGAAGCAGACTCATTATGACATGACGGTAACGCTAAAAAACAACTAGCATGCTAACACACACTTCCAGTACACAGTACACGACTGCTTAAATATTATATCTGTACTGGGCAAAGAAGAGGTATAAAGAAGTGGACTGAGTGAGTGTGACGTCACCCACAGCATTCAGTTTCAGTCAAATGGAGCGAGGCTGTTGAAGGTAACGCCCCTTCGCGCACACAAAGTAGGTTTGCCAGACAGCAGGTGCTTAACAATGCTGTCAAACCTGTTGCTAACGCTAGTGAGAGAGAAGGTGCCTGATTTGTCTGTTATTAATGTTCATATCTTGATTTACAGACACAATAATGAAATAAAAACACCAGGATCATGTAGAGCGGGTTAATATGAACATTTTAAGACCAAAATGACAAGTCTGACAGCAGCAGTTACAGAGAGAGGGGACACAGTTTTTCAATAGAAAGTGAATTGGAGCCAGAATCGATGGAGCCGGAAGCCCGTCCATGATCACTTCTTATGTGGAACGCGGCGGCTAGCAGGTTAGCTATGTCCATTTATATATACAGTCGACACATTTTCCTCAAATACATGGGAAAAAATGGTGTACGCCGCCTTTAAGTTTGTTAGCCGCAGTTTAAACCACATCTCTCGCAAACACCTGTATCTGCAGTGTAGTAGCTGTGATAAGATTACTTCACAAATCCATCACGGTTCAGACATATCCTCGTGTTTTGATCAGTTTGTCAGGGCAGAAGTCTCCAGTTTTATCTAAATTGGACGAGCTTTACGTGGAGGAAGTACGGGAGTTTTATTACACATCAGACTCACGACTGGAACACACTCAAACACACACTGGATCTTATCTGAGCGAAGGGGGCGATCCATTTACCGGCCCTGCACACAGCTGGAGATCAAGAGATACGTGTGCTATGGTGCACCGTAGCAAACGAAATATGCAAACTGTAATCTATAAAACCCGTCAGCTTATCCACTTTCAGGACATTTGGAAGAAGATAAGATATGAGAACTTTTTTGGAGCTTAAATGTATGTGAAATGTGTGTATATATATGGCGCTGTTGTAGATTACACATCAAATATTGTCCCTTCTATGCTACTTAGATGCTAATTGATGCTAAAACGAGTACGAGAGACTCTTGTGAGCTTTAAACCATGTTATAACACTGTTACCTCCTCAAACGCACCTGGAGTTGTGTTTTGTTTCATTCACACATGTTTGAGTAACACTTTATTATTAGTCTGTCTACATCTCCAAAGCTCAAAATGCTCTGTTCCACCTTGTGATGTCATGAAGTGGTAGTTTTCAAATTAACAGCTCCTTTTACCTTTTATCTAATTACAAGCAATAAAGTGCTTTGTAATTAGATAGAAGCACTCAGCAGACTTATTCATACTGGGGCAAGATGCGATTTTAGTCAAATACATGTGAAAAAAATCTTAAACCAAAAAAAATATGAAATGTGTATTTTTGTGAAGCTGCTTAAATCGAATTGAATTAGGCGCAAAACTCTGCACTGGTCTTTGAAAGTTATGAAAAGTACTCATAAACTCCTCCCGGTGAATAATTAGGATGCTCCGAATACATATGGTACGCGAGGAATACGTTTGTTACATTAATCAGGAAGTGCACGGTTAGCATGCTATTTGAAATAGAAAATTCCAGAGCTGAAATTATCCAAATGACTCTAGTGAAGGTGTATGGAGTTTAAAAACACAGTGGAGCACTTCCTGTATTACCACAAGATGACATCACAAGGTGGAACAGAGTATTTTCAGCGATGCCACGAAAGGTGAACCGCGTTGTAGTGACGGACAAAAAATAAAATATAAACACAACCAAACGGATTTTATTTTAGTCTAATATTTTGGACTGAAAAGTTACATACTGAGGCTTTAACTTCACATTATGACTCAGATGTTACGCTCAGCCAATAACTTCCCCAAATACTTTTTACTATGACCATGTATTTTTAGTACAGTACAGTTATTTGAGTACACATTTTGCCGGCTACCTCTGCTCGGGCTGGCCACAAAACCCAACTATAATCCTTTCTTTGTGACTTCATATTCCATACCCATATTTTTTCCATAGGTTTTTATATAGTCTGCAGGCCTTTTACAACTGGGGGAGTTAATTACACAGTTACCAACGTGGACCCGGGCCATACTGACACTAATGACCATCACATATAGAAGTATAAGGCGAGCCTGTTAGCCCTCACCATATGTGCTCTCAAACTGTACTCTGGCAAATATATAAAGTCTAGTCCCATTTACACCCACTTTGAACGGCTCCAGATGTGCGCACTAATGGGGACCAGCGCCGCCGAGGACAAAAAAAAGTGTCATTTTTATTTTGGTGGTAAAACTGTGCAAAATTACGGCTACGATTTATGTGAAAACAGCACGAGGCTTGTTAGGAAAGAAATAGAAAGTCCCCTATGTGCAAATGTAAACATAGTGACTTTAAAGGTGCTATATCTGATTCTTTCTGTCTGACCTGTTCTGCAAAATGGACTTTTTTTTTTGTTTTTTAACCATGTTCTAGTCGTTTCTCCTCATTGAGCCTCTTAAGAAGTATTTGGAGTGATTCATGTTTGAGTAATCTTTAATCGACTATTTTCAAGATGCCATTTTGCAGATCGTTCCCCGTTTTCACCTCCACCGGTACACGCCCACTGTGACGTACGCACTTCCTTCTTCAATTTTATTTTCTTAATCGGTGATACTTGTAGGATTCGGCAGCGTTGCGTCATCATTTTGGTACAAACGGAAAAAAAAACAAAAAAACAATCTGCAACTCGCTAGTGTGATGCGGAGCTATCCATAGGGGGCGCTGACAGCTCCACGGCTCTTTGTTGTGATGACATTTACACCGACGTCACACGGAAATCAGAGGATTTGTTTCTTTTATTAAGTCGTTTTAGATGAATATTGTTATTTAAAATGTGTAAATTATGACATAATAATCCACGAGTGTCATAGATTATAACTATAGAGAGACATAAGCACAATGTATTCTTGAAAACGTGAAAAACCGAACTAGTTCACTTACCTTATGCATTCAGAACATCCTAATTATTCACCACGATGAGTTTATAAGCACTTTACACAACTCTGAGACCAGATTAAAGTTAAGGTACACTTTATTGTCCCCGTAGGGAAATTTGTCCTCTCATTTGACCGGAAGGGCGTTTTGCAGTGACGCTAAAGCTAACAACAACTAGCATGCTAACACAAACTTCTTGATTCTCGGACAATAAGTGTTTCCTAATTAGACAGAAGCATGCAGAAGACTTATTCGTACTGGGGCAAGACACAATTTTGGTCAAATACATGTGGAAAAAAATCAGGTACTGGCCCTTTAACTGAAAACTTAGATGGGTATTTTGTTTAAATTGAATTGAATTAGGTGCAAATTATATTAAGAAGCATTTTTTTTTAAGTTGGATTCATGTGGAGTCAAAACATTCTAAACTGCCTATTCGTGGGTTTCAGTTTCCTGGTTATAGGCACCATTTTGAGGACTTTTCATTACTTTGAAAGCCATGGATAGCTTAAAAATGAGGTGAAAGCAGGTCAGCATTATTTATTATATATAACTGTTAAAACGCAGCTGTTTAGACCTGGTTTATGATGCATATTTCTGCAGTTACTGGGCCTATCCACATGAAACAGTAATTGGCACAAAGTTCAAAATCTCGGTTAAGTGTATTATTCATATACACCTGCACAGCTGCACAGTTCAAAGGACTTTAAGCCAGAAAATTAATTTGGAAAGTTTGTGGATACTGAATTTTAACTTTCTTTTAAAAACTGCTGCCGTGTCCCAATTCGACAGTTGCACACTTTGAAGTACCGTTCAAAGGACCCGGCCGTTGAAGGGTGCTCCTCCGTCAACCGAAATGGGACAGACCTACACCACGGAGCGTACGTCAACCACTGTCTGTATAGTTTCCCTTTGAATATCAATAGGCAAATAATGTTCAAGGTGATTTCTTCCCAATTGTAGGTAGTATTACATAACTTTAAGAAAATATACCTTGTTTCTCCCGTAGAAGAAGTCACACGCGGTGCATGATGGGATATAGAAGTACGTGAAGTCAGCTCGTTCACGGCGGATCTCGACGGAAATGCAGGTTGAATTGGGACACGGGATGTGAGTCTCCCACAGAGTTCTGGTCAGTGTGTTGGGTTAGAGTTATATACAGCTTTATACATCTTGGCCCTCCATCTGAAATTAGGACAAACGTTGAATGTTGTTAACGCAATTTATTAGCTCCAGATATTTTTCTTACTGGAGACCTTTCAGCTTTCTGTTATGCAACATTTTGAGGACTTTTCCCCCATGCACAAGCAATAATATCTTGTTTTAAATTGTTAATCGCTATAGCAACAGTCCTCATTTCTCACCATTCTGAAACTCACAGACGTAGGGTGTGTTAGAAATACTTTTATTATAGTGTTAAAACTGCCTAAATTTACAGTATTTTTCGTAAAAGGCTTTGGAAAGTCCCTTGGTTTTAATACTTGAGCTGTTTTTAATCTGTTTTTCATTTAGCTCTGGTTGAGACCTGGTTAAGTCCCACATTAGACCAGGTTTAGTTCTTGTTTACACAAATTTACATGCAATTTATTAGCCCCAGATATTTCTTCTTAGTGGTGACCTTTCAGCTTCCTGTTATGCAACATTTTAAGGACTTTTTCCACATTTAAACGCAATAATATCTTGTTTTAAATTGTTAATCGGTATAGCAACGGTTGGAATTTCTCCTTATTCTGAAACTAATTCATAGGGAAGTGTCAGAAATACTTTTATTATAGTGTAAAAACTGCCTGTATTTACTGTATTTGTGTAAAGGCGTTGGAAAGTCCCTCGGTTTTAACACTTGGGCTGTTTTTAATTTTTTTTTTTTTTTTGTGGGATACAGGGGCATGGCTTGTGAGCTTGGGACCAGGTCTGACCTAGTTTGACCCACGCTCTGCCCTGGTCCATAAACGCACCATTGAGGCGTTGAGGAGCAGGGGACAGCGTGGCTTTTGTTGCCCCGGGTCTGGAGGTGTATTCCCCCCAGAGCGAGGCCGGTGTGAGGGGGAGCTGCGGAGCCTCATTAGAGCGAGGCACAGCTCTGCGTTGGCCCTGGTCCTGCTCTCCACACGGTTTATAGGTGGAACTAAAGGCTTTATGTGTGTTTTTGTGGCTGCGGCTCACATGCTGCGTTAGAAAACTCAACACTTGGGGTAATTATGATCTGTCTGCAATTTAAAGTGAAATATTTAGTGAAGTTTTCATAGTGTCCTGGGTTAATCCTGGTTTAGTGTTTATTTAGCCTGATGTCTGATTTTAACTGCCTTAAAAAGGTGAACAAGTTCTTACTCACTTACCTGATGCATTCAGAGCATCCTAACTACTCACCATGATGTGTTTATAAGCAAAGGTGAAGCTGAACCAGGACAGGACCAGGACAGGACCAGGACAGGACCAGGACAGGACCAGGACAGGACCAGGACAGGACCAGGACAGGACCAGGGCTAAACCAGGGCTAAACCAGGACTAAACGAGCGCTAAACCATTACTAAACCAGGGCTAAACCAGGACTAAACCAGCACTTAACCAGGACTAAACCAGGACCATACCAGAACTAAGCCATGACTAAACCAGGACTAAACCAAGACTATACCAGGAATAAACCAGTACCAAACTGGGACTAAACCAGATCTAAACTGGTACTAAAACGGTCCAAGTTATGGAAAATTCACCACACTTTTCACAACTTTCAAAGGTTAGAGTGGAGTTTTGCAGTCATGGTAATGCTAACAACAACTAGCATGCTAACAACAACTGTCAATGGGGAAATGACAGGAACGATTTATAATTTGATATTTTTGCTTAATTACATGGGGGGGGGGGGGGGGGGGGGGATCTACTACAAGACTTTTAAAAAAAAAAAAAAAATGCTATTCTTTTAAATCAGATGTATAAAGTTTGAAACACATTGTTTATATTTGAGTTTATCTACATATATTCAGTTTCTGCTGGAGTGGACCGTACATAATGATAGTATAGATGACACAGTAAAAGTTTCAAGTTTCAATGCGTTTTAATGCAAGACTCGTGGGTATTGTATCAGATACTTGCCGCAGTATGACTGGGTTTCAGATCTGAACTAAAATCAGTGACATCGCCCATCACTGTTTTTGTAGCTCCGCCCACCTCTGATTACAAGTGGGACTAAACACCTAAACTCCACCCACAACTACATTTCAAATAGAGCTGATAATCTGAGAGTGAGGGGGGAGAAGGAGGCGGGGTCTGCAGGACTAAAGGGGAAAGTGAGGGGGAGAGGAGGGATGAAGTCTGGAGGTGTATGCTACAGCGTGATTGGTCTAACAGGTACTTGACACTCCACCCCTGCAGCCACACCTGGGTGCAATCAGGACAGTCTTTTGTTATGTCACATAGTACTTGAAACTGCAGAGGCCACTAGAGGCAGTACACTTAGCTGCAGATTTACCTAGTTTGCACTAAAGGAGCAGTAGATAATTCTATTAAAACACCGTGTACACAGTTTAGTAGCAAAAAAATAAAAATAAAAAATTGGATTTGGGGTTTAGTTCCACGTTAACCAGAAAAATGTGTACTGTCCCTTTAACACATGCGTACCTCAAACTCCTTCCTGTGTTCCCATGTTGTTTTTCCCTCTCTTTCTTATAACTTTTTGCCAACCCGATGTTTTGTTTTTGTTCTTCCACATCTGGCTTTCATTGCCGCTCTTCGGATGGACCTGATTGGTTTAAAACTTCACCATTCTTCAGGCCCCATTTCCCTTTTCAATGGAGCTTCGTCAGGCTGTGTGAACGCCGAGTGGTTCTTTTTGATTTCTCCCCAAAACAAGATTAAAGTGGACCACATCTGTACAGTGTGTGCAAGTCCCGGCCCGTTCTCAAATAGGACGTTCCCAACTCCATGGGGTGTAATTATGGGGACGCATATGTACCTGCGAGCTGTGGCTGTGAAATAATAACATGCAGACATCAGGTTAAACCATGTGACTAAAATGTACTCAAGATCAAAACCAAGACCTAACAAGGACTAAACCAGGACTAAACCAGGACTAAACCAGGACTAAACAAAGACTAAACCAGAGCTAAACCAGGGGTAAACCAGTACTAAACCAGGACTAAAACAGGGCTAAACCAGAACTAAACCAAGACTAAACCAGGACTAAACAAGAACCATACCAGGACTAAACCAGGGTTAAACCAGTCCTACTTTAGTCCCGGTTTAATCTCGGTTTCACCCAGTTGTTCGTTTTGGAATAGTTCTGGGCTATACTGTTTAGTCTAAGTTTAGTCCTGGTTTAGTCAAAATTTAGTCCTGGTTTAATCCTAGTTTAGTCCTGGTTTAGTCTCGGTTCAGTCCTGGTTTAATCCTGGTTTAATCTTGGTCTCATCCTGGTCTTGTCCTGGTATAGTCCTGTTTTAATCCTAGTCCTGGTCTCGTCCTGCTTTAGTCCTGTTTTAATCCTAGTCCTGGTCTCGTCCTGCTTTAGTCCTGCTTTAATCCTAGTCCTGGTCTCGTCCTGCTTTAGTCCTGTTTTAGTCCTGCTTTAGTCCTGCTTTAGTCCTGCTTTAATCCTAGTCCTGGTCTCGTCCTGGTCTCGTCCTGGTTTAGTTCCGGTTTAGTTTTGTTTCAGTCCTGGTTTAGTCTTGGTTCAGTCATGGTTTAGTCCTTGTTTAGTCCTAGTTTAGTCCTAGTTTAGTCCTGGTCTCGTCCTGGTTTGGTCATCTCTTTTTAACTTCACCTTGTTAAAATGTGTCCTTGTGTAAGTGCCTTGTCCGTCTGCTCTGTGTTCCCTCTGAAACGTGTCTGGCGCACTCGGGTTCCTGGACAAAAAGCTCTTTGTAAAATATTTGGTGGGACTCTCCCTCTGGCTGGCCCTCACCGTGAAGAAAAACCACAGAGAGGCCAAAAGCAGTTACACAGAAAAAGTCAATACGGGAAATATGACATTAAAACAACATGGCGCCTTCACTCGAGCTCAGAGCACTTCAAACTCCACTCTGCAAGAACGGGAGTCTCAAACATGAGGGTATTCTGGGTTAGACCAGGGGCTTTGGACTGGTTTAGCCTTTTTGGTTGGTCTAGGTCTTATTTAGAACTGATTTAGACCTGGTTTAGACTTGGTTTGGATCCGATTTAGATCTGTCTTGAACCTGGTTTAGACCCGTCTTGGATCTGGTTTAGACCTGTCTTAGACCTGTCTTAGACCTGGTTTAGACCCTGTCTTAGACCTGTCTTAAACCTGGTTTAGACCCTGTCTTAGACCTGTCTTAAACCTGGTTTAGACTTGGTTTGGACCCGATTTATACCAGATTTAGCTCTGTTTTGAACCTGGACTTGGATTAGATCCTGGCTTAGACATGTCTGAGGCCTGTCTTAGACCCAGTTTAGACCCGGTTTAGACCCATCTTAGACCCGTCTTAGACCCGTCTTAGATCTGTCTTAGATCTGTCTTAGACCTGTCTTAGACCTGTCTTAGACCTGCTTTAGACCTGCTTTAGACTCATTTTAGACCACTCAATGGCCTTTATGCTGAGAGAGGGATTCAAACCGCCAACCTTCAGATGAGTAGATCTGACACTTTACCAACTGAGCTACTGTTGCCATACTGTGGAACATTCCAGAAATAGCAATTACACCCCCATAGAGACAAGCAGGTGTCCACCCTCCAGTAGAGTCTCACATTGCACTTTTAATAACAGTTTTGCTTTGTTTGTTTGTTGTACCGTGTAGTCCTGGTTCAGTCCTCGCTCGGTCTGGCTTTAGTCCCTCTTTAGCCCCTCTTCTGTCTTTCATTCACTCTTTGGAACAGAGTGTATTTTTCCTGGTCGTGTTACATATTTGAATCATGTCTAATAACACGGCAGCAGCAGAACACCTCGGAGCCTCGGAGCAGAGAGGAGCCATCCGTCATAATTCACCTGTGGTTTTCTGGTGCCAGTCTCCATTTGGTGCACTCGCTGAACTGAGCCCAGCACAGACCCCACTTGTGAACCAAGACTATGCACTGGAACTGTGGTCAGAGGCGTTTTTAAGACGCATTTCTTGTCAGACCAATTTTTCCCATTACTCCACTCATTCCGGGTGGCATTTGCTTGTATGGAAAACAGCTTACTCTATTCTCCACAACAGCATATTACCGAAAGTAGGGATCACAATATCACATCCTAGTGTTACGATTATTTGGAGAAGAAACATTGCAAATAAACATTAAAAGTCCTAAGCAGCTCTTGAGATCAAAATATGTCTGCTGTGTACTGTCTGCAGCAAATTATAAAGGGTTTTATTATGATCAGCTCATCAGGAAGTGCGCTGTTAACATTACTGTGATGACAAACTCTGCTCTTGTCTCTGAGAGTTGTGTAAAGTGCTTATAAACTCATCATGGTGAATATTTAGGATGTTCTGAATGCATAAAGTAAATGAGGAGTAACTGTTTAAAATGAACTAATTCAGTTTTTGCTTATAAAACGGAAAAAATCAGATAGGGTTAGTACTTATTCTGAATTAGTCCCACTTTAATCCTGGTTTAGTCCTGGTTTAGTCCTGGTTTGTCCTGGTTTGGCCCTGGTCCAGTCCTGGTTTAGTCCTGGTTTAGTTCTGGTTTAGCCCTGGTTTAGTTTTGGTTTAGTCCTGGTTTAGTTTTGGTTTAGTTCTGGTTTAGTTCTGGTTTAATCCTGGTTTAGTCCTGGTTTAGTCCTGGTTTGTCCTGGTTTAGCCCTGGTCCAGTCCTGGTTTAGTCCTGGTTTAGTTCTGGTTTAGCCCTGGTTTAGTTTTAGTTTAGTCCTGGTTTAGTTTTGGTTTAGTCCTGGTTTAATCCTGGTTTAGTTCTGGTTTAATCCTGGTTTAGTCCTGGTTTAGTTCTGATTTAATCCTGGTTTAGTCCTGGTTTAGTTCTGGTTTAGCCCTGGTTTAGTTCTGATTCAATCCTGGTTTAGTCCTGGTTTAGACTTTTTACTCACAAGGAAAATATATTACTTTATACTCAACACCAAATTATTACCGTTAACAAGCAAAAGTTTGATATTTTAACTAAATACATACATACTACTACTACTACTACTGCCACTATCGCTACTGCTACTCCTGTTGCTGCTACTACGAGAACTGTCCCTTTTCATATGATTTGCTTTCATTTTATCCAGCCAATCACACTTAGAGATACTTTCATGTGTTCACAAAATCTGAAAATGTCAAGAACTAGACAAAAAAACTTAAGACATTATGCAAAATACATCTCGAAAAACACAGCCATGGTACACAGAGTCCTGTACCTGTATGTAGTATCTGTGTTTATAGCAGTACTAGTATCTCGGTCAAGGGCATTGTCTACAAAAGAGTGATGGACCATTTTACTCCCACTCCATCAGTCTGGACCCAAAACGTCAACTCAAACTGCTCCAATGTAGACAATAGAGGAGACGCAGACACATGGCGGTAGTTGTAGTAGTAGTAGTAATAGTAGTAGTAGTTATTAAGCTTGAATTATATGAATTAACTGTTTATGCTTTATTAAAGAGGGGGTATTACGCAAACTCAACTTTTTGGAGTGTTCTACCATGTTATAATGTTCCTTTGTCAAAAACACGCCTGAAGATGTTTAGATGTCATCCATGCTTGTTTGACTAATCTAGCGATCTCTGCTGGGCCCTATTCAAACCCTCTTTACTGTTAGTTGTACGATTCTATCCAAAGCTCCGCCCACAAGCCTACATCACGCATGCTTCCACATGACAATTCTCGATAAATATACAAAAACATGATACAAAACTGTACACTACAACTTCACAAACCTGATGAGACGTGCAGTAGTTTCATTAGTGGGATGAAGCCGATTATAATGTGATAGTGCTCTGAAGGGGGAGTGACTTAGTGACTTGATTTTGGTGAATTTAGCATTGTCAAAACAATAAATGGAAACATGGTGATCTAAATATGTTATGTGTTACAGTTAATACCCCATAGAAGTAAAATACCTCCTCTTTAATATCCAATAGAAGTAAAATACCCGCTCTTTAAGACTAAATAATGTGTAGTTATTTTAAAGTTTTACCAGTATGCTCCAGCTTTCTGAACAACAGGCCATAGTAGCAGTAGAAATAGTAATAGTAGTAGTAGCACCAGTAATTGTAGAGGTGGTAGTAGTAGTAGTAGCAGCAGTAGTAGTCATAGCAATAGTAGTAGCAGCAGTAGTAGCAGTTGTAGCAGCAGTAGTAGCAATAGTAGCAGTAGTCGTAGTAATAGTAGTAATAACAGTAGTAAAAGCAGTAGCAGTAACAGTAGTAGTAATGGTAGTAGCAGTATTAGTGGCAGTAGTAGTAGCAGTAATAGTAGTAAAAGTAAAAGTAGCAGCAGCAGTAGTGGTGGATTTTGTGCATTATTCCTTCATTTCATAACCCTTCATCTTCTCATCTAAGTCATTTTGCTGAGATAACCTTTGACCTTTATCCAGCAGTTTGACTTCAGAAAAACGCTACTATTAAACCCCAGATTCTGCAGACGTTTTTCCCCTGTGACCTCGTCCTCACAAGCACGGCTGTCGTTTGAAAGTGTCTTATTAAACCTGCAGACGACGGGCTGGATGTGCTCATAGTTTCACATGCTCCTCGGCTCTATTCTTTCCCATATGCAGCTCTTTACGATGCAGCAGGTACAAGTCGGGTTTACGACTAAATGAGGTGTCTGCATCTGCTTAGACACTTCAGGAGTCCAGGCCAAAGCAACACGCGTCGTTATTTAAAAGCGGCCATTTTGGAATTCATGACAGAAAATGTTTTTTTTACAGATTAGGACTAAAAGGGGGCGTGGCAAAATCGTTCAAAATGATTATCCATGTGTCCGTAGACTGAGTGTGACGTCACCCATAGCGTTTGGGCCGGTCAAAAGAAGCTCATCGAGGCTAGGGGCGAATTTCCAAATTATAAGTCGCACTTTTTTTCATAGCTTGGCCAGGGGTGCGACTTATACTCTGATGCAATTTATATGTGAAATATATGTTTTTTTTCTTCATCATAATCCATTTTTTGGCTGGTGTGACTTATACTTCGGAAAATACAGTATCATAGCAACCAAAGAGCCAATCCAAAGTGAGACTGTTAAAGGTAATACTCCTTCCCGCCCCCACCATTGGTTTAGCCGGGAGTGAGCGGCTAGCAGGTTAGCTATGTCCATTTATGTCTCAAACGGCGCTCGCAAGATGACACACCTTCCCTCAGATCTTCTAGAATGAAATATCAAATGGTTACTGCTTCTACCGGTGCGATTATGTTCCAGGTGGTAAAAAAAACAACTCAGGATAAAGACGTAGTATTTAACTTTTCTGCTTTGTCTCTATGGAGATGTTATTGTGTTGCCTAAAATTTCCCGTGGCATGACAATAAACCCTGCCCTGAATAAGCAAAAGAAAATGGATGGATGACAATAAACTAATCTATCTCCATGGAGACCTAGTTACAGGTCAGATCTGCGCTAAGCTGACCTTGCACAGTGAGTAAGAATGTTTTTCTAGATTTTTTTTTTTTGCAATAAAAACATTTGTAATTGAATAAATGGAAATGATAGATGAATGCCATACTGTGAGACATCCCAGGCAAAGCAACTGCATAACCATGGAGACAAACGGGTGATGTTCCCCCATCAGAAAAGTTACATAGTGCATCTTTATGTTGTTTTTAGTCCTTTTAAACCAATAGGGCCATTCTTACGCTATATATCCAGGGAGTTTAGCTTCTTGTTTATAGGCCACATTTTTAGGGCGTTTGACCATTCAAAAGATAGAATATTCAGTTTTGAATTGTTAATTGCATCTGATTGCATCATCAGATAGCTGCATCACTTGGGTAGTGGGATTCAGTTTTAGAACTCATCACCATTTATTGCATTTTTTAACACTTTTTTCCAACTTTTTCACCACAAACTACCATTTCACTGAAGTAAAACTATTATAAATATTCAGCAGATGTACTATCCCACCAAATCAAGTCAGAATAATTAGAAAAACATGAAAACCTGTCGTGTGTCGTTTTAATACCTGATCGGCTGTGCCCGTGTCTCTGCAGTGTCTACAGTCAGGCAGAGAACACAGAGCTCTTTATTCTACTGTTGTGTAGATGGAAATCACAAGGCACCACACAGGACCCTGGCACAGATCGAGAGGAAAATAAAAATATAGAGCTCTGGCTGCTTTGAAACTTGAATGTGTCAGCTATGAGAGCGGTCTGTCTTTCTGCTTCAAAAGAGCAGTTAAACGGATTTAAACCAGAGCTGGAAAAAGAGCTGAGAATGTGTACGGTTACATGGATCAAAATGGACTTTGTTAATTAGTGAATCGTCCTGCCTAATCGTAAACGATATGGTTCGGGGAGGTTTTGAACCGAGAGGTCCACAGCCAATCCTCTGTCAGCAAAAGTATGTGGTTTGGAGCACAGTTCAGAATTTCGAAGAAGAAATGTGATTGTTTTTGTGTTACATGGTTGCCTGGGATCCAGAGTACACACGCTTCTTCAATACTTTACAAAGATGTGAGCGTGGTTGCCGGTGAATCTCCCAGAGTTCAGTTCAGATGGGCTTGATTGACAGGTGGATTCGAAAAAAAAATATGACAGGGGCCTGAAAAACGTTTGCGGGTTTCTGCAGAATCAATAAACGAAGACATAAACTCAACTAGAACTAAAAAGGAATCTGATTGTGCGATTATGTTTGGTTCTGGCTCAAGACGAGATGGAGAGAGTGAGGACAAAGTGAGGAAATAAAACCAAAAGACTAAAACTAATCGAAAATTTAGACATATCAATATAAGGAGAAAAAAAGTGATTCATTTATTTCCCATATCATCCTGATTATCAGGGCCGGCCCAGCCTATAAACAGACTAAGCAGCTGCTTAGGGCCCCGAAGCCACCAGAGGGCCCCCAAGAGCCCGTACATTTATATTGAAACTAATATAATATATCACATCACCTCCTTGTGTATTCAATAAAGAGTTCTTTTACTGATGGCTTAATTAATCTTGAACTAAAATCATTTACAAAAATTACAATTAGATATATACGGTAGTAAAAGACATTTTTTTAATAACATGAAAATTACAAACACATACCTCGCTGGCTGACCCAAACTTAGGAGGTAAAATAAATGTTGAATGAATGAATGAATGTTTTTGAGCCGGGCATAGATAAGGGCAACTATGTGTTTACACCGGTGCAAGGACCTTTTATAATGTAAATTTAAGACCACTGTCGTTAACTGGAACACATTAAAATCCACTAGAAACAAAGAAAAAATGTCTAGAATTTTAAAAATCTTGACCCCTCACGTTTGTCTGTTGTCTGCTGTTTTTGTGACTGTGGTACTTGTGACATTTTGGATGTTTCTGTCTGATGTTGGTCAAATAAACACAAATACAACTGGTCAAGGTGATGAGAGCAGAGTCATAATGTTGTGTCAAATGTGAATCACCAATAGCTGAGCCAGGAGACATCCGCTGTCAGGGGCCCCAGAGACAATTTCAGCTTAGGGCCCCCTAAACTCTAAGGCCGGCCCTGCTGATTAAAAGAAGCTACTGCTATCATAAATGGTAAATAGGCACATCAAGAAACCACTCACCCATTCACACACAGACACTGGGGGTGAGGGGGGGGGGGTTAAGTGTCTTGCCCAAGGACACAATGCTCTACCAACTGAGCCACAGTGGCCCATACAGGTTTTGAATTCAAAGTCACATTCTTGTAAGCCATCCGCTGATCCGTTTGCGTCCACACAAGTTTCGGTTTCACAAGTTTTTATTAATTACAGCTAAAAATGTAGCCAAGGTAAAACAGAGGAGGCCTGATACTGCACGTTTATTAAGCCAAATATATAGTTTTATTATCACAGCTTTTGCTCAGCTCAGCAGCTCCACAACGTCCCTCCTCTTTCAGTTGGTGCCTGTCTAGTGTTTCACTCTATTTTGTAGAGAAAATGTTACATAGTGGGGCTTTAAAGGCGCTGTACTAGTATAAAAAACAGAACTAGTTCATTTTAAATGATTTGCAGTGGTCCAAAGTTATTCCTCACTTTCCTAGTGCATTTCTCCCATCCTAATTCATTTAATTCACTGCAACTTCCAGAGGCCAGAGCGGAGTAACGCTAACAGCAGCTGGCATGCTAACATCACACTTCCTGATTCTCAGACAAAAAAATGATTTCAAATTATCATTAGAAGCAAAGAGTACACAGCGGACTCAACTAAATGGACAAAACTCAGATATTTGTACTTTATACCAATGGATTATTATTGCTACTATTATAAAAGCTGTAAAAATAACAAAATAACAAGTGTTTTTTCTATTTTTTTCTTTCTTTCAGAATCCACTCACTTCCTTGTCTCCTCTCCGCTGTCTTCTAGGAGTGTCAGACGGACCTGGATGGCCCTGGGTCAGTCCGGATTGTAACCCTGGGTCTCTGAAGCCTCTGCCGTCTCCTGATCTCTCAAAACCGAAGCACTTTTTTTCAAGATGGCCGCCAACCGGGATCAGCAGGTGCGTCACATGACCGGCTTCCCGCGCTCCATGTATCCGTTCAGCTTTAACTCCATGAGAAGCCACTCCCCCTTCGACCTCCTGGCCAGCGCTCACCTGTTTGGAAGATTCGGAGCCGACCTGCCCAAAGAGATGGCGGCGCTGTGTAAGTACAACATGGTTTACATGGCGACGGATGACGTTACATGGGATTTATTAGGACCGTTGCCATGACAATTAACACTTTACAACAAAATATTACATTGTTTGAAGTGACATCATGCTGGGGGGCTTGAACATGTAGGTCTGTGGAGGAATGTTCAGCAGTTACTATGGTGACACAATGCACACATTAGCAAACACATGCTGATATGTTTTTAGCTTGTCAGAAAACTCATGGCAAAATACAAAATGGATTCAACACGAGCGTTCATGGTCCTGTTTAGGAGTTTAGATTTTCAACAAAACAGGGATAGGGACCAACTGAAAAACTGTTGGCTAATGCTAGCTAGCTTGTGACTGTAATGTTATGTAAGAGGGACTCATTTAACAGCACGAATCAGCTCATCCTGTTGTACTTCGAGCTAAGTCGGTTGTTTTTGGTGAGATTGTGTTAAAGTAAAGGTAAGATTAAAGTCTTCAGACAGAGCAGTGCCCCCAGTTAGCCCCACACACCCAGGGAATGTTGATGACATCAGCTGCAAAGTATCAATATAATACAGATGGAGGCAGCTGAAAGGGATAGTGTCAAAATGCAAGTTTTTGTTTTAATAAAATAAGTTAATGGGTCCAGTCACTGCCATGAACCGCAAAGTAGTCAGATTTATTTTTTACAATTATTCTATATGTTTTAAGGCTGTAAAACCCCTCATCACACACTTTACACACTTTTCTCACACAGGCATTAACATTTTCTCATGTTGAACCTGATCATTTCTATTAAAGTGAAATGTAATCAATAGGAAAAAGTCATCACGGAAGCTGAAACTAAAAGCGTAGACTACACTACTTTTAAAACTACTACTGTTTTAGAAGAAAGTATTACGATCACAAATGAACCTGTGTCCAGAGCCTTAACCTGCGGACAGAGACACATACACATTTTTCTCATTCTCTCATTTCTCAGAACCTTCAGAATTCACTCACTGGGCTGTAGAGGCCGCACTAGCCGCACCAATATTTATACAATTTAAAACGCAATATCATGTACAGCTCCTTTAACTCATTATTAACCCTTTATTGGCAGAGGTACATATCCCCAGAATTAAACATTAAAACCTTTTGTAAATAAACATACTCTGAGATTTTAGAGGTGTAATTGTTTCATAATAACACACACAACAGAGAGGTTTGATGCAAGAGAGTGAAAGAGGAGAAGCTGTACCTCCTGTTGAAGCGTAGGGGGCACTGTTGCACTAGATTGTCACAGGCTCTGAGGTACAAGGACAATTTTGGCTAATCCAGAGCAGAACGCAGGGCACTCTTCTACCAACCAATGAATACTTTCACCCCTGATGAATACTTTTACTGACAGCTTTTAAACAGAACTTCAAAATACTAGAGAGAAAAAGTACAAAGTGAATTTAAGCCTTCGAATGAATATGTTTACATTCAGAAATATGATATAAACATTACAGTGAAAGGATGTAGTATTAGTCTGAGACATGTTAGTCTGAGGAGGAGGAGGAAGAGTACAAGGAGTAACAGTAGAAGTAGTAAGAGTAATTGTAGTAATATTAGTAGCGGTAGTAGTAGTTGTAGTAGTACTAGTAGTAGTATTAGTAGGAATAGTTGTAGTAATGTTAGTAGCTGTAGTAGTAGCTAGGGTTATCAAAAAACCTAATATTTATATTTACTCAAAACCCAGATTTTAAACAAACTTCAAAACTAGATACTCCGTGTCCGTGTGGGGGTGTGTGTGACTGTGTGTGACTGTGTGTGAGTGTGTGCATGTCTGCGTGTGTATGTGTCAGAGAGAGTGTGTGTTCATATCTCTGGAGGTAGATACACGAGGTATTTTAGTGAGACTTATCTCTTTATCGACAGTTTTATCTGATACTGATGCAGAGACTGGAGGAGGGGCCTCAGCGTGGGGAACCTCACCACACACTACCACTACCACTACTACTACCACTACCACTACTACTACCACTACCACTACCACTACTACTACCACTACCACAACTACAACAACAACATGCTTGTCCTCAAGTTAAACTCACATACTTTAGTTTAAAATATTTTTGAAATGATGCCACATTTCCTCAGTCTAACCCGTTGTCTTTTGATAATAACTTCAACAATATTATGAAGGCTGTTTAGAGGGGTATTTGTAGTACTAGTATCTGTAGTACTAGTATTTGTAGTAGTAGGAATTGTGTATTTTTCCATTGTGAACATTGTGTCCTTTTGTAATGCGCCTTTACCAGTCACATCTTGTTCTATGTGATGAGGTGTTCGGGTCTGCTGAGGTCTGTGCACTTCTGAGGAGGAGGAGCGACACGAGGAGAGGGGGAGACACGGAGGGAGAGGGGGTAAGAGGGGAAGAGAAAAGGAAGAGGGAAGAGGAGGGAGAGGGGGTAAGAGAGGACAAGAAAAGAGGAGGGAAAAGGCGAGAGAGGGGAGGAGGAGGAGTGGAGGTGGGAGAGAGGAACAGGAGGAGAGGAGGTGGGAGAAAGGGGGAGTGAGAAGAGAGAAAAATCAGGAGAGAGAGGAGGAGGGAGCGAGGGAGAAGAGGGAGGGACAGGAGAGGGTGTAAGATGGGATGAGAAAAAAAGGAGGGAAAAGGAGCGGAGGTGGGAGAGTAACAGGAGGAGAGGAGGTGCGAGAGAGAAGGAGAGGGTTTAAGAGGGGACGAGAAAAGGTGGAGGTGGGAGAGAGGAACAGGAGGAGAGGAGCTGGGAGAGGGGGGTGAGATGAGAGAGGAGGGAGGGAGAGGAGATGAGGGAAGGAGGAAAGGAGGAGGGGAAAAGGTGTGAAACGAAGGAGAGGGACAGAGAAGAAGGGAAAGAGAAAGATGGGAGGAAGAAATAAGAGGAGAGGAGAGAGAAAGAGGAACATAAGAGGTGGGAGATAGAGTTGGGAGGAAGAGAGAGAGGAGGAGGAGAGCCGGGAGGAAGAAGAGTAGAGGAGAGAGAGAGGGAACAAGGGATGAGAGAGGGGAGGAGCAGAGAAGGAGAAGGGAGAGGGGAGGAAGAAAGAGGAGGCGGATGAGATGAGAGGACGAAGAGTAAGGGGAGAAGGTGAGGAGAGGAGGGAGAGAGGGAGGAAAACACGTAAGGGGAGAAAGCATGGAGAGGAAGGAGAGAGGGAATGAGAGAGGAGCAGAGAAAAAGGGAGAGGGGAGGAAGAGAGAGGACAGCAGAGGATGTGAAGAGGGGCAGAGAGGGGAGAATGTGTGAGGAGGGAGAGAGAGGAAGAAGAGGAGAAGGTGAGGCACAGAAGAAGAAGAGGGGAGATTGAGGAGAGGAAGAGAGAAGAAAGAGAGAGGGGGGGTAGACGGAGAGAGAGAGAGAGAGTGGGTGTATGAGTAACATGAGCAGAGGGGCTCGGTGTTGTTCTTTGTGTCTGTCATCAGAGCCACTCTCAGTTTAAACGCACACACACAAGTACAAGTGCTACTAGAAGTACAGAGGCTCACACAGGACAATCTACACATGGCCAAACTACTACAAACACACACAGAACAGAGGAAAAAGCCAAATCAAAAAAGCTGTGTATGACGAAGGATGGTGGGATGAAGAAACAAGTTGTACGTGACATCGCGCTGGAGGGGTTCGCCTGCAGGTCTATGGTGGAATGTTCAGCTGTTTCCATGGTGCCACAATGCACACAGTGGCAAACACAGACAAAAAAGTGAAAAAGATACAGAAAGAAAAAATACAAAATGGATTTAAACTGGGGACTTAAACTTCAGGAACCTGTGATAAAAAAAAAAAAAAAATGTTGTTTTGTCCTTAGGCAAGGCACTCCACACCTTAGTATATATGAATGAGCTATGAGTTTTCTGTTTAGATTGTCACTGGGAATCATGGGAAACCAACTGAAACTGACGCTATCCGAGGCACTTGATTGTCTGTCATGGTGCATTTTCAAGAGTTATTAAAAAAAACACAAACAAAAAGAAGGCAGAGATGTGAGAACTATAAGGAAACAACTTCATGACACTATCCCAGACGTTTGTGTGTCATGGTGCAATATCACAGTGGAAGGACAAAGTGGGCGGAGCGAAAAGTTCAAACTGAAACTGAAATATTTTGGAAACTTGTGCTTTAAAGGTCCTATATTACACAAAATGGACTCTCATGAGCTTTTAGCCATGTTACAACACTGTTAGGTCCTCGAAAATATACTTAGAGTTGTGTTTTATTTAATTTTATAATGATTTATTATTAGACTGTAACATCTCCAAAGCTCAAAACACTCTGTTCCACTTTGTGATGTCATGAAGTGTTTTTTTTTTTTTTTTTCAAGTTAACAGCTACTTTTTATCTTTAGTTCAATAGAATTCAGCAATTTCAGGTCTGAAATGATCCAAATAATTCTAGTGAAGGTATGTGGCATTTAAAAACACAGTGGGGCACTTCCTGTATTACCACATGATGACATCACAAGGTGGAACAGAGTGTTTTCTATGTGAGAACGCGGCTCAAATATGCAGGGTTTGTGTGTTTAGAATAAATTAGCCTAGAATTGAACAAAACTTTTTCCTCCAACTGTCCAAATGTTCATTCTCAGTGACAGGAGGCAGGAGCTGTGACTCACACTATAATTGTCTCAAGGTGTGGACAGAGCTGGCAGCGTCGCCCCCTACAGCGCGCACCGACACACTGCAAGTACACACAGTCCTGAAAAGCACCGCCAAATATACGCAAATACTACAACTAGATAAATACAAATACGTAGGCGTTGAAAGTAGTAAACAAACTAGAAAGCCCGTGCGGGGGTCTGCGGGGATTTGACGCTACAGGCATGGGGCGATCGAGGGGGGCGACAGGAGGGGGGAGAGATAGAGCCCCACTGGGGGGTTGCTCCAGAGTTCATCAGCACCAGAAGAGGAAAGGAAAGACGAGAGAGGAAAGGAGAGAGGGAGGGAGGAGAGGAGAGGAGGAGGAGTGTGCATGGTGTTGACAGCGACTGTACGAGTCTGCAGCGGGACAAACCCAAGGAATGAAACAAAGGGAAAGTTTGGGAGAAGAAAACAAGTGAATCAAATACCACAGATTGTTCAAACTACAAAATTAAAGGAATAGGAACAGGCCTGAGGAGGTTTTATATGTCGCCCTTGCTTCAAAACTGAAACTGAAACTCATTAATACCCCATAGAAGTGTAATACCCCATCTTTAATACCCCATAGAAGTCAATACCCCATCTTTAATACCCCATAGAAGTCAAATACCCCCTCTTTAATAATCTCAAAAGTTGTTCATTTCTACCTGTATAATAGCTTTAATGAAAAAAACTTCTGACATCATGAAGGCACCATCTCTAAAAGCTCTAAAATGTGTCTATGAGATCTTGGGAAATACTTAATTTCAGAAAATATCCAGCTTCTTAAGGACTCTCTCCAGTCTGTGTGAACAACTGCACCTTCACTTAGCCAGAAACCCAGAAATCCTCGGGCTGGGGCCATGTTTGTGTTCAGTTTCTAGATGGATTTAGTTTTTCTTTTACATATGATAATCTTATGGAGAAAAAAAAAAAGCAGAAAAAGGGATTGTTCTGACAGAGTGATGCAAGAGCAGGAGCAGACAAGGCAAGTTTAGACACAACCATAGACTGTATAATGAAGTGGACTGATAAAACTGATAAAGTGAGGAACACCAGGATCATGTAGAGCAAGTTAATATGAACATTTTAAGACCAAAATGATGAGTCTGACAGCAGCAGTTACAGAGAGAGGGGGGACAGTTTTTCAATAGAAAGTGAATTGAAGCCAGAGTCGATGGAGCCAGAAGAGCTCACTCCCTGTTTGGAACACGGCGGCTAGCAGGTTAGCTATGTCCATTTATATAAACAGTCTATGGGAATAACAAAATCTCAACAAAACAAAGGCATGTGAAATAAATGAATGTTTGCATAATGTGTACATTGTTTTTAAAATATATTTTTGTTCGTTTTATGGTTTTTCCTTCAGCTTCAAACGTTGATGTTTGTGTTACATAAGAACGAGACTAGGATTAATTCATCCCAGGGTGAGGCAGAGGCATGAATTTGTGCCTACACCTTCAATATTTTTTTATTATTTCTTTATTTTTACTACTTTCTGCATTTATATACACACAGAAGACATTAAATAGATGAAGTAAAATATATAGAATGATGTAGTAAAGAAAAAAAATGGAAATAACTACTTTTTATATATATATATATTGCATTCAAATCCTCAAAATATCCACCATTTGCTTTTTTATTAAACTTCTTTTTTCTTTACTATATAATTCCATATATCTTACTTCATATATTTTGTGTATTTAAAATGTATATAAAATAAAAAAAACATTAAATGAGATGATGTGTCCAAACTTTTGACTGGTTGTGTCTGTTTAAACCAGTCAAATCATTGGACATGCCCATTCCTCGTTACCATGTCGATGTTATAACGTTACATCTGCATTTATAAAATCACAGGTATTTTTACTGCTTTAAGTTACCTAGAAAAACATACACTCTTACTGTGAATGGGCTCGCCTATCCACAGATCTGACCTGTAACTTGCCCTAGAAGCGTCACCTGCTTGTAGATAATAACAATACAAGTTTGGGGGAGAAGAGCAGCAACAGTGGCTCAGTTGGTAGAGCGATCAAACTGATCCAAAGGCTGGCGGTGCCGGGAAGGTGGAGAAGCGCTATATAATTGAGTTTATATTTAATGCCTTACTGTGGAACATTCCAGGCAAAGCACTCCAGTTGTAAAGTTCTACTACGCTACATACAGTAAACATTATCATTCCAGCCTTTAATAACGGTTTTGTTTTGTGAAGCTTACTGCACGTTTTCCAAATCGATTAAATCCAAGCACAATTCCGTTTTAATTTATTTATTCCTCGGATAATTTTGTTTATGTTTTTGTTGACTTGGCACAGCGGGACCTAAGCTGCGACTCCCTCCCGCTGTGCCTGAAAAACACAAAACACAAAACGTTTTCAAAGAAGGAAACAAAAGTGAAAGTTGAAATTGGGGGCAGAGGAGATTTTTAGGTGAGCCTTAAATCTGAAACATGAACACATTGCAGCAGCATGAAAATCAGGGAGGGAAACACAGTGTACCGCTTTGGACCAATCAGAGCCGATCTTTGCTCTAAGCCCCGCCCGCTCTCCCCTGTAACTCCGCCCCTTTTTGGTGTGAGACTCCAGTTGAGTGTGAGAGGCCCTCATTGCTGGCCAGGGGGCAGTCAGATCACTTACAACTCAGTCTAGACCTCCAAACCAAGTCCTAGACCCAGATCGTAACCAGTTTTGAGACTTTTGTGGATCATGTTTGACTGTATGGAGGCGCTGGGTCTTCCTCGGCCCCTCTTTGACGTTTCGGGGCAGGGGTCTTGCATGCTGGCAAAGGCTACTCCTTACTTCTCCAGCTTGGATCACTTCGCCTGGACTGGCTCAAGTTCCAGTAACCTACAATGTAAGTAGTATTTGAAGTAGTATTTGAAGTAGTAGTATTAATGGGAAAATGATATATGTGATATCTGGGTATGTTAAAAAGTACTTTCATTACTTTAATTAAGAATACTTGAGTAGATTTGCATTGACAAGTACAATTTTCTACAATTTTTTCTATATTCAAGTTGATTTTTAAAAGTTTTTCTCTTAAGTGCAACACAATATATTTTCTTATTTAAATTACAAAAAATGTTCCATATTTTTTCTTGTCAAGTCAAATTCACTCAAATAAAGAACCAGTTTTGTTGATTTTTTTTTTTTTTTTTACATTTTTACATTTTGCAGTGTAGTTGTTGTAGTACATCTTGTAGTACTTTTTAAATCCAGATTCAAAACCTGTTTAGACAATCCTACACATGTTCAGTCATTCTGTCTCCAACATTCAGTTTGTATTGTCTGTTTTATTCTATAGTAGTAGTAATAGTTAATGTTGTCAAAAGTATCGAAAATCAGACACAAATCGATACTCGAAACTAGATACTCATTTGAGCAAGTGTCGATACTAAAAAAGTCACATTCACTGAACAGAAATGAAACTTCCCTGAATATGTTTATAATGATGTCTCTCTGTATCTTTCACAAGTTTAAGACACAGACGAGTTTACATCATGGACCAGTATGAACCTACTGGACACTGAGGGATTACACAGATACAAGACACATGGGAATAAAAAACAAAGTACTACCATTTAATGTGGAAAATCACATTCTGTTGTCTAATAGAACAGGGGAAGTAGTCGCAGCTGTAGTATTAGTGTTAGTCTTAGTATTATTAGTAGTTGTTGTTGCAGTCGTAGTTGTTGCAGTAATAGTAGTAGCAGTAGTAGCAGTAGTAGTAGTAATAGTACTTGCAGTATCTTATCTTTGCTCATCAGGACAGGCTGGATTCCCTTGTATACTGTGTGTGTGTGATTCCCCTGTATACTCTGTGTGAGAGTGTGTGTGTGATTCCCCTGTATACTCTGTGTGAGAGTGTGTGTGTGATTCCCCTGTATACTCTGTGTGTGTGTGTGTGTGTGCGTGTGTGAGATTCCCCTGTATACTGTGTGTGTGTGTTATTCCCCTCTATACTTTGTGTGTTTGTGTGTATACGTGTGTGTGTGTGTCATTCCTCTGTATGGGGTGTGTGTGTGTGTGTGGGTGGGTGGGGGTGTGTGTGTGTGTGTGTGTGTGTAGTGACACACGCTCTTGTTTGTTGTGGTTATAAATGAGTTCATGTGATTGACAGCTGAACGGAGACAACAGGGGAGCATCAGGACCAGCACTGCGCATATTTAGACACATTTAAACACGTTTAAACACATTTAAACAGGAACCTCATACTTTTAGATTGTTTGGGGATTTGGGATTTTTTTCGTAGTAATAATAATAATAATCGATGTGTTGCTGTGTTTCAGATGACATCACAAAATTCTATCAGCCAATCAGATTTAACACAGATGGGAGCAGTTAAAGTGAATGTTGTTTGAATGTGTTTGTGTTGTTGAGTTTTTGGCTCTGACAACAATGATCAGGTTCAATATTTGTGCTTTTACCTTTTGGATATTTCATGTCCAAAAAGGTATATTTTATGTCCGTCCCCACCCACCCCCCCACCTGGAAGTATGACGTCATCATATCTGAGGATCTGAAAAATACATAAAGAAAGTGATAAACATGTTTTTGGCTACAGAATCATGAATACCTGCATTAAAATGTACTTTGTGACTTACTCTGATACATGGTCCAATCAGAGTACTGTGTTCTGAGTACTTGGAATACTTTATATAGAGTAAAGACGCAACATAGGATTAAAAACAGGTTTATATTTTTTAAGGTTTAGCTGTTGTTAAGGCAGTGTGTAAGTGAATGGGTCTGTGTCGTGGATTTGAAGTAACTGTAGTGATGTTTTAGATGAAGATTAATATATGGGGAAGTAGAGCGGTGTTCATGAACCTATTTAAGACTGTGAGGGTCTTTTTAATGAATCAATGAACAAACGCTTTTAAAAACAAAGATTCTAAACGTTTATGTTGTTGATGTGGTGAAACTGTAGATTATAAAGCAGATTTTCACTTCAGAACTTTATACAACCCATTTAAACATGTGGAACAGAGTTTTGTTTGAATACTCCATCAGTAAAACACAATTTCGTTTTACTATCTCACACTGGTACATAAGTTTAAAGAGCCCATACTACTCTACTTTATGATCTATGTTATAATGTTGTTTCTTCATCACAAACAGACCTTGAGTTGTGTTTTGTTTCATTCACACGTTTAACACACAAACCCTGCATATTTAAGCTGAGTCTTTTTTCTCTCAAACTGAAAACACTCTGTTCCACCTTGTGATGTCATCATGTAGTAATACAGGAAGTGCTCCAGTGTGTTTTTAACCTCCACACACCTTCACGAGAATCATTTTAGATTCATTTCAGGCCTGGAATTGTTAATCTTTACCGAACTAAAGGTAAAAAAATTGCGTGTTAACTTGAAAACTACCACTTCATGACATCACAAGGTGGAACAAAGCATTCTGAGCTTTGGAGATGTAGATAGACTAATAATAAAGTGTTACTCAAACATGTGTGAATGAAACAAAACACAACTCCAGGTCTGTTTTTGGGGAGTTCACAGCATTACACCATGACTTAAAGTACACAAGAGTCAATTTTGTGTAATATAGGAAATTTAATATACATATTTTGGGTTATTCTACCTTTAACCAGTGCTGTTTTGGTCTATTGACTCTGAGTTAACTTATTTAAAGACATGGGATTCGTCTGTGACAACTTAAATCCTGCCAAATTAACATCACAATCAGGTTCACCCAGCCAGGTTAGCCTGTGTTTTGCAATTTGCATAGAAGGAATGCTATGCTAGCACCTTTAACCTCATTAGACCCAGACTACACTGTAAAACTTCAGTGACTTTAATTCAGAATATTAATCTTGTTTTCAGTGATTTACTACTTGGTTAGCAGGTCAAATTTTAAGACTTTCAGTGTTCAGTGTATTTTTCTTTCTTTCTTTTTACTATTTTCTACATTTTATATACATACATAAGACATCAAATATATGTAGTATATGTAGCTCACTTGTATTGAAACATGTCAGGTAGCAGATTAGCTATGTCCATTTATATATACAGTCCATGGCCCAGACTTAAGACAATTTTGGTGTTTTAACTGGAAAAATGACTTCTTCCCATTCACTTCAATTTAACAAAACTCTGTTAAAGACTTAAATAATTAGCAACAAGTTAAATAATTTTTATGCTTATTTTGATCTGACAATAGACTTAATAGTTTTTGGTTTTACATATTTTGTATTTGATAAATTTGAAGAAAAAAAAAAAAGAAAGAAATATTTTCTGTATTTTCCAGGCTATAAGTCGCACTTTTTTTTATAGTTTGCCTGGAGATGCGACTTATACTCAGATGTGACTTATATGTTAAATGATTAAAATGTATAATTTCACAACTTCACTTTCACAACTTATTGTCAAACTGACAACCGCGCAAGGGAACTCTAGGCTCATATTTACTCATATTATGCAGATTACAAGCTCCATAGTAAAATATGCAGCCAAAAACAGTAAACAAGCAGCAGAAAGAAAGTTTGTAGTGAATGAGAAACTTGTGAAGGACTGATGAAAATTGGAGTTGGCAAAGTTGTTCATTATTTTGCATTTTTTGACTGGTGCGACTTATACTCTGGAGCGAGGTATAGTCCAGAAAATACGGTACTTTGAACCAGTGTACGCAGACAGAAATCAGAAGTACTTAACACAACAGATCACTTATACTGTCTCCATTTGATGTTTTTCCAGTGTATCCAGGTGTACTACAGTGGCACAGGTCTCATTTGACGCGCCTGTCTATCTGATTTAGCTGCCCCACTTGTCCTCCGTCTCTCGTATTGGTGTCGTCCCATTCACTTCAGTGCTATTTAATAAGGCTCCACAGAAAGGGCCCATAGCGCACTCCTCCTCTCCTCTGTGGCGGTCGCGATGTCCCTCTCTAGTCTATTTATCTTGCCTAATTATTTGGATACCTGAGCAGGGGCCAGTGGCGAGCGCGGAGCCTAATGATGATGGATGAGGGAGTGAGGGATGGGGGGGTGGGGGTGGTGGTGGTGGGGGGGGGGTGACGGAGTGCGCCGCGTTGGCCTGTCTCGACTCGCCATGGAGCTCAACCACATGCGGGGCCCCTTAGACAAATGTCCGCCAACACGTATCCATCAGGAGGACAGCACTGCGAGGCCAAACTGCTGCTCGCCCCATTAGATTGGACTAGATAGAGCTTGCCGTGCTAAAGCTGCACTGTGGAATTTTTCTAGTGGAAGGTCTCATCTCATGGAGCTAATATTTTTTGCTACACGCTGGGTCCCTCAGACTAATTTACCCCCTAACCACAATTTATCAAGACGACAGCATTGCAGATCGGACTAGAGCTTGTGATAC
Organism: Periophthalmus magnuspinnatus; assembly: GCF_009829125.3. Classification (NCBI taxonomy): domain Eukaryota; kingdom Metazoa; phylum Chordata; class Actinopteri; order Gobiiformes; family Gobiidae; genus Periophthalmus; species Periophthalmus magnuspinnatus. Next base: position 17,578,632 of record NC_047130.1, read on the forward strand.
TAAAGGTGCACTGTGGGACTTTTCTGGGGGACAGGCTGTATATTGGTCTCTATGGAGATGTTATTATGCCTGAAATATTACACAGTATGGCATTTAACCCTCCAGCTTCCATCTTGTATTAAGTCAATTAAACAGATTACACAAGACTAGAATAAACTAGACTAGACCTCATAATGTTAAAGATGGTCTATGGAACTTTTAAGGTGGAGGGTCTTGTCTCCATGGAGATAATATTGATTTGCCACATGCTGGGTTCCTCAGACAAATGTCCAATAAACATAATTTCTCAAGATGACAGCACTACATGACCAAATCTGCTACTCTGACTGTGAGAATGGACCAGAATTATATTAAAGGTTCATTGTGGAACTTTTCTGGTTAACGGGCCGCCTGTCGGTCTCTATGGAGATGTTATTATCCCTGAAATGTCACACAGTATAACAATCAATCCTCTATCTTCCATCTTGTATTAATTCAGTAAATAGATAAAGACAGGACTAGAACTCACAATGTTAAAGATGCACTGTGTAACTTTTCTAATGAGGCGTCTCCATGGGGATAATATGAATTTGCCACATGCTGGGTTCCTCAAACAAATGTCCACTAAGCATAATTTATCAAGACGACAGCACCGAGTGACCAAATCCGCTGCTTGTGGTGTGGGATTGGACCACAGCTTGTGATATTAAAGGTTCACTGTGAAACTTTTCTGGTGGAAGGTCTTGTCTCCATGGAGATAATATTGTTTTGCTAGATGACACGTCCCTCAGACTAAATTACCCCTAACCACAATTTTTAGTTAATGGGAAATATATCTGTTCAATTGGACTAGACAGAGCTCATGATGTAAAAGGTGCACTGTGGGCCTTTCCTGGTGGACGGGCCGCCTGTCGGTCTCTATGGAGATGTTATTGTTATTCCTGAAATGTTCCATAGTCTAGACTTCAACTCCACATCTTCCATCTTGCATTTATTTATTACATTAAAGGCCCTGTACCATTTTTTTCTCCCCATAGATTTAAGCACAATTCTAAAGCATTTTACAGTCTGATAATCAGGAAGTGCCCAGTTAGCATGATATTTGTTGTTAGCATTAGCATGAGAGCGAACTTCAAGTTTCTAAAAGTTGTGAAAAATGCTTATAAACTCATTCTGGTGAGTAATTAGGATGTTCAGAATGCATGAGGACCACTTCAAACCGGTTCTACTTCAGTTTTTCACGTTTTAAAAAAAATCGGGTACAGCACCTTTAATACTCCGGGCTTACGTGTCTTGCATTTTGGTTAAGAGTTGTTCAGCGTCCGACGGACCGATCCGAGACAAAACTCAACATGAACTAATTTTAAAACTATCACATTTTCCATTGACTTGATGGAAAATCTTAATAAATTACCATATTTGAAGTAAGCTATGTTGTTTTCGTTGTTTTCGCAAGTTTTTATTTCTTCTCTAAATGTATCAGCTGACACGGGCCCATCCTTCAAAGCCGTTGGGGACAAAAAACCTTTCCAGACATAAGAAAAAAAAACGCAAATTTTGAACTTTATGTGGTCCAAAGTTATTCCTCATACATTCTGAACAGTTAAAGCTAACAACAGCTAGCATGCTAACACGCACTTCCTGATAATCCAATGGCAAAATGGTTTCTAATTAGCTGCAGATGATACACAGCGGACTTACTTTGATCTCAAGAGCTGCTTATGCAATATATCTGAACTGGGGCGACACACACACACACACACACACACACACCCACACACACACACACACACACGCTGGACAAAATCAAACACGTACAGCGCCTTTAAAATACACTTAGTAGTTTTGTGTTTGTGGTATTTTGTTGTTCAGCTCTGGAGATTCAGATGAAAGAACAGGATCAGGATGACTCCAGGCTTCAGACAGAGGAAGGAGGGAGGAGAGAAAGAGAGAAGGAGGAGGGAAGGAGAGAAAGAGGGGGATGTGAACATAACGGACAGTAACAAGTGAAGACATGTTTCTCCAAAACAGCACCTCAGACAACAAAGGGTTAACGTGGATTTATTTACTTTGAGTTGACAAATCCTAGTCAGCGTTTACTTTGGTCGCTACAAAAAAAAAGAGGAAATATGGAACAAAAACGAGCTGGAATTCAAAGTTTTAGCTCGTTTTTAACAAAGGGTTAATGCGGATTTGTTTACCGTATTTTCAAGATTAAAGCCGCACCTTTTCATAGGTTGGCGGGGGGGATTCGACTTGTACTCAGATGCGACTTATATGTGAAATCATTAAAATATATAATTTCACATCTTAACAAAAATGCCCCTTAAAAGAAAATCGTATTCTGTAGATTACAAGCCCCATGTAGTAAAATATGCAGCCAAAAATGAAAAACGAGCAGCAGAAAGAAAGTTTGGAGTGAATGAGAAACTTGTGAGGGACTGACGAAAAGCGGAGCAGGTGTAGTTGTTCAGAAGCGACACCGAGGATGAAGAATTGAAGAGTTGGAGTAAGATCCAGAGTGAACTTGATTTTTATATCTTACGTAAACAAACCAGACACATATTCAGTTCTGTCTATGCTTCATGGAGCTAAATAAATATAAATGTGTCACATTAGCGTGCTGTACTGATATTCAGCCTGTTGTTCTCCATTTATTGTTATTATTATAATTTGACTTTAAAGATAAAATGTCTGTTCTTGTTCTTGGATTTTGTAAAATAAATTTCCCCCAAAAATCCGACTTATAGTCCAGTGCGACTTATATATGTTTTTTCTTCATTATTATGCTTTTTTTGGCTGGTGCGACTTATACTCCAGAGCGACGTACAGTACGGAAAACACGGTACTCATCTCTCAAAAACAGTTAAATTAGCAAATCCAACTGGGAATTTTATTGTAGTAGAGATACTGGAGCAAAGAAATACTCAAGTAAAGTAAAAGTATCACATGAAAAACTGACTTGAGTAAAAGTAATGAAGTACAAGTTTAAAAATGTACTTCAAGAGTAAAAACTCAAAGTATTTTTCATAGACTTTGAGGTGTTACATGTTAAAAATAAACTCTGAGCCTTTTCAGCAGGTCTCAAACTATAAAAATTACATTTACTTTTCTGTCCAGTTCAAAATGTAGTAGAGTAGAAAGTACAGATACTGCTCTCAAATGTAGTGAAGTAAAAGTAAAACGTATCCACTGTAAATCTACTTAAGTACAGATACCTTAAAAGTATACTTGAGTACAGTACTTTACTCCTTGTACTTATGATCCTGCAGTAGTCCACAGTAATCCCAAACATTTGTCCAGGAAACGGAGTGTACTGGAGAGTGTTTGGGTGGTCAGCAGACTGGGACTTTCACTTTCCCTACGTCGCGTTTGTTCGGCTCGTCTTCTCGTCTTAGTCACTTCCTGTTCCAGTGTTGTGCAGAATTGGGGGTCGTTTGGTTTTATGTCGTCCTCTGCTTCCTTTCTTTGGTCCAGTGTCGAGACAAGGCTTAAGACCAAGTTTGTCTGGTCCTTCTGTCCCCGTTTTACGAGCCCCGCGCACGCTCTGGAGGAGGACGCAAGTCTGAGGAAAATCATGATATTTTTTTTATTAGGTTTGTGATTTATGCTTTAGGAGTAAGATACTGTTCAAAGTTCAGGTTTTAAAGGGAAAGCGAATGGACAAAAAGACAACGATATGAAGTGACATGCGAGTAACTAATGCAAGAATCACATTTCAGAAGATGTTTGTACAGATCTAAACTACAGGGAGGGCATCTGACACACAGGGAGGGCATCTGACACACAAAGGGAGGGCATCTGACACACAAAGGGAGGGCATCTGACACACAAAGGGAGGGCATCTGACACACAAGGAAGGCATTTTAAATTGTTAATTGCCATGACAACAATCTCATTTTTTATCATTCTGAAACCTACGGATACCAAAACATAAATACTCAACATTGCTTAACATGTTAAAGCCACAGTATGTAACTTTTTAGCCACAAAATAGACTTAACTATAGAAGTTATAAGTAAAAACATGTTTTGTTTTTTCATTTTGGTCGATATCGCACTGAAAAAGTATAAAACGTTACATAATGTGCCTTTAAGTCTGCTTTCTCCACTTGTATTTTGATGCATATGCCCAACAGGTAGGGCATCTGGCTTAAAACCTCAATTAAATCAGCCGAAAGGTAGAAAGATCCTCTCTTGTAAGTGATATCTTTTAACTATTCCATTAAAGGGCTAATTATGAGCTTATAAGGATTCGATCTGAAACGGGATTGGCCTTTTGTGCGGCGGCGGCGCTCAGGGCCAGGGGGGCGGAGCCAGACCTGCGTTTACTCTGGATCAGGAGGATTTGGGCAAGACATTTGGCTTTGAAAAGGTGTTTGAAAGCTGTGTGAACAATGCCCCATCAGATCACTGCTGGGAGGAGAATCACTTACACGAGGATAAAAGAGGGAGGGAGTCGGGAGTCGAGAGCCGGGAGCCGGGAGGGAGAGTGGACTGTATGTGGTTTATTCATAAGACTGAAGGCTAAAAAACACAACCAGAGACTTAACTTGTTTAGACTGAAGCCGGTGTGAGCTGAGAACTCAAATTATTTCATTTCAAATTCAAAATATGAACAGTTTAAATGGGGCGGTGGCAGATTAGATGTTTGGGTTTTGCAAAAAAAGTGAAGAGATTTGTCAAATGGACTCAGATTTTCTTAATAGTTGGAGCAGATAAAAATATATAATTACTGCTTCCATATTATTATTATATGGAAGCAGATGTGTTTTTATATGGATATTTTTCAGGGAATTTTGTGTTATTTTATATGGAAGCAGATGTGTTTTTTTCTTTAAAATACATATTTTTATATAGATATTTTTAAGGGAATTTTGCTTTGCATCAACTTTCAGTGTATACTTCTATGGACAAAAATATTTAGATGGAAACCTGGAAAACGGAATACAACTTTTACATGTTTTTTGCGTGTAAACAAAAACAAGAAATAAGATTGAAAATGCTGTGTTAAGTCGACATATATATTTGAAATAGGGCTAAATACAGACTACTTAATATAAAATCACTTTAGTTCAACCTAATATATTTACACAGGCTAAAAAAAAAAGAAGATAATCCAGTCCAGTGCTGGAACAAGTATTCAGTAAAAACACACATATCGGAGCAAAAAATACTCCAGTGAAGGTAAAAGTATCACATGAAAAACTCTACCCAAGTAAAAGTATTAAAGTAACTGTTTAAAATGTACTTAAAGAGTAAAAAGTAAAAGTATTTTGCATATATTTTGAGGTCTAAAGCTTCAAATGTAGTGATCCTGATTTGTGTTGATAATTTTTTCCAGCTGTTTTATTTGTATATTTTTATTTGCTTAAACTACGATTGTGTTAAAAATAAACCCTCGGCCTTTTCAGCAACTCTGAGACAATAAAAAAATACCTTTACTTTTCAGACCAGTTCAAAAATGTACTGAAGTAGAAAGTACAGATACTTCAAAATTGTACAGTACTTTACTACTTTTACTTCATTATGTTCATCACTACTCCAACTCCACACAGTTTTATTCATGTTTTTACCAAATATTTACACATCTTTTGACCAAATTAAGTCCGATATAAACATTTAAACATTCTGCCCATTACAAGATATTTAAATCCCCATTTCTACAGTTAGAACGTGGCTCATTCAAATCTCCCGCACGCTTAAAGTTAAGTTCATTACAAAACGCTGTGTCAGGGTTAAAGCCATTGAGAGCGAACAGTAGGAGCCAAAGTGCTAATCCGCTAATTACCATGACGGCAGGGGCAGAGCCTGCGGGGGGCCCACAGACCGTCCTTTTCATCAGCTGGAGTAAGTTCAATACCAGACCCCCCCGTCCTGCACCACAAACAGGGTCCTAGTTAGCTACCCCCTCCCCAGGCTAACTGCCCCCGCTCCCTTCTCTGCGCTCGCGGCCTTCCTGCCCCGCTACCACCAGTGCGCAGAGGAGGAGGAGGAGGAGGAGGCGGAGGAGGAGCGCATCCTGTTATTAGAACTGCTGTTAAAAAGTGAAAAAGGCTTAGCTAGCTCCTGTGCAAGACATGATGAAATTGGCAGGACAAATGGGGTTTCAAATGCTAGCGTACAGATCCGGTAATAGCTTGTTAACAGTTGGCGTGATAAAGTTAAACCTAAAATATTTATTACATTATGCTTAGACCTAATTTAACACAATTAAATGGCTAGCAGTACGTTTTCATGGGTACCAAGACTTTTTTCCCCATTCAAAATATACAGATATTTTGTTTTAAATTGTTAATCGCTATGGCAACAGTCCTACTTTTCCATAATTTGAAACCCATGGATTGCAAGGTCACAAATAATCTAGTGGTAATGGGTTAGTATGCGTCAGTAAATCTTTATTTAAAGCTTTACAAGATCTCAAAATCTGCATAAAATACTTTTACTTTTAACTCATTAAGTACATTTATAAACAGATACTTTTACCTAAGTTGATTTTTTCATGTGATACTTTTACGTGAGTATTTTTTTTTTTGCTCCAGTATCTGTGATCTGTTTTATTTAAGTAACAAAACTGAGTACTTAACAGAATAAAGTTAGCTGCACAATTTGGCAACATACGTTCAAAGTTTAAGAAGGTTTAGGTAGCGAATTTGCACTATTAGTTTTTAATTGTTTGAGCACAGCAACACTGAAAAAATGTACAAAATTAGCAGACAGTCTATTCCTGCACATGTAAATATCGACACAGCGTTTGACTCCGAGGCCAAACCAGGACGCCTCATGTTGTTACGAGTGTCTTGTTCATCTGGTTTGGCCCGGTACATTTGTCATAATTCATACAATACTGCCTTTCATTCAAATACCACAACAAACCAGATCAGTCATTTTAACAGGGACAAAAGCACAACACAACAGCATGTTTTCATGTTACATGTCCATTTGAAAATACAATTTTTTAGTTTTAGCTCAAAACATACATACATTCATTTAAATAAAAGAAATAGATTAAAGGCTTATTATCTCATAGCACAACGCACAGTATATGTGATATCACAATCCATTTATGTGGTCAAGTACAGATGTTTACAAATCTTTAGATCCTTGTTTTTAGAATTGGGAGTAGTCCTGGTTTAGATCTAGATTAGTCCTGGTTTAGACCTGGATTAGCCCTGGGTTAGTCTTGGATTAGACCTGGTTTAGTCTTTAGTCCTGACTGACATATGAGTTTGAAACCAGGTTTACTTCAAGTTTAGGTCCTGGTTAACCTTCATAAGAAGTTATTGTTGTCCCTGTGTATCCTGTAGTTTTGGATTTATATTAACAAAATAGTGGCTTCTACAAGATATTTTTCACATTTACATTTGGAAATACACAGCAAAAACAGCAGCCTTAAATAAGTTAAAAAGCTTAAATTAAGTAATATTTATCTGGATTTAAGTACATTTTACATTTCACTTTTATAAGAAAATTACATATTTTCTCCACAAGACAAAGTTATTGTCATGGAAATAACCAAAAAAAACCCAAACAAATCTACTTTTTCACATTGACAATGGTCAGCCAGAGTCTACTCAAATACTCAAGTACAAATAAGATAAGATATGCCTTTATTAGTCCCACAGTGGGGAAATTCCAGTATTGCACCGCACAGTTAAAGAACAGAAGGAAAATGGTACATGCAATAAAACAAGATAATAGATAAATAGTTTAAAATAATTTAAAAATATACTTAAAAATAAACTAAAAATAGACTCTAATATAACATATTATTATTAAATAATAATAATAATAATAATAATAATAATAATTATTATTATTATTATTATTAAATATTCCATAGTGTAGTACTGTAAAACTTTGACTCTAGTAGTTGTAACAGTTGTAGTAGCCATAGTAGTAATAACAGTAATTGTAATAGCAGTTGCTGTAAGTTATAGCAGTAGTAATAGTATTAGTAGTAGTTGTTATATTAGCAGTAGTTAGTAGTATCAGTAGTAGTAGTAGTACCAATATTTGTTGTAGCAGTAGCATTATAGTAGTAGTAGTTGCAATAGCAGTAGTAATAGTAGCAATAATAGCCGTATCAGTAGCTGTAGCAGTAGTAGTAGTACTAGTAGTAGCAGTGGTATTAGCAGTAGTAGTATAGTAGCAGCAGGAGTAATAGCATTTCTGGCAGTAGTTGTAGTTGTAGTAGTCGTAGTATTAGTAGAAGCAGTATAGTAGTAGCAGCAGTAATAGCAGTTCTGGCAGTAGTTGTAGTAGCAGTAGTAGTAGCAGTAGCAGTAGTTGTAGTTGTAGTAGTAGCAGCAGCAGTAGTATAGCAGCTCTCACAGTAGCTGTAGTAGCAGTAGTACTAGTAGCAGTAGCTGTACAGTAGTATAGCAGTAGCAGCAGTAATAGCAGTCCTCGCAGTAGTTGTGGTGGATGTAACTGGATGCCTGTGTATTCCAGATTACCTCGTTTTTTCCACTGTTTGTGAAGATCCTGAACTTCCTTTGTTCAAATGCACTCACTGCTCCCGACAACACTGTCTCTCACACACACACACACACACACACCCACACACCCCACACACACACACAAAATGTAACACAGAGCCAAACGAACAAATGGAACAGCGCAATCCTAATCTACAAATATAACACATTTTATACATGCAAAAGCATATTTTCCTGCAATAACTGTCATAAAGAGCGAAACTAGATGCTAAACTTTAAAGGACCTGCACCTGATTTTTTTTGTATTTGAGTGTAACGTAGGCTGGCCGTTAGCGGTAGGAGGTGTGACAGAAGACAGCAGCACGGGTGTGGTCCACAATTTTTTTATTTCTTTCTCCCATCAATTATTAAAGTGCCAGGTGCATTGTGCAAATGGAGGTCAGAGGAGCAGCATCATCTCCAGCAGCAGAACATGGTTTGATGGTTGCAGGCGCCTTTTATCCTGTTCCTCTAACTGGACTATACTACTATTAATTACTAGGGGTATTTAAAAACTAGCCTTAGCTCTTTAAAACTCAAACCTCCATAAAACCCAATAAACTCATAACCCAAATCAACATTATACATATTAAAATACATAAACCCTAAAACCAAACACCAAATGTACTTAAAACCCATAAACCATTTAAAAATGCCCAACATGTCTCCCCTACACCTCCCCCACCTTGGTCCTGCCCCGGAACCTTTTTAAGGGAGCTTGTTTCCCTGGGGATCTCTTTGACACCTGGACACAAGGACAAGGAGGTGGTAAGTTAAGACATTTTAAAACACTTTCACTAAAAACACTACAAATTACAGAACACACCAACACTTCAAAACAGTCTCAACAAACATTGCACTAATATTGCACATATCCAATGTATTAATTAGCTGTTAATTTTGTCCTCTTTCCCCTCCAGGACACGCAGCTTCAATTAAAATGCCTCTGTGCCCAGATCTAAAACTGGGTAAAATCAGACAAATTAAATAAACATTTTTAAATCCTTTTGTGCAATTCTTTTTTTTACAGTGCAAATAATGCTTAAAGTGCTGTGTGCTATTAAAGTGTATGTGCAATTTAAAGTGCATGTAGTGAAAGGTGCTATTAATCTAGTAACAAACTTGGCTGTTTGTTACATTTCCCCCCTCCTCTCAACAAGGTGAAACCTCAGTCTTCAGCCATTCTAGACAGACAGTCCGCTACCACGTTGGTCTTCCCAGGTTGGTACTGTACTGTAAAGTTGTAGGGCTGAAGAGATAGATACCAGCCTGCGATGCGAGTATTGGCATCCTTCATGCGGTTCAACCACTGGAGCGCTCGATGGTCAGTCTCCAGGGTGAAATGACGTCCTAGCAGGTAGTACCTTAAGGAGTCAATGGCCCACTTCATCGCCAGACACTCCTTCTCCACTGTAGAGTATCGGGTTTCCCTGTCAAGCAGCTTACGACTAAGGAACACCACTGGTCTCCTCTCTCCATCCTTCTCTTGGAGGAGGACCGCCCCTAGTCCCACCCCCGAAGCGTCGGTTTGCAGGATGAAGGGTTTGTTAAAGTCAGGGCTGTGCAGAACCGGACAAGTGCATATCGCCTCCTTCAGGTCTGTAAAATCTCGATCACACTCTGCTGACCATCTCACCTTGTTGGGGGCAGAGTTCTTGGTAAGGTTGTTTAGGACAGCTGACCTCTCGGCAAACTGTGGAACAAACTTCCTGTACCACCCTACCAAGCCAAGAAATCCACGAACCTTCCTCTTGGTAGTGGGCACAGGGAATGAGCGTATGGCCTCCATCTTCTGTACCTGTGGCCTGATCCTCCCATAGCCAATGGTATAGCCCAGGTACTCCACTTCACGATGGGCCACCGCACACTTGCGAGGGTTGATTGTAAGTCCTGCAGCTTGGATTTTCTGCAGGACTTCCTGGAGGTGGTGGAGATGTTCCTCCCAGGACCTGCTGAAAATCACAACATCATCCAAGTAGGCAGCAGAAAACTCTGAGGCATCCTTCAGCACAAAGTCCATGAGCCTTTGGAAAGTGGCTGGTGCCCCTTGCAGACCAAATGGCATCACCCGAAACTGGTACAAACCAAATGGCGTCCGGAAGGCAGTCAGTTCTCGAGCTTCAGGTGCCAGAGCCAACTGCCAATAGCCCCTTGACAAATCCAGTGTTGTAATGTATGAAGCACCTCCCACACGCTCCAACAGGTCATCAATGCGTGGCATTGGGTAGGGGTCAAAGTTTGAGATTGCATTCAAGTGTCTAAAATCAATACAGAATCGAAGCGAACCATCCTTTTTTGGCACAAGAACAACCGGGCTACACCATTCACTGTTAGACACTTCAATAATGTTAAGCTCCAGCATCAGTTTAATTTCTTTTTGCAGCACTGGTACCAACCGTTCAGGTATCCTGTAACTCCTCTGCCTCACTGGAGCATCTTTTCTTAGTCTGATTTTATGCTGCACCAGTGATGTGAAGCCGGGGGTCTCCTGAAATAGAGTGGGATCGAGCAGGTGTTTGATTTCCTCCTGCTGCGAGGGAGAGAGGTGAGAGAGGTCAACAGCAGTTGGCTCTGTGGCAGAAGTAGGAAAGAAACAGTCAGTCACTTCCTCATCCTTCACAGCACGCACCAGAAGTTGCTGTGAAGGCTCTTGCCGAGTGAGGAATTCTTTCAAAAGATTTACATGGAAAACCTGGTGCTTTTTCCGCCTTTCAGGCATGTACAGTTCATAGTTAACTTTGCTAATTTGTCTTGTGATGTCGTAAGGTCCGTGCCATTTAGCTAGCAACTTGTTCTCACTAGTGGGTAATAGCAACAGTACCTTCTGACCAGTAGTGAAGACTCTGTCCTTTGCCTTACGATCGTACCAGGTCTTTTGTCGTTCCTGTGCTCCCTTTAAGTTCTCCTGAGCCAGGACTGCCATTGCCTCAAGTCTCTCTCTCATCTTCAGGACGTAGGCAACAATGTTGTCTCTTTCTGGCTCTGTACCCTCCCAATGGTCCTTTAGCAGGTCTAGTGGGCCCCTCACCTGACGTCCATATAACAGTTCAAAAGGTGAGAAGCCAGTTGATGCCTGCGGGACCTCCCTGTAGGCAAACAGGAGGTACGGTAGCCACTGGTCCCAATCTGCCCCTGTGGTAGAGACAAACTTCCGCAGCATGGTTTTCAGTGTTTGATTATACCTCTCCACCAATCCATCCGTTTGGGGGTGATAAGGAGTTGTCCTAATACCCTTGACCCCTAACAGCTGGTAGACTTGTTGGAGGAGTTTGGACAAAAAATTTGTACCACAATCTGTGAGAATTTCTTTGGCAACCCCAACCCTAGAGAAAAGCTGCAGTAAACAATTGGCCACTTGTTTGGCTTTGATACACCTGAGGGGAAAGGCCTCAGGATAACGTGTAGCATAGTCACACAACACCAAAATGTATTTGTTTCCTGCCGAGCTTCTCTCCAGGGGGCCCACAATGTCCATGCCAATTCTTTCAAATGGGGTGCCAATAATTGGTAATGGTTGCAGTTGGGCTTGTGTCACTCGTTTGCCTGAGGTTAACTGGCATGTTTTACAGGATGTACAAAACTTTGACAGCTCAACATACATTCCTGGCCAAGCAAAACGGCTACCAATTCTTCTTAGAGTTTTCTGGAATGCCATGTGACCTGCCCAGGGAATGGAGTGTCCCAGTTCCATTACCCTCTCTCTGAACTGCTGTGGCAAGGCTAAGGCTTCAATCTTGTCCTTTCTCTGGTAAAGGAGACCATTTTTAATGATATAACCCACTTCATCCAGGTAGCTGACCTTCCCTATGCTGACCCCCTCCCGCTCTGTGACCTTTTCAAACCAGGGCTTTAGAGTGGGGTCTTCTTCCTGAAGGGCACCTATGTCTGAGGGGATACTGAACTCAACTGGACTGAGGGGTTTGGCAAGTTCATTTTCTTGTCTTTGTGAGCCAGCAACTTATCCCTTCTCTTTTGGGACTTTGACTTTCTCGTCTTTCCTGGTTGCACCTCGAGCTCCTCATCACAGAAAGGCAGCTCTTCTAAGACTTCTCTAGCTGACTGGGCTCTGGTAAGAATATTACAATGATTAGCAGGACTGGATTCTGTCATTGGGCTTGGGTTGCACATACTCTCTGGCGATGAAACATTTGCACCCTGGCTACTGTCAGACTGAGCAATTAGATCAGGAAGGGTTGGAATGTCGTTCCCTAGAATAACCCCATAAGGCAGGTTTTTAGACAGGGCTACAGTGATCAGGTAAGTTTGTCCTCCAACTGTCAAAAACACCTCAGCTGTAGGGTACCAGTGCTCATCTCCATGTATGCAAATTAGAGGGGTCTTGTCTGGAGACTGACGTTCAACTGGAACCAAACTAGACAAAACTACTGTCTGAAAACAGCCCGAATCTAAAAGAGCTTCATGCCGGTGGCCATTAACAAGGACTGGTGTTAAACGCCCCTTCCGCTCCCCTGTCTGCACTACTGCTAGTCTAGGTACGGAACATAGCAAAGATGGCTTGGCTTTAAGTGCCGGACAGAAGTGCTGTGTATGACCTAGCTTATTACAATTATAACACCTTATTTCCTGTGCTAGTGTTTTGGAGAACGGCTTTTTAGCTGGACGGGACTGTTGGTTGAATGGAGATGGCCTACCACTGATATTACCCTGACCCGGACCAAACCTCTTATCACCCCCAAAGGACTTACTTGACTGGCCTTGGGGAGATTCTCGGCCAAATTGCATGGATCTGGTCCCTTTCCGAGCTGCTGTAAAGGCCTCAGCTAGACGAGCAGCTTCCTCAGCGGTGGTCGTATTGCGCTCCCGAATCCAAACCTCCAGCTCAGGATTAACCATCCGAAGGAACTGCTCCAGGATAAGTGTCTCTGCGATGGTTCGAATGTCTGACTTCTCCGGCTGTATCCATCTATAGAAAAGTTCCTTCAGCCGCACATACAGTTCTCGAGGTGTCTCATCTGGTTCAATCTTCAGAGATCTGAAACGGCGCCGGTAAGTCTCAGCCGTGATCTCATACTTTGCCAAGATGGCTTCTTTCACCTTGTGGTAGTCTTCAGTGTCCGCAAAGTCCATTAAAACATAGGCATTCCTGGCTTTGCCTGTGAGGAGAGGAACTAGACGGACGGCCCACTCCTCAGATGGCCAACGTGACACTCGGGCCATTCTCTCGAAGGTGATGAGGAAATGCTCAATGTCATCCTCTGCGGTCAGTGGCAACAGCTTTGGTTCCCGCTGAGGCCTATAAGTGTAATTGTCCTCATCATCTGTTGGTGCCGCCGTTGGCTCTTCAATGTCATTTTGATGCTCAGATCGCTCTGAATGCATCCTCAATACCTGCTGCTGGATCTTGCTTACTTCCTCCTGCATGGCCTCCCAGCGCTGCTCCTGTACCATGCGCTCTTTGTCCCCTTTTTTGTCCCGTGCGACCTGGGAGTCCATTAGCCATTTCACCATGCCTGCCAGTTTCTCCAAACTGTCTTTGGAGCCACTTGCCTGAGCTTCCTGGTGGTGAGTAGACTCCACTCTATTCTCGTCTTCCTCATTTCTTCTCCCCCGTGTTGGCATTTTCTTCGTCTCACAGCGGCGAGGACACACTTCCGACACCAAATGTAACGTAGGCTGGCCGTTAGCGGTAGGAGGTGTGACAGAAGACAGCAGCACGGGTGTGGTCCACAATTTTTTTATTTCTTTCTCCCATCAATTATTAAAGTGCCAGGTGCATTGTGCAAATGGAGGTCAGAGGAGCAGCATCATCTCCAGCAGCAGAACATGGTTTGATGGTTGCAGGCGCCTTTTATCCTGTTCCTCTAACTGGACTATACTACTATTAATTACTAGGGGTATTTAAAAACTAGCCTTAGCTCTTTAAAACTCAAACCTCCATAAAACCCAATAAACTCATAACCCAAATCAACATTATACATATTAAAATACATAAACCCTAAAACCAAACACCAAATGTACTTAAAACCCATAAACCATTTAAAAATGCCCAACATGTCTCCCCTACACCTCCCCCACCTTGGTCCTGCCCCGGAACCTTTTTAAGGGAGCTTGTTTCCCTGGGGATCTCTTTGACACCTGGACACAAGGACAAGGAGGTGGTAAGTTAAGACATTTTAAAACACTTTCACTAAAAACACTACAAATTACAGAACACACCAACACTTCAAAACAGTCTCAACAAACATTGCACTAATATTGCACATATCCAATGTATTAATTAGCTGTTAATTTTGTCCTCTTTCCCCTCCAGGACACGCAGCTTCAATTAAAATGCCTCTGTGCCCAGATCTAAAACTGGGTAAAATCAGACAAATTAAATAAACATTTTTAAATCCTTTTGTGCAATTCTTTTTTTTACAGTGCAAATAATGCTTAAAGTGCTGTGTGCTATTAAAGTGTATGTGCAATTTAAAGTGCATGTAGTGAAAGGTGCTATTAATCTAGTAACAAACTTGGCTGTTTGTTACATTGAGCAAAATGTGTCTTGCGCAAGTACAGATATATTTTATGAGTACTAGCAGCTCTTGAAGTTAACATAAGCCCGCTGTGTGCTGTCTGTGTCTAATTATAAAGCGTTTTATTGTTTGCTAATCAGGAAGTGCGTTAACATGCTAGTTGTTGTCAGCTTGTGACGGCACTCTGGTCTCTGAAAGCTGTAAAAAACACTTATAAACTCATCATGGTGAATAATTAGGATGTTCTGAATGCATAAGGTAAGTGAAGAATAACTCTGGACCACTGCAAACTGTTTAAAATGAACTAGTTCTGTTTTTCACGTTTTTAAGACAGTAAAAATGCCGTGTTTTATTGATAATTCATCCCAGATTTACTCGTTGCAGTTGACGCCTCTTCCATTACTCACTCGATGATTTGAGCTCATTTTGAATCCGTCATCGTTGCTCCCACGTGTGTTTACTCTGCTCACATTATCTCATTCTGTTTGGACAACACCGGCCCCCTCCCGAAACAGGACACCCCTCTTATCAACCCACAACCGATCAGCATTCACTCAACCAGCCTGAAAAGCCCCACCATAGGGCTTTAATGTGACAGAGATTTACAGCTTTTACTACTACTGTCTAGTATTGTAATATAGGCCACTGTTAAAATCTAATGTGATATAGATAAAAAAAATACAATAATAAAACAAAAATACAAAAAAACAATAATAATCAAATATTTGAATTAACGTTTTCAAATCCTAACTTAAAAATCAATATAATTAAACCAACAACATCACATTTTTCAATCAAGTGGACTCCAGCCCGACTCCGGCCCCAACTCCACCCGCGAGGCAAAACACAGGACAAATCAGGAGACGTGATGTTTATAATGTTCAGCAGATGTGCACCTAAAACTATTAATGATTTCACCCAAGAATGTACTACTAAAAAAGAAACAAAAAGAAACAACATATCCAGTGCATGGGTTTCAGATTGATGAAAATTAGGTCAGTTGCCATAGTGATTAACCATTTACAATTACATTTACAACTTGCATGACGCGTAAATCCAATCGAAATAGAATATAGGACAAAATTCACCTGTTACACACATATCCATGGACTGTTGCATCACGATCGGCGCGACAAGGCTGTCCCGTTTCATGCAGCCCCACTAACGTTTCCATGGAGACCGGCCGTGAACGAAGGACACATCCGAGCATCTTTCGAAGCCGTGTCCTTCGAAGGATGCAGCCATTGAAATTGGAAATGGCTTTTTTATATAAATGGACATAGCTAACCTGCTAGCTGACGTCACACTCAGTCCACTTCTTTATACAATCTATGTGTAACTGCCACTTTTTAGTTTTCATATGTTTTATATTATTTAGGTGTAATTTTGTGGAGTGTCACTAGAGGGCGCAGTTTAAGGTCTGTGTACACGTGAAGCAATGCTAGTCGCGTAGAAGAAGCGATCTCAGCTAAATGAGAAAAGTGGCATGATTAAAACCAGATGATTGGGTTGCAGTTTAAGGATACATTTAAGAAGAAAGAAGATATCTCAGTTAATCCCTCTCGGTATACAGCCAACGAGGTTAGTTTGTCTATCGTATTTTATTTTCAAAGGGTAATTGTCGAATGTCTTTATTGTTCATTAAGTTAATTATTGTTTTGTCTATGTGTTTCTTTAGTTTTCACGAGTGTATTTGTTTGGATTCATGTGCAAGATGGAAGTCAATAAATTCATCAGTAGAGGAAACCACTTGTGTCTGTAATACCTGGAGGAATTACACTATGTTTTTTTCCATATATATATATATATTAGATAAATCTCACTATGACCAATTTTGCAGTCACAATTAAAACAAGAAAAATAAACATCGATAATGAATTTCAGGTAAATACATTTGTACCTTTGCACTGTAACAGCTAGCAAGTTCCATATAGCTAAGAATATACGTATCTAACTCCTGTTTCTGTGGATCTGTCTTTCCCCAAACAGAACAGAAACAGTGCAGTGTCCATATAAGGGCTTCCTGTTTGTGGAGCACAGGTGTGTGAAAGGTGCAAAGGGGGCGTGGCCAGGTGAGGGGCAGGTAATCCGACCGGTGTGCGCTGTTTACATAGAAACAGTGACACGGCAAAAATGGAAACGAGAGCGGACTGAGCGGCGCCAAAGAGAACAGGTAGTGAGTGACAGGTTCTGAACAGAGAAAGAGAGAGAGGAGGAGGGGGGGAAGAGAGCGAGGGAGAGAGGAAAACAGGTAGTGAGTGACAGATCCTGAGGAGAGAGAGAGAGAGAGAAAAGAGGGAGGGAGGGAGAGAAAGGGGAGGAGGGAGAGGGAAACAGGTAGTGAGTGACAGGGTCTGAGGACTGAGGAGAGAGAGAAAGAGAGAGACAAAGAGAGGAGAGAGAAAAGACAGAGGGAGGGAGAGAGAGAGAAAGGGGGAGAGGGAGAGAGGGAAACAGGTAGTGAGTGACAGAGTCTGAGGGGAGAGAGCGAGAGAGAGAGGAGAAAGAGAGGGGAGGAAGGAGGTGGAGAGAGAAGAGAGAAAAGAGGGAGGGAGGGAGGGAGGGAGGGAGAGAGGAGAGAGAAAGGGGGGAGAGGGAGAGAGGGAAACAGGTAGTGAGTGCCAGAGTTTGAGAGAGAGAGAGAGAGAGAGAGAGAGAGAGAGAGAAGGCACAGGGTGAAGTGAGTGAAAGAGAGGAGAAGAAGAAAGACAGAGAGAGGGGAGAGAAGAGAGAAAAGAGGGGAGGGAGAGAGAAGTAGTAGATGGGGAGAAAGGGGGAGAGAGATATGAGATGTGAAGGGAGGGGGAGAAGGGAGGGGGAGAAGGGAGGGGGTGAGATTGAAGGAGAGGGGGAAAGAGTGGCCAGAGAGGGGGTGAGAAAAGAAAGCGGGGAGAGAAAAGAGGGGAGAAAGGGAGAAGTAACAGGTAAAATGAGAGAGAGAGAAAAGAAGGGCCAGAGAGAATGTGGGGGGAGGATGAGAAAGAGATGGGGAAGAGAGTAAACGAGAGGATGGGGGTGAGAAAAAGACAGAGAGAAGGAAGAGAGGAGGGAGAGAGAAGTAACAGAGGGCAAAAGGGGGAGAGAGAGAGAGGCTGGAGGGTAATAGTAGGGCTAGTGTCAGTGGTACTAAAAGAAATAAGTACAAAGGAGGGTTTTAGTTGTAATAGTAGCAGTAGTACTATTAGTGAGAAGTAACAGTACTCGGTATGATGGTATTAAAAGTGTTTGTTGTTGCCCTATATCTGTAGAATATGTTTAGGCAGTAAAAATGTAGTTATAATAGTAGTAGTGGTATTAGCTGTAGCACTAGTAGTAGTAGTATATTACTTGAGGAAAAGAGGTGGAGAGGAGGGGACGGGGTAGGAGGGTCTGGGCTTGTACCTGTCTCACTGAAGAAAGGCCAAAAGTGTCACGAGCTGTCATCACCTCTCTCTCTCTCTCTCACTCTCTTTTGCTCTCCCCGCTCTCTCCCTACCCCCCTCTTCTCTTTCTCATCTTTTCCACTCCCCTCTTCTCTCTCTCCCGTCTTCTCTCAGTGCAGGTCTAATCTAAAAGTGAAAAGAAAAGCTCCTCTGTCTCCTTCACCTGTATCTCACTTCTGCTACTGTCTGCTCCCGTCTGCTCCCTTCTTCTCCCGTCTGCTCCCTTCTTCTCCCGTCTGCTCCCGTTGATCGTTGTTTTTTTTCCATCTGTTTTAATTTGCATATTTTTATTTTTTCAAATTATGACCTTGATCAAAATAAACCCTCAGCCTTTTCTGCAGGTCTCAGACAATAGTAAAAAAAAACTTTTACTTTTCAGTTCTGCTCAAAAATATAGTAGAAAGTAGAAAGTACAGATTCTGCTCTCAAATGAAGTGAAGTAAACGTAAAAAATATCCACTGTAAAATCTACTTTTTAAAGTACAGATACCCAAAATACAGTACTGTACTACTTGTACTTCGCTCCATCATGGCTTGTTAGCAAATATTCAAATCCAAATGTCTTTTTATGATCTAGAGCCTTTACTCCAACTATTTTTTATGCTAATGTGACACCGTGCTTAAGCTAGCTACTTGTGTGTGTGATTATAGTGAGAAATGAGCCCGAGCGGTCGTCCCTCCTCCACCTCAGCTTCACCCGGAGCATCCATTTGTACGGGACAAGTTCAAAACCACATAGATATGTTTTAGGGTCACTGTGGGACCTTAAAACAACACCAGAACTGCCCAAATTTATGCAGGGGTGTCATCAAGAAACGAATGGCCGGCCTCCACTCCGAACCCAAATCCTCTTCATATTTCTTCCATCTCTCTGGTGGATTTTGCACCGGGAGATAATGGAGATTTAAAGCTACTTAAACAAGTCACTCATTTGGTCTTAACGTTTGAAGAAGCAAAAACTGTGTCCTTGTGTCATTTAAAAGGAGCTGTACCTGGTTTTACTACCTTAAAAACGTGAAAAACCCCAGAACTAATTCATTTTAAACGGTTTGAAGTGGTCCAAAGTTATATCTCATTTACCTTAAGCATTCAGAGCATCTTGATGATTCACCAGGATGAGTTTATAAGAACGTTTCACTAATCTCAGAGACCAGAGCTGAGTTTTGGTATCATGGAGAAGCTAGCAACAACTACTAGCATGCTAACCATGCACTTCCTGATACTCAAGCAGTTAAATGCTGAAATTTGATGCAGACAGTACACAGTGGACTTATTTAGACCTCAAGAAGTACTTTTACAATACAGTATATGGTAATGTTTCACAAATCTCAGAAACCAGAGCGAGGTTTTACCATCACGGAGAAGCTAGCAACAACTACTAGCATGCTAACCGTGCACTTCCTGAAACTCGAACAGTTAAAAGTTTTGTAATTCGATGCAGACATTACACTGTAGTACTTTTACAATATATCTGCACTGGGACTAGATGAGTTTATAAGCGATTTTTATAACTCTCAGGGACAAGAGCGAAGTTTTGCTATTACAGAGAAGCTAACAACAGCTACTAGTATGCTAACTGTGCATGTCCTGATACTCAAACAATTAAACATTTTATAATTCGATGCAGACAGTACACAGCTGATTTATTTAGACCTCAAGAAGTACTTTTGCAAAACAGTGTATCTGCATTGGAGATTATAAGAACGTTTCACTAATCTGAGACCAGAGCGAAGTTTTCCTATCACGGAGAAGCTAGCAAGAACTACTAGCATGCTAATTGTGCACTTCCTGATACTAGAACAGTTAAATGTTTTATAATTCAATGCAGACAGTACACAGGGGACCTATTTAAACCCCAAGAAGTACTTTTACAATACAGTATAGCTTAATGTTTCACAAATCTCAGAGACCAGAGCAGAGTTTTGGCATTGCGGAGATGAACTACTAGCATGCTAAGTGTGCACTTCCTGATACTCGGAACAGTTAAATGCTTTAGAATTAGACAGCACACAATAGACAGCTTATACAACAACCTATATATCTGCAACAAGACACATTTTGCTCAGATACATGGGAAAAATCAGGTTATAACATTTGGTTAACACTTTTAACTCACTACAAGAGGGTTTCTGGTTCAGTTCCCAAACCGTTGTCTGTGTAGAGTTTGCATGTGATTGGGATGATTCTGCCATCAGACTGAATGTGATTTAGGTACTTAACTTTTAAATTGCACTGGTTTTTAGTAAATATATCAATATAAAACAAGAAAGTTTCATCTTTGAGTCTGAGAGAATGACATCATCACATTTATTTGAAAAGAGACGAGTTTAAGCACCAAGGCTGTTGGAAATGATCAGAGCCAACATTTTGGAATTTTCTAATAAATTTCTAATAAAAATACCACCATCAAAAGGTAAAACTGGCCCCATCTGGAGGTATGACATCATCACATTCTTCAATCAAGGTAGACTGCGCCCCTACTGGTCTAAGGAGGTATTACCATCACAACTAGAGCACAAGTACAAGTTTGTTTCAGTCTCAGTTTATGCACAGGCCTCATGTTCAGAACCTCCAGAGTTCACTCACTGAGCTGCAGAGGCTGCACTAGCACTGCTTCATGATTGTCTGTAGGTGCTGGGGTTTAGGTAGTGACTGTTCAGATCAGAGAGAAGCAGTTTATGTTTAAAACAACTGGATTTCAAACTGGCAACACAAATGAAAGTCATGTGACACTCATTCTGCTTCCTGATTGGACAATGACCATGAGAACCAAAGTTTAAATAAAAATGCTACATTAGTACAATAGTAGTAGTAGTAGTAGTAGTAGTAGTAGTAGTAGTAGTAGTAGTAGTAGTAGTAGTAGTAGTAGTAGTAGTAGTAGTAGTAGTAGTAGTAGTAGTAGTAGTAGTAGTAGTAGTAGTAGTAGTAGTAGTAGTAGTAGTAGTAGCAGTTAGTAGAAGCAGTAGTAGTAATAGTAGTAGTAATAGCAGTAGTAGTAGTAGTGGTAATAGTAGTAGTGGTCTATGTGTCGAGGAGCTATAAGGATATATTGTGATATCTGGGCTGGTAATCAAAGTACAGGTAGTAGTAGTAGTAGTAGTAGCAGTAGTAGCAGTAGTAGCAGTAGCAGTAGCAGTAATAGCAGTAGTAGAAACAGCAGTAATAGTAGTAGCAGTAGTAGTAATAGTAGTAGTTGTAGCAGTGGTAAATTCACCAAAACTTCTTCCATCCTGTCCAATGTTTTTGTAACGAAGATAAAACTTTCCACATCACTATATTATCCATAAAATCTGCTCGTAACCATGGACACAGATGGCTCATATCTGTGAAACTGTAAATAAAAACGTTACATAGTGTATCTTTAATCTGCGCCTCGGGGTAAAACGCACATTCTTTCCCTTCTTTATCTCAGCCCTAATTGCATTAAGAGTGTGTAGAGTCAAGGTCAGATCAAAGTGAGCGTTCCCTGTCCCCCCCGTCACCCCTCTCGCTCCTTTTGGTCCGGTTTTTACGACGTTCCTCTGGAGTTTTTACCACATTCTGCACTTCTTTACAGCGCGGGCCTTTGTGAGCGCAGCGCCTGAAACCTTAGCACTCTTGTTAATGACAGACTCCAGGTTCAGACCCGGGTCCAAGAGGGAAAACAGGGGTTAGGCCCACATTTTTGGTCCCAGTCCTGGTCTAAGCATCCAGGGGCCACATAAGAGGGGTGTATGCAGTGGTCTGAGGGAATAACAGTACAAGTACAAGTAGTAGTAGTAGTATGAATAGTATCCATCCAGAGGCCACACTAGAGGAGGGTATGCTGTTATCTGGAGTAGTAACAGTAGTACAAGTAGTAGCAGTATCCAGGGCCCACGTAGAGGTATATGCTGTGATGTAGTAACAGTAGTACAAGCAGTAGTAGTGGTAGATAAGTGGTAATAAACGGAGTAGTATAGATGTTGTACCAGTAACTCAGAGAGAGGGACTTCAGTAGTAGTAGTAGTAGTAGTAGTAGTAGTATCCATCCAGGGGCCACATGAGAGGGGTAGTAGTAGTAGTAGTAGTAGTGTCCTACCCATCGAAGGGCTACCTAAGGGGGTATATTCTGTGATCTGGGCAAGTAATAGTAGTACAAGTAGCAGTAGTAGATAAGTAGTAAATGCAGTAGTACAGATGTTGTACCAGTAAGTGAGGGAGAGGGGCTATAGTAGTAGTAGTAGTAGTAGTAGTAGTAGTAGTAGTAGTAGTAGCAGTAGTAATAGGAGAGCTAATAGAAGCATAGTATTAGGATTAGTTGTAGCAATAATTGAGGGTAGTAGTAGTAGTAGTAGTATCTGTAGCAGTAGCATATGAAGTACTAACAGGAGTAGAGATTTTAGCTACTGCAGCAGAGGTAGAAGTAGTAATAACAGCAGCAATACCTCTAAAAGTACTTTGTGATTTTTAGCACAAGGCCGTTTTACTAGAGTCCAGATTTGGCGTCGCTCACAAATGGCTGTGACTTTGTTCT
The DNA here is from genome assembly GCF_009829125.3 of Periophthalmus magnuspinnatus. Classification (NCBI taxonomy): domain Eukaryota; kingdom Metazoa; phylum Chordata; class Actinopteri; order Gobiiformes; family Gobiidae; genus Periophthalmus; species Periophthalmus magnuspinnatus. Next base: position 17,601,483 of record NC_047130.1, read on the forward strand.
GTTTTTTGACCTCTCCAGGATGCCTTACTTTTACTGGGTGGGGGATGTGGATGTGAATAACTGGTGTGGAGGTGACTGCATCCCCATAAAGACCCTGCCTGGAACAGTAAAAGTAGCATCTGTAGTAGTAGTAGTAGTAGTAGTAGTAGTAGTAGTAGTAGTAGTAGTAGTAGCATTATAGTTAAAACCAGCATTTGTCATTATTATTGTTAAATTTATCATATTTAGTATTGATTTGTATTGGTACTAGTAGAAATGATGGGAGGTAGACTGGTAGAATTAGTACTAGTAGTAGTAGAAGTAATAGTAGTACAAGTAGTAGTATTAATAATAGTAGTAGCAGTAGTAGCAGTATAGTTAAAACCAGTATTTGTTATGATTATTGTTACATTTATCCTATTTTGTATTGGTTTGTAGTAGAAATGAGGGAAGGTAGAGTAGAAGTAGTAGTAGTAGTAGTAGTAGTAGTAGTAGTACAAATAGGGAGTGGAGGGTGCAATGTATGTAGTAGTATGTCACTGTAGTTGTAGTAATTAGTATTTTTCCTTGATCTCATATTTAGTCCATATATCTGTGACGTTCCTCTACTTTTTGACCTCTTTGGGATGCCGTAGTTTTACTGGTTGGGGGATGTGGACGTGAATAGCGGGTGCGGAGGTGCCTGGATCCCCATAAACCGTCCGGGACCCTGATCTTGGGCCTCCTTCCCAGGCTCGGGCTCTCTTTATGGGTCGGCCTTATGAGCCTGCTCCCCTATTAAACCTGCACCAGCCGCGCTGCCAGGAATTTAGGGCCAGGAAACAGGCGCGCGGGGGCGGGGAGGGCAGGGGGAGGACAAGAAGGAGGGGAGAGGAGGGGAGAGAAGGGGGAGAGAAGGGGGAGAGGATGGGGAATAGCAGGGGGGATAGGAGGAGGAGAGGAAAAGGAGAGGAGAGGGAAGAGCAGGGGGGATAGGAGGAGGAGGAGAGGAGGAAGAGAGGAGGGGGAGAACAGGGGTGGAGGAGGGAGGAGAGCAGCGGGGGGAGCAGGGGTGAAGCCGGGGTGAGCGGAGGTGAGAGTTGAAAGGCATGGTCAATGTGCTGCCTGTGTGTGGAGGGCAGAGAAAGTACAATAGAAAGTACTTGGATGTTGGTAGTACTAGTAGTGGTAGTAGCAGCAGTAGTAGTAGTAGTAGAACTAGTAGCAGAAGCATACTGTAAATAGTAATTTCAATAGTAAAGATGGTCCATGTGCTGCCTGTGTGTAAAGGGCAGAGAAAGTACTTAGATACTGGTAGTACTAGTAGTGGTAGCAGTAGTAGTAGTAGGAGTAGCAGTTTTACATCATCTTCAAGTTATATATCTGATGTTACTCTTTCACTTTTATTTGAGTAGTAGTTTTCCCAAATACTTTTTTAATCTCTCAAAAGTATCGAAAATCAGATATCAGAAACTGCATACTCATTTGAGCGGGGATCGATACTAAAAAAGTCACATTCACAGGACAGAAATGAACCTTTAATACCTTTAGTAGTTCTAGTATACATGCATGGACCACTATGGAACCTACTGGACACTGAGGGATTACACAGATATAAGACACATGGGAATAGAAAACAAAGTACTACCATTTAATGTGGAAAACCACAGTACATTGTCTAAAGAGTGTTTTTTATCATCATCGTGAATCGGTATCGAGTCTATTCTGTAGTATCGACCAGCTGAAGTAACGTTACTTACTCACTTCTGTGAATATGATTTGTACTTTAAGTAGAAGTACTGCATGTTGGTAGGTAACAGGAATAGTGATTAGTGTGACCCCAGAAGGCCAGCTCAAAGGCAGACATGTTTAAGAGAAAGGGGCGGGGCCAAGCTGTTTGATTGACAGCGACTTAAAAGAGACACAATTAGCTGATGGCCAGATGGTCCCGCTGATAAAACTCTGATTGGCAGTTCACTTTTGATTGGTTTCTACTGCGTTTTACTGGTGTCAAGGAGAGAGGGAGGAAGGGAGGAAGGGAGGAGGGAGGGATGGAGAGAGGGAGGTGGAGAGAGAGAGAGGGAGAAGGAGGAGGAGGAGAGGAGGAAGTGGCATACCTTTGAATCTAGGCACATCTAATTCAAAAATGTACTTGAGTTAAGGTATTAGTAGTCGTCGTAGTAGTAGCAGTAGTTGCAAAAACACAAAAATGTAGTTATAATATTTCTATTGTTTAGTTTTGAAAGGAAATTTAAAAATATGTTATGAAAGTAGTAGTAGTAGTCGTGGTGGTGGCGGTAGTAGTAATAGCAGTAGCAGCAGCAGTGGTAGTAGTAATGGTCATAGTAATGGTAGTAGTAGTAGTACTTAAGACTCACTTTATTTCCAAAAAGGCAGTGCTACAAAAACAGCAAAAATATGACAAAGTAAATCAAAAATAGTGAAGTCAAACTGTGCACTGAATCTCATCTTGTGGAAATACTCGCTGATATTATCACACGCTCCTGTACGTACATTCTAAAGTGGTGTCTCTCCTCTCATTTGCAGCGGTGGAGACTCAAAGCACCAGTTCAGAGGAGATGGTCCCCAGCTCTCCGTCTCCTCCACCTCCTCCTCGGGTCTACAAACCCTGCTTTGTGTGCCAGGACAAGTCCTCGGGATATCACTACGGCGTCAGCTCCTGTGAGGGCTGCAAGGTACAACAACACCACACGAGTATACAGAGGGGTATGCATTCACAAGGGGCTGCTGAGGGAACAGTGCGATCTGCTGGACACTCACAAGACACAAAAGGAACACTGCTATCTGCTGGACACTTAGATTACTGGTACCGGAGGTGTCAGATTTCTTTTCTTGTTAGATGATAGTGGTAAGAAGTGTGGCCAAAAACTAGTGTGAAATGATATTACTCAATTAAAAGTACACAGTGGTGACCTAGCAAAGTACTGGTATTACTAGCACTATCAGAATATGTTTTACTGCCATCATCAGTGAACAGAATTCACAAACTAGCTTCATGCTTAGTTTATTTTTTAATTTTTATTTATTTATTTTCAAGTTCATAATTTGAACAAAATGAGAAAAAAATAAAATAATAATAAAAATACTACTACTAATAATACATAAGTAAAATCAGTTACAAAAAACTTCACTTGTTTCTAGTTAACAAAATACGGCAAAGATAAAAAACCAATACATTTGAAGACCTCAAAATCCTTTTACTTTTTACTCTTTAAGTACATTTTTAAATAGATCTTTAATACTTTTATTTAAATAGATTTTTTCATGTGATACTGTCATACATGTGAGAATAGCGAACAACAATAGTACACAAGTATGGATATATGAAATCCTATTGTTTGGGTTGAAGTACAAAGTAGTGACCTGAGGAATAACTTGAGTAAAAGTAAAAACATTTTAGGGGTAGCTACTCAATTATGTGACATACTAGACTGCCATCTGCTGGTCACTCACTTCAGCTTTGAGCAAACAAAATAAATACATGAAATTCATTAGAAAAAATTTATAAATTGATTTATATTTTTACTGTGACCAAGATATGTGTCATTTTAAATCAACATCACTATGTTTCACACGTAAACAAATGAACAATACCTGTGTGAAATACTTTTCCTTTGTTACTGTAAAAGTACATTATTAAAGTGAGTGTGTTTGATTTTCAGGGCTTTTTCCGGCGTAGCATCCAGAAGAACATGGTGTACACGTGTCACCGAGACAAGAACTGTCAAATCAACAAAGTCACACGGAACCGCTGCCAGTACTGCCGCCTGCAGAAGTGCTTTGAGGTCGGCATGTCCAAAGAAGGTACGGAAAAGACCTGGATTAGTCCTGGTTCAGTCCTGGTTTAGTCCTGGTTTAGTCCTGGTTCGGTCCTGGTTTAGTACAGAGGACTAAATCCAGGACTAAACCAAGACTAAACCAGGACTAAACCAGGACTAACCTAGACCAGCAGATGGCTAGTACAATTCAGAATTTTAAAATTCATTGTGCACCTGTGGTTATGAAATGTTCTCCATGTAGTACTTTCATCAGTTACTATAAATTTTGCCAAAGCTCTTATATATATATATATATATACACACACACACACACATATATATATACACACATACATTTTATCTTTTAGCGGTCCGAAACGACAGGAACAAGAAAAAGAAGGAGGTGAAGGAGGAGGTGGTGGTGCCAGAGAGCTATGAGCTGAGCGGAGAACTGGAGGAGCTCGTCAACAAAGTCAGTAAAGCTCATAAGGAAACATTCCCCTCCCTGTGTCAGCTCGGAAAGTACACCACGGTAAGAGTACTCGTTTACTCTGAGGACAAGAGAGAGAGAGAGAGAAGAGAGAGAAAGAGAGAGAGAGAGAGAAAGAAAGAGAAAAGAGAAGAGAGGAAAGAGAGAGGGGTATAAAAATAAAGTGGGGTAGTCTAATAGAGATACTGTTCTTGTGAGGAAAATGGATGGTTCCATTTAAACAGTCTGTTACATGTGCATCAAAAATCTGATCATATGATTTCTGGAGTCTGATGTGAGTGACCAGACAGACAACAGACAGATGAATTTTAAATTTGGGATGAAATCAAACTTTTAGCATTCAAGGTAAAATTGTCCTCCCTCCTCCATCTTCCTCTATCTCACCCCCTCTTCTCCAATCTCTCTCCATCTATTGCTGCCTCCTTCTCCCTCTTTCTCCTTATTCCCTTCTTCTCCCCCTTCTCTCCCTCAATCTTCCCTCCCCCTCTCCTTTTCTCTCTCTTTCCCTCTCCCTTTCTTTTCCCCTCTCCCTCCTGCTCTCTCTCTCTCTCCCTCCCTCTTTTTCTCTTGCTGGCTCTCCCCCCCGCTTCTCCCTCCCGCCTTCTCCCCCTTCTCTTCCTCCTTCTCTCTCCTTCCCTCCCTCATTCCCTCCCTCCGTCTCTTTATATGTCCGTTGCAGAACTCCAGTGCAGACCAGCGTGTGCAGTTGGACCTGGGTCTGTGGGATAAGTTCAGCGAGCTCTCCACTAAATGCATCATAAAGATCGTGGAGTTTGCCAAACGTTTGCCGGGCTTCACCACCCTGACCATCGCTGACCAGATCACCCTCCTGAAGTCCGCCTGCCTCGACATCCTGGTACTTTACGCCTGTGTTTCACTACTGCAGTATACGTCCTGTTTAAGTAACGGGCTACACTGTGGAGAACAGGCCTCATGTGCATAAGAAGTAAAGTGTTCAGATCTACATTTTAAATTTAATGCGATCAGAAAAAAAACATAAAGCCTCAGTGGGTAACTTTTTAGTAGAAAAACAGACCAAAACAAAAGCCTGGATTTGGTTTAGTTCTTGGGTAGTTCTTGGTTAGTCCCAGTTTAGTCCTTGGTCAATCCCGGTTTAGTCCTTGGTTAATCCCAGTTTAGTCCTTGGTTAATCCCAGTTTAGTCCTTGGTTAGTCCCGGTTAAGTCCTTGGTTAGTCCTAGTCTAGGTCTTGGTTGGTTGTGGGTTAGTCCTGATTTAGTCCTTGGTTAGTCCTGGTTTTATTCCTGGTTTAGTTCTTGGTTAGTCCTGGTGTAGTCCTTGGTTAGTCCTAGTTTAGTCCTTGGTTAGTCCTGGTTTAGTAGGAGGTTAGTTCTGGTTTATTCCTGGTTCAGTCCTTGGTAAATCCTAGTTTAGTTTTTGGTTAGTCCTGATTTAGTCCTTGGTTAGTCATGGGTTAGTTCTTGGTTTAGTCCTGGTTTAGTCGCTGTCAGTACTGTCGCCTGCAGAAGTGCTTTGAGGTCGGCATGTCCAAAAAAGGTATAAGAAACAAGTTCTGGTTTAGGGCTAATCCAGGCCTGGTTTAGTTCTTGGTTAGTCAGGTCTGTTTGTGATGAGGAAACAACATTATTACATATATCAGAAAACAATGCAATATGGGCCTTTTAAATGAAATTTTAAGCTGCATTTTGGATGGAATGTTGGGTATTGATTCGTTGGGCTCTTCTCAACAAACTGATGTAAAACTATGATAAATATTTACCACAGATACCATCCCACCAGCCCCATTCATAACTCCGCCCCCTCTCTTCTTCAGATGCTGAGGATTTGCACACGGTACACTCCAGAGCAGGACACGATGACATTTTCAGACGGCCTCACGCTGAACCGCACACAGATGCATAACGCCGGCTTCGGACCGCTCACTGACCTCGTGTTCGCCTTCGCCGGACAACTGCTGCCGCTCGAGATGGACGACACCGAGACCGGACTGCTCAGCGCCATCTGCCTCATCTGCGGAGGTACTGCAGGTGTTTCTACACTGTATGGCTCAGATGGTAGACTTTCCCACACCTTAAAGACCCTATATCACACAAAATGGACTCTTGTGAGCTTTAATTCATGTTAAAATGTTGTTAGCTCATCAAAAACATACCTGGAGCTGTGTTTTGTTTCATTCACACATTTGAATAACCCTTTATTATTAGTTTGTCTACATCTCCAAAGCTCAAAATGCTCTGTTCCTACTTGTGATCTCATGAAGTGGTAGTTTTCAAGTTAACAGTAACTTTTACCTTCAGTTCAGTAGCGATTAGCAATTCCATTGGTGAAATCAACTACATGATTCTTGTGAAGGTGTATGGAGTTTCAAAACACAGTGGAGCACTTCCTGTATTACCACATGACATTAGAAAGTGTCACAAGGAGTGTTTTCCGTTTGAGAGAAGAACTCAGCTTACATATATTTGTGTGTTACGTTTGTGAATGAAACAAACAAAACTCCATGTATGTTTTTGATGAGGAAGCAACATTATAACAGATCAGACAACATCATAATATGGGCCCTTTTGTTTAATGTTCTGTGTGAGTATTTTGAAATATGTGATACACGTTTGCTAAGTTGAAGTTGTTCATATGAGCGTGTTGTGTGTTGTCGTCCTTCAGACCGGCAGGACCTGGAGGAGCCTCAGAAGGTGGACAGACTCCAGGAGCCCCTACTGGAGGCTCTGAAGATCTACACCCGCCGCAGACGCCCAAACAAACCGCACATGTTCCCGCGCATGTTAATGAAGGTGACCGACCTGCGCGGCATCAGCACCAAAGGTAAGACGCAGATAAACGACAATACACTGGCTCATTCACCAAACAGGACAGCACAAGTACAGTGTTACTACAGAGGGTTGAGGTGGAACCATAGACTTTTTATATAAATGGATATAGCTAACATGCTAGCCGCCGCTGTTTGCCTAGTTTAATTGTAAAACATTTTGATCGCAAACCTGGAAAAAAGAGCCTGGTATGTTGTTAATAGGCATAGGACGATGTATAAATTTTGTGTGATGATTATCATGGCCAAAATAATTGTAACTAATGATTATATCACGATAATGATTAATGTTTTTATGCATATGAATAATTATAACTTTAACAAAGAATATTATAGATAAGCAAGGCCATCAACTGAAATTAGGAGACCTGGGGCAATAAGCCTCACATGGCCCCCTGAAAATAAATTAATAGGAAGAGGGTCCAATTCAGTAATTTTTTCTGCATATTTTGGTGATTTAAGGGCAATTATCTTTGGTGGTGAACATCACAATTACATAAAATGTCCCATGAATGATTATTGTGTACCTCTTTTATCAGGATAAATGATATAACTGTTTGTCCCATCCCTAGTTGTTAAAATACATTCTGGGATGAGAGATGCACAAATATGTATGCATATGAATACTAGTGATGTGTCAAAGGGTTTATCAGAGGTAGGGACTAATTGGATAGATTTCAGCTCCTTCTTACTCCTTTTACGGTTGACTTCATAAAGGACATGGGGTGTACAGTAACACATGAATACTGTTTTTAGTTACATATTAAAATGTAATAATAATAATTTACTGAATTCTATGAAAGCAAATACGTAAACCTGCATATCTGAACAGAACTGATAACGTTACAGTGTCATGGTCCTGCCACCAGAGGGAACCACAGTATTTCAAATGATCTGTCTCCTATACTGTAACCAAATATGCTCCATTGATTTACCTTGATGAACAGTGAACAAAATACTTTATAGATTCAAGGCATTTTCCCCAAAGTCTTAAAATGTTTGTATTAACCTGCTCTACATGTAACTGGTGTTTTTATTTCGCTATTGTGTCTGTAAGTCAAGATATGAACATTAACGACCAACCAATGAGGAGCCTTCTCCTTCTTTCCCCGAGATCATTCCCGCTAGCGTTAGCAACAGGTTTGACTGACAGCATTGCTTAAGCCCCCGCTCCCTGATAACTAGTGGTGCAGCTGGAAAGGGGCGTTACTTTCAACAGCCTTGCTCCGGATTGGCTCTTTGGTTGCTATGATACTCGTGGTCAGAATTTCAAATATGAAAATAAGGTTTTCCATAAAGCATCTAATCTCATGTAAAAATGTTGAAATGGCAGATATTCAACTCAAACACAAATGTTTCTGTTCCTAGGCGCAGAGCGAGCCATCACCCTCAAGACGGAGATTCCTGGCCCCATGCCTCCGCTGATCCGGGAGATGCTGGAGAATCCTGAGGCCTTTGAGGACAGCTCAGATTCGGGAGAGAGCAGCACCCCCACCCCCCCTGGCCCACCTCCAGCCATCCAGGCCATAAAACAGGAGGACAAGTCCACATATGAGTCCCCTGCAGAGGAAGAGGAGGAAGAGGAAGAGGAGGAGGACTTTTGGGAGGAGGAGAGAGACAGAGAGAGGGGGGAGAGCGATGGAGAGACAAGCGGGAACAAACAGTGAGGAGAGTGGAGACAGCTGAGGTTAAAGGTCCTATATTACACAAAATGGATTCTTGTGAGTTTTTAGCCATGTTAGAATGTTGTTACCTCATTAAAAATAACCATGGAGCACTTCCTGTATTACCACTTCATGACATCACACGGTGGAGTATTTTCAGTTTGAGAAAACAACTCAGCCTAAATATGCAGGGTTTGTGTGTTAAACATGTGTGAATGAAACAAAACACAACTCCAGGTCTGTTTGTGATGAGGAAACAATATTAGAACAGATCAGAAAATACTGTAATATGGGCTCTTTAAAGTGTTATGGTGCGGTCCTGGGTTGGCACCATTTGGTTAATTTGGTCTTAAAAACATGAAAAATAGTTTGCAGTGGTCCAAAGTTATTCCTCACTTACCTTATGCATTCAGAACATGCTAATTATTCCCCATGATGAGTTCATTAAGCATGTCTTGCAACTTTCAGTGACGAGAACAGAGTTTACCATGATGGTAAAGTAAAAATGTGTGTGCTAGCAGTGCACTTCCTGATCATCAAACGCTAAAACACTTTAAAAGGAGATGCAGACAGAACACAGCAGTCTTATTTTGACCTCAAGAGTTGCTTATGTAATATACCTGTACTGGGAAAAGGACATTTTTGCTCAAATAAAAGGAAAAGGTACAAGGCTCACATATCAATCTAAACATACCAACCCAACCCGAACCATGAACACTAGTGTTAGCCAGGTGAACTTTGAACCTCAAAACCTCACTCTTATGGCTCTTAGCAACAACATCCTCTGTAAATAAAGACTCTACAACAACGAGGTAACAAGGAAAAGCACTAAACCTCCGGATTGGGGTCAACTCTACAATGTGTGCCAAAAATTTTCAAAAATCTGCACCAAAAATACTGCGGATTTGAGACTGCCACAAAAAGGGCTAACTTTGCTTTTTGGATATGATTTTTGGCAATAATAAACATAAGGCCCAGGTCGCCGAGATGTATTCCTTTACAGAGATATGCTACTTATTTTTTTATCATGTGTTTTTGGACATGTATTCGTTTTGTGTGTGTTTTTTCTTGCTTATATTCAATGTCCTTTTATTTTGAAAGACTGGAGATTACGTTATATAGGAACGAGGGATGCACCGATCCAACTGTTTGGGTTCATCCGATTTTGATGCATCCGATTTTGGTGCTGTAGCTTTAAGTGTAGTACCTGATATCGACTGATACCAGAGCAGAGACTGAACACGGGATTTTTTCCTTTAAAACGAAAAACAAAAAAAAACCCAAGACAAAACTGATCAAAAGTGTTACTTGAGAAATCATTAAAACAGTTATGTAACTACAGAACAACGTACAATATGAGACTCTACTAACCAGAACCAACCCTAATTAGCTTCCGAGATCAGTCGAGATCATAGACTGTATATATAAATGGACATAGCTAACCTGCTAGCCGCCGCGCTCCAATTTACTTTCTATAAAAAAAAACTGTCCCTGCTCTCTGTAACTGCTGCTGTCAGACTCGTCATTTTGATCTTAAAATGTTCGTATTAACCTGCTCTACATGATCTGATATTTTTATTTAGCTATTTTGTCCATAACTCAAGATCCATCCATTCATCCATCCATTTTCTTCCCCTTATCCCACATGCCTAGAACACTTCCCCAGGGAGCCGTCCATGACGGGCATCCTGAGCAGATGCCCAAGCCACCTCAGCTGGCTCCTCTCGACATGGAGGAGCAGCGTCTCTACTCCGAGCTCCTCACCCTATCTCTAAGGGAGCGCCCAGCCACCCTGTAAGGAAAACCATTTTGGTATCCTTTCGGTCATTACTCAAAGCTCATGATTTATCGGTCAATCTACGTTCCTACCCTCACTTCTGATCCAGAGCTTTGCCTTTTGGCTCAGCTCCTTCTTTACCACAACAGACTGATACAGTGATACCTGTCAATCTCACACTCCATCCTTCCCTCACTCGTGAACAAGACTCAAGACATGAACATTAATAACAGACAGATCAGGCACTTTCTTTTCCCGAGGTCGCTCCTGCTAGCGTTAGCAACAGGTTTGATTGACAGTGACAGTGAGAGTGTTGCTAAGCATCTGCTCCCTACTAAACCAGCAATGTGAGCGGGAGGAGGCGTTAACTTAAACAGCCTCGCTCCGGATTGGCTCTTTGGTTGCGATGATACTTGCGGTCAGAATTCCTAATATGGAACAACCAGTGCAGTGACTGAAAACAGTACTTATTTCCTTTAAATAAAATTAAAATAAAGCTGATCCAGATGTGTTATGTAGGTGTTACTTATCCCTCAAGTAACGACAGAACAGCTTTGTACATTATGAGACTTTCTGGGCTAACTATGACCAGTAAAAAGGATTATTACATTAATATATATGCCCAACCAGGATATCGGCCAATTCGATATTTGATACCAGTGTCAGATCGGTGCATCCCTAATAAATAAGGAACATTAGCAATGATACTTAGGTCAAGCCATGAGCGGGACTCGAACAACAGTTTTTAGAAAAATGGTCTTCTTGGTTTTTCGTCAAAAAAATGCAAAAATTGTGAATCTGCAGGGTAGATTTGAAACGACGTTACTCAGGTGATCAGCAATGTTTTTACACAACCTGAAAATGAAATGGGACTTTGAAATAATGCATAGATAGTTACATGGAAAAACACTTGGGTAGTAGTACTAAAAATATGCTATGTGTTGGTATAATCTCATTTCCATAGTTGTCATGGTTTTTAAATACATTTACTGGAACATGTTTTAATTTTATACCTTTATTTAACCAGGAAACTCTTTTGAGATTTTGAGTTTGTTCTGTAGGAGATATCTGGCCACGAAGGAAGCAGCCAACTCAATACAAGAACATGCAACTGTTTTACTGAAATAAGCTAAATTATCAAAAAAGTAAAAGTTTGTCAAGAAAATACATTAGTTTAGGGATATTTTACTTGACAGGAATTCAAAACAAAACAGTGCAAAACAGATGTGCCAAATGTGTAAAGTAAAAATAAACAAATCTATGCAATAAGGATTCTAACATAACCTTCCTTTGAACATTAAAGTGACACTATGTAACTTTTCTGGTAGAGGGCACATCATCTGCTTGTCTCCATGGCCTGGAATGTTTCAGAAGGTGGCATTAACCGCACGTATCTTGCTTCAGTTACAGGTGTTTGTATAATTTGCCAAAATAATATATTGAAAAACATAATTTTTACTGTTCACTAGATCAGACCTGTAATTGATGGCGTTGCTTCCTTGTCTCCATGGAGATAGATGCGTTTATGGCCATACTGTGGAATATTCAAGGCAAAGTAATGGGTGTAGTATCAGATTTTTGATACTCTTGACAACTCTAACCCATGGAAGGTAAGCAGGTCCACAAGAAAAGTTCCTCAGTGTACCTTTAAGCTGTAAATTATTAGAACATGTCAATTTAATTCAAATATTTTAGATCAAACTAGACTTCAGACGTTCAGAAGTGTATTATCGACTACACTGCAAAGGTGGAATGACCATGTACCATCATTTCCATAGTTACCTTTATACCGTTTGTGCTAAAGTTGTGTGTAGGTGGTGCAATATTAAGCCATAAGAAGCCAAAGCGTCTTCAAAACAAAAGTACAAAATGACCAAAGATCGTATTTTAACACAAGCTGAAATGAACAGTACGTTTTATAACCTGTTTTGACACTTTGAAACCCAGCCCAGAGCTTCAGGTTGAGGAGCTGTGTTACAAACGTGCAGATAAACGTTGGAGACATGTTTATAAAGTGTTTGTTGTACTTGTGTTTGGACTTATTGTGATATTGTCTTTTATGTATTTTGATAAATGTGTATTTTGTTCTCAGATTTTCTTGTGTTTTCATTATTTTAACTACAGATGCTACTTCTCTGGATGTGCAAATATGGATGAAGTGTACAATTTTACACCTGTCTCTTCACTCAAATTTAATCCACCACTTCTGAAAAACATGCAGATGTGTTAAAAGTTTTCAACAAATATTTAGTTTGGCCCATGACTTAGTCCAAGTTTTTAATTTTGGCCCTCTGTGAATTTGAGTTTGACATTCCTGGCATAAAAGGTATAACATTTTCACCGATGAGGAATAAAACTTTGAATACAGGGACACTGGTCAGACAGATGGACTTAAAAGCCTCATGTGTCACAAACGTCCCTTAAACACTGCCCTGCGTTAGAACAGCGCTCACACTCACCTCTCAAATGCAAATCAAAACCACGTCCTTCCTGAAGAAACGTCCTGTGTTTCCCTGAAGCAGAGCAGGTCCAGAAGAGCCACATGTTCCTCCACACAGTGTAATAGTCCCGTTATTCCACTGACGCTGTCGCTCCGTGAACACACGGACAGGCGGGCTGCTAGCATACAGACGTCTCCTAGCATAGGGCGTGTCTCAGTTCGCCAAATGCACCTTTTGAAGGGACTCGTCGAGGTACTCCTCAAAGTGTGGTTTCAAGCTTCCGGTCGAGAGTGTATCCTCCTCAGTGTAGCCGCCATCTTGCTGAAGTGGGACAGGCCCACACCACGGACTGCACTTCCACCGCTGTCTTTGAACGTACGATACGTACATTGATTTATTATTTAATAGAAGAAAAGTCAAGATGTCGTCGTCACAGCCGTTTCTTTTTCTTTCAAAGGTCTTTTTTATTAAACTGTCAAAAGGTACAATGAAGTGCACAATACTTGTTATTAAAACATTTTCTTTTTTTTCAATATTTAAAAAAATTACCTCACCCACACACATAAAACAACAAAACTACAGGCCAGCTGCAAAATAATAATAATAAAAAAAAAAAACAACAACAAACAAACAACCCTAAATAAGGCATACATGTGATAGTAATAAAAAATACCAACAACAACAATAATAAAAATAACTAATGTAATAAATAATTAATAATAGTAGAATAAAAATTACAGGGGGGGGACAGTATATCTAATTTAAGGGCATTTTGGCGGATTGGGACACAGCCATACTGTTCTTGTTCAGACTCCGCCCCCCCACTCTCCCCTTTAGTCCTCCAGACCCCGCCCCTCCTCACTCTCCCCTTTAGTCTTACAGACCCCGCCCCTGCTTCCCCATCATTGTCCCCTTTAGTCCTTCAGATCCCGCTCCCCTTCCCCCCTCACTCTGCCCTTTAGTCTTCCAGGCACCCTTTGTGCTATTTGAAATGTGGCTGTGGGTGGAGTTTAGGAGTTTAGTCCCACTTTAAAAAAATATTACAGGTTTCTGATCAAATTAGAAACAAGAAAGCATTGAAATAGGACAAGGCGGAGGCAGAGGGGGGAAGAGGTGGAGGAAGAAGAGGAGGCTTGGACTTCAACCACCCTTCAAACAGGCAGAAGTGAAGGCAAAATGGGATTATTTGGACATGTTTTGATGCTATTTAATTATACTTTTGAAACATGATGATTTTAGGGTTTTTTTTTGGACAAGCACTGCGATGTGAAAGTGCATTTCTTTCTAATTATGACTTGGTTTGTTGGGATAGTAGCGGTAGTAAATATTTATTGTAGTTTTACATCAGGCAGTGGGAAAAAAGCTGAGAAGCAAAGTACAAAAATACAGAAAGTAGTCAGCACTCAGTTCTAAAATGAAATACCTCTACATTAACACACAAATGCAGGAACACACAGTGTCACCTTATTCCATTTCACTATTTATATTATTATTGATATTATTTATGTTTCTCCAAAGCAAATCATTTAGATTTTAAGACACCGCCATGTTCATTTAACAATATATTTATGGTCACTTAGGTCACTTGGGGGAGAGATCATATGTTAAAAAGAGTAATGAGCCCAACGGCAACTTCAGCACAAAGCACAAATAAAGAATAGTACTGGCTTTGTTCACACATGACCCTCTTCTGGCAAAATGCAGGTAAATTCCCAGGTCAGGATGTGTGTGTGAATGCAGCTCTAGTAACAGACGTGCAGATGGATTATTAGATACTTTATTGATCCAGAGGGAAATTCAGTATTGCTATAACAATACATACACTTTACAGGGATGCACGATACTGTAATAACAATGTCTCAGTAGTGATATAACAATCCTAATAAAGTGGAAAAAAATCTTTTACCATTTTAACCAAATACATTTTGGACTGAATCTTGGCTCAGTGCACACAAGCCCCCGCTAGCCCTACAGTTATCATCACTGCTTCCTGTCCAATCTTTATCTCTATGAGGTTTTTGCCAAGTCACGCTAAAATTAATAAATATTTAAAGATGAGGCAGTGGACAGGGAGCTGCACGTGGATGTCACTGACAACACGTTAAACACTACACAAATAAAAATTAACACTTCACCGGAGACACTTCTGTGTTTAGAAAGAGACGTTTGTGTCTCTATGCTAATGCTAATGCAAATTTTGAGGCATAATAAATACTAACATAACAAATTGAAGTATTTTACATTTAAAAATAATCAGGTAGTCTTTATTTTAATCAATTTGAATGTTAATAGGTTGTTTAATTTATGTTTTCTCATTATCTATGTAAACTTTGACTCATGACAAAATATTAAAATGTTCTATATTATTAGTTACTTAGAAGTCTGAAAATAAATTAAAACACATTAGGCTATATTTTTATTATATCTTAAAATAAGCTAGCAACCCCCACAGCTTCGTACCATACAGTAGATAGACTGCCAATAATGTTTTTAAGACCTTTTCCCACGTAGGAGGACTTTTACCAGTTTTATCTCATTAATTCTATTCAATACATTGTTAATTTGCACCAAAAAACAAACAAAAACAGTAGAGTCCAGATGTGAACACTCAAACAACATGCAATAATAATAATAATAAAAAATAACATGTAAAAATGTCTAAAATCTAACTGAAAAAATGACTAGTCACAACATTATGTCAACACGATTAAACTTGATGGTGAAGAGGACTTTACCACACATAGGGGTCACACGCTTCACTAAAAGGAGAGAAGAGACACAGGGAGGAGTTACAAACATTTGAAAGAAGACGACAAGAGGAAATTTATTGTTAAAAAAATGTTAAAGTTGCATAAACTTCCCCAGATTCGAGGTAGAAGTATCGCTTTTACTTATAACGATTCTAATGCTGATTTATACCTACTTACACAAAAACATTGGATACGATGGACAAGTTGTTTATGTAATAATTTGGTGTTTTGTTGGTCAAGACCATTATCCAATCAGAAATCAGAATAAGTGTCACATGACTCTCATTTGTGTTGCCAGTTTCAATACTGAAATCCAGTTGGTTTAAACCTAAAATGCCTCTCTCTGCTATGAATGGCCACTACCTAAACCCCAGCACCTGCAGGCAATCATAAACCAGTGCCTCTGCTGCTGTAGTACACATCGTCCATATACCATACATTTTGGACAATAAGCCGCAACTTTTGAACCCTGCGGCCTATGCAAAGGTGCGGTTTATTTATAGATTTTAACAGGCTAATGGCCACCAGGGGACACTCTCCAGCAGTAAATGCAAAAGTGAGACAGACGTGAGGAAAGATTATGTGCTGAAGAGCACACTAGGTCTGATTTTGAACTGTCATTTTGCACATCATGCACACACCCTCATCATGGAAAATACACGAAGAAATGCAAATGATGCAGCTTTTAAGATAAAGGCAATGGATCTGGCCTCAAAGAAGGAAATAGAGCCACTGCACGCAAGTCTGGCCTCAATGAATCGATGGTGCGACGTTGGAGGCGGCAGAAGAACTTAGTCAATGTAAAAAGACGACAAAAGCTTTCAGAGGAAATAAAAGCAGATGGCCCGTGTTGGTGCCGTTTTATTTTCTAAACGTGCAGGTATGTTCATCCTATGTTGATGGTGTGTTGGTAGTGATTTTCAAGCATAGTCTGAAAAAAAAACATGTCTTAAATTAAAACTTCAAAAACCTCCGTGTACTGTCTTTCTGTGTAAATATCTCGTTACAACACAAAAACCTGCGGCTTATATATGTACAAAATTCTTTTAACATCTTCCTGGTGCGGCTTATCTTCAGGTGTGCTCAATAGTCCGAAATTTATAGTACTGACAACAAGAAAAACTTGTATGTGTCCTTTATCTGCAGGTTTAGGCTCTGGCAACCCAGGTTCAGTTATGATTGAAGTACCTTTTTAAAAACTGTAAGAGTGAAGGCAACAGGTGTAGAGAGACGGTGCAGAGTTACCTCATGGTAGGGTCAATGAGTTTGGGGACATTTAGATTTTCTTTGGCAGATTCGTACAGCTCCTCCTCGACCTGGAGAAGACAAAAACTGAACTTATTCAAATTATTTTAAAGGGCCCATATTACACTATTTGTGATCTGTGTTCTAATGTTGTTTCCTCATCACAAACAGACTTGGAGTTGTGTTTTGTTTCATTCACACATGTTTAACACACAAACCCTGCATATTTAGGTTCAGTTCTTCTCTCAAACTGAAAACACTCGGTTCCACCTTGTGATGTCATGGAATAATACAGGAAGTGCTACGGTGTTTATAAACTCCTCACACCTTCACTGGAATCATATGAATAATTTGGACCCTGGATTTGCTTAACTTTGAAGCTGCAGCTACCGTTTTAGCCTCATTTAAACTGCTTCACTCCTCGGTGCACTGGAAAATATTCTAGACTTCACGTGGTAATGTCAGTGGTACAAGGTAAAGGTAAAACTAAAATATTAAAAAATAAATCTAACAACTTTGTTATTTTAGTCTTTGAAGAGGAACTACATGACTTTTTTTTAGACAACCAGTTCCTTCCAGATTTGAAGGATTTTCCCCATTCAAAAAACATAATATTGTGACGGGAATGGCTCTGTGGGCTGGACCAGTTCCATTTCAGGACGGCCTTTGCGGTCCACGGAGGCTACATGGAGGAGCACCCTTCATCGGCAGGGTCCTTCGAAGGATGCAGCCATTGAATTGGGACACGACTTAGGAATGTCACATCTGCTGCCCATGTCCATGTTTTTTCAAATATACAATGATATAAACAAGAACAACAAGAGGCTTAAGCATTTCCATTTCCATTTACAGAGCATGTGCTATAATAATTTTAAACAAATGTGGAAAAATAAATACAGTAATACATTTTATTTTTCAAATTCTGGACATAATGCTTTTGTTTTCAAGGCCGTTGGGTTTGTACAGTAGTTCAGAGAGGATAAAAGGAATTGAAATACAACGAATTTGGGATTTTGGCTAGAAAATTGACAACAATAAATATGATATTTTGACAAGATTAGGATTAGATTCAAGACATATTTTTTGCTACATGATAAACTTCATACACACACACAATACTAAAACTAAACAAAATGTTTAGTGAAATTAATCATACGCACTATAAGATAGCCTTGTATTAGCGTCAGAACTCGGA
The DNA here is from genome assembly GCF_009829125.3 of Periophthalmus magnuspinnatus. NCBI lineage: Eukaryota > Metazoa > Chordata > Actinopteri > Gobiiformes > Gobiidae > Periophthalmus > Periophthalmus magnuspinnatus. The sequence goes on from NC_047130.1 coordinate 17,619,587, forward strand.
CTCACCTGTGAATCTGAGAGCTGAGGACAATTCACTTCAGAGGAGACAGGAGAGAGAGAGGAAGAGGAGGAGGCACGGTCTTCATCGTCAGAAGCTAAAAGAACAGAGGTAGGTTTACTCAAGTCATTTAAAACAGCTGATACTTGCAACTGATGCCATCCACGTTCCCTGAGGCTGTGACCCTACCTGGAGGCACTACTCTGTCTGAAGCTCTGTTACTCAAGTGAGACTTTAAGATTTTTCTGGTCAGATTGTGGTTAAATAATCTGAGTTTTTTTTTGTTATAACTACGACAAGTCTCACACACATAAAATTACAGTTAGAAGCAAGCTAGCATTAGCCAGCAGTTGGATAGAGACAGTAATAATCACAGAGATATTAACGATAAACCAGGACAGAACATCTGCTTTTTGACCGTTCTGATGTCACTTGAACCCAACTTATAAGAAATTCTACATGGAGACATCAAATCAATCTAATGAACAAAACTCATTTTTGGTAGAAGAAGTTAAATAACAAATTAATTTATTCTCAACTGTCTAAAAACTCACCGCAGTAGAACTGAAATAAGAAAAAAATCTTTTGGTTATTTTGCTTCACAAAAACGGTAAAAATGGATTCCATTTCAAGGACATAGATTGGTGCCGCCAATGCACTTTAATATTCTGGTTTTAAATATTTATAATCACATATGCTCCTGTTTTTAATGTTTTAAATGATCTACGTAGTTATTTGTTTTGGTTATGTTTGTATTGTTCTGTATTTGAACAGTCTGGTGACCTCATTGAGTTCTCCCTGCAGAAATAAAGACCCCTGAAAAAGTAATGAATTATTTTCCATCCACCATCTATTTTCTTCCATATATCCAGGGCCGGACTCACAGACTTCTCAGTATATATCAATTATGTAAAAAACTTACATGTATCTCCATCATGTGATTTTGTGCGGGGATTATCTTCTGACATCTATTGCCAAAAAACACAAGAAACGGCAAAAATATTAAAACCCATATTTAAAAAAAAAATCATATTAATACATTATTTCATATTAATAAATTACTTCTTATATATTGCAAACAATGTTTTTATTTTATTAATTCCACTCTAACTTTTTCATGGAGGTGTTATTACGGTATTTGCCAGGAATATTCCACAGTATGTCATTAAGCTTGTATGTATATCTCCATGGGGACAAGCGGAGTATGCCACTAGGCCAAGTTACAGTTCAGGTCTGTGGAGAGGCACGTCCACTCACACTGGGACATTTTTCAGGTGTTTTTTGTAGTTAAATAAATGTCACGATGTGCAACATTCTAATCTAAACTAAGCATTAACCTGTCCAGTAGATGGCAGCACTCCACCAATAAAAGTCCCAACGTTAAATGTTATATCTGAATATGGCCGTGTCTCAATTCGCCAAACTGGCCTTAGAATCACCATTAGAAGTGTACGTCGAAGGGCCGTTGCGTAATTTCCGGCGCAACAAAGGCTGTCCCATTTCAACGCACCCTGCTGAATGCGCACGACAAACCTGCCCTTTCCACCGTTTCCATGGAGATCGGACATAGCGTGCTTCCGTGCACACTTCACACACTTCCATATCCCATCATGCACTGCGACTACGCAAGAAACAGAAGAAAATGGAGTTCGCTGTGCAATACACGTTCAAATGTTCATACTGGTTTACCTCATCTACAACAGTGCGACATGAAACTGTTAAATCTGAATAAAGATAAGTACAGGCCATGTGTTTGATGATTAAAAAGGAGGGGAGTTAGATGGAATAAAGGAATGTGCAGTTATTGCTAGACAATAAGAAGACATTATTATCATTAGAAAATATTACTGCAATAAGAATAATGTAAGAATGTTTGTTTCTATTGTAAGTGTCAAAGACCAAGAGACTGAAACATAAAGTCAGAAGGTTTAATGATCCACACAGGTAATGTGAACAATGAAGCAAAGGACTCTCAGGAAAGAATAGAAGAGAGTCCTGAGACGTGCACAAAATCTTCATGAGTTCCGGTACATTCCATACGTCCGCGCCCCTCATGGGCATGTGTCATTTACCTTAGTGTTAGTAAATGAAGATACTAGTTTGATGTAACGCTGCACTGCTAGAAAATACCTCACAATAATAAGGTGGAAAGAACTGGCACGGCATAGAAGGGAAACAGCGCCCTCTACTGTTATTAAAGTGGTGTAGCCACTGGCCAAAATACTGAATCGTTAAACTGCAATATCCCACTATATGTACAACTAATCAATGTTCTCTGGTTTATAGACTATGAATGTAAAAATGATACTGTTACCTCTGTCTCTGTTATTACGTTTTCACAAGGTATATTTTGTTTAAGTTATGAAGTAGCTACAAATGAGAAAAAAAATCACCTTGAACGTTATATATTTGCCTATTGATATTCAGTCTAAAAAAAAATGAAACGGCTGTGATGACGACATCTTGACTTTTCTTCTATTAAATAATAAATCATTAAAAATAACATACGTAATGTACGTATCGTACGTTCAAAGACAGCGGTGGAAGTGCAGTCCGTGGTGTGGGCCTGTCCCAATTCAGCAAGATGGCGGCTACACTGAGGAGGACAGATTCTCGTCCGCAAAAGGTGCATTTGGCAAATTGAGACACGGCCTATGTGTCTTACCTGCTCTTCTCTTCCTCTCTGTGTGTTTCTCTTCACAGACTCCAGTAGCTCCCTCTGCTGGGCCTTTAAAGGAACAATAAAGAACATTCATTAAAGCAGACATATTGTGGTTGTGTCGCTCTATAGTTATAATCTATGACACTCGTGGATCATTATGTCATAATATACACATTTTAAATCACAATATTCATCTAAAACGACTTCATAAAAGAAACAAATCCACTGACTTCCACGTTAGAAAACTGCGGTGTCCAATGGGAGCTGACGTCACTGTAAACGTCATCACAACAAAGCGCCATGGAGCTGTCAGCGCCCCCTATGGATAGAAACTGGGGGCGAGGTGAGTTAAATGTCTTGCCCAAGAGCACGACGATAGCATTCATTTGTGGGAGCTGGAATTGCACTGCCAACCTGTGGGTCAGTGGATCTGACCGAATGACTAATGATGTTTATGCTGAGAGCGGGATTGAACCAAAACTCCGTTCTGGTGTCAGAGTTGTGAAAAGCACTTATAAACTCATGGTGGTGAATAGTCATGATGCTCTGAATGCATAAGGTAAGTGACGAATAACTTTGGACCACTGCAAACTGTTTAAAATGAACCACCAGTATTTTTTATATGTTTTTTTATGGTCAAAGTTGATAAAAAACAGGATCTGGTGCAGTAAAAGGTAGAGCGCCTTTACCAGCCTTTGGTGTGAGCTCACCTCTCAGTCTCTCCTCTGTCTCCAGTTACAGAGCTGAGCCTCTATTTGTGTCTATGAGTCTTGAAATCGTACTCATGAACTTTGGCATCATTCCTACATGTTCAAAATGAAACATGAGATCCTGTTTTTTTCATCAACTTTCACCATATGACATTTTATTTATAGACGAGGTGATTGGTCAATATGTTTTCTATGTATTGATGTTTGAGTCGGCTCAAATAATGGGATCATGTTCAATATAAGCGGTGGAAGAAGTACGTAATGCTGTTACTACAGATACAGTACAGATACTGGAGCAAAAAATAAAAAGTAAAAAAATTTGTATTAAAAGTTTAAAAATGTACTGTACAGATTTTAATATTTTTGTTTTGCTCAAATTATGAACATGTTAAAAATAAACCCTCAGCCTTTTTCAGCAGGTCTCACACAATAATAAAAAATACTTGTAATGGAGTAGAAAGTACAGATACTGCTCTCAAATGTAGTGAAGTAAAAGTACAAAGCATCCACTGTAAAATGTACTTAAGTATAAATATTTAGGTATCTGTACTTTACTTCATTACAGTGCTTTACTGCTTTTACTGTGTTATGTTCCACCACTGAATATGTAAAGTACATTGGTCAGTGTTGTGCTCAATAGAATAAGATGTTGAGGTCTTCCAGAACTAAATATCTGAGACAAACTGCTGCATAACTGAACGAACTGGGAAAAACATCTAACTACACTTTATTTTTAGAAATTGTAACAAAACATTTTAAACAAAAAAAAGCACAAACTAACGGCAACAGTGGCTCAGTTGGTAGAATGTTTGTTCACTGATCTGAAGGTTGACAGTTCGAATCCTGCTCTTGACATAAACATCATTGGTTGAGTGGTCAGAATCACAGGTTGGCAGTGCAAGTCAAGCTCCCACAGATGAATGCTACAGTTGTAGCAATCATTACAATTTCTAAAAATAAAGTGTAGTTAGATGTTTTTCCCAGTTTGTTCAGTCGTGCAGCAGTTTGTCTCAGATGTTTAGCTCTGGAAGACCTCAACATCTTATTCTATTGAGGAATACTCCCAGTGTCTGCATACACAATAAAATGTACACATAAATGGACATAGCTAACCTGCTAAGTGCCCCGTTCCAAATAGGAAGTGATCATAGGCGAACTTCCAGCTCCATCGACTCTGGCTCCAATTCACTTTCTATTGAAAAATTGAGTCTCCTCTCTGTAGCTGCTGCTGTAAGACTTGTCAGTTTGCTTTTAAAATGTTCATATCAACCTGCTCTACATGATCCTGTGTTTTTTATTTCACTATTGTGAACAGATATGAACATTAATAACAGACGAATCAGACGCCTTCTTTCCTGAGGTCACTCCCGATAGTGTTAGTAACAGGTTTGATTGACAGCGTTGCTAAGCGCCTGCTCCCTGCTAAACCAGCAATGTGGGCGGTAAGGGACGTTACCTTCAACAGCCTCACTCCGGATTGTCTCTTTGGTTGCGATGATACTCGCGGTCAGAATTCCTAATATGCAACTCTGCTCCAAATTGGCCCCTATAACTGCTCTAGCCTCGATGAGCTTCATTTGGAGCCGAACGCTGTGGGTGATGTCACTCTCACATAGACTTACAGTCTATGGTTTAAACGATACAGATTCTATACAGTGGTGACGTTGTGTGAACACTGACCCTGATCTGGTCCCTCTCCTTCTCCAGTCGCTCTCTCTCGGCTCGCTCATCCTGCAGCCACTCCTCTTTCCTGCGCAGCTCTGAGTACAGGTCCTCCAGCTTGTTCTGATCAGTCTAAGAGAGAAAGATATGGCTTCATGTCCACTGCATGGCAAGCAAAGACAAACATACAGATCACACAATATGTAGGAAAACAACAACAAAACACCAAGATATCCTGTGGAGCTAGTGTTAAATGCCAGGGAGATGTTAATGACAATGCGAACTACAGTTGTCCCTCACTATATCACAGTTCATCTTTCGTGGCTTCACTGTTTCGAGGATTTTTTGGTCCAATTTTGCATGCTTTTTACAGTGTATGATGTGCATTGTGTTCTGTGTCCTGATTGGCTGAGGGACTGTAGACCATTGTCCATCAGTCTCCTCTGTGCCGTGTCTCCTGTACAGTACAGAATGTGTTCAGACAAATTTACATAAATGTTGGATCGCAGTGTGACTCTGAAGTGCTGTATGTTTGCAAGTTTCCTCCCCGACAAAACTCACAATGAAACATTCTGCACTGACAAAGGCTCCTACGAAGGTTTGAACTTGTGTTTGAAATGTGAGAAAATGTTAGTGTCTGTGTGAGAAAAGTGTATTAAGTGTGTGGTGAGGGGTTTTACAGCCACAAAACATAACTGTAAAAAAGTAAGCTGAATACTTCGGGGATTTTTATATATATATATATATATATATATATATATATATATATATATATATATATACACACACATATATTAGCAACACCTGTAAATGAACAAACAAAACATATTTAAGTTAATGCCATACTGTGGAATGTCTGAGCTATGCAATAACATCTCCACAGAGACAGGTAAGTGGTGGTTAAATCTTGTGCGTGTGATTGTGCTCTGACCTCTGCAGCCTGCCTGTATCCCTCTCTCTCCAGAGCCCAGGCCGCACGCTCTTCCCTCAGCTGCAGTTGGTCCTGGGACAGTTGTAGGCTGAGCTGTGCCCCCTGCAGGCGGGACTGCTGCAGTTCAGTGTGGAGCAGACTGTGGCGTGAGGTCATCTCCCTCAGGTCCCTCCTCAGAGTCTGGGCCTGGAGCTCAGATGAGTCCAGCCGCTCCTGTAGAGCACGCAGCTCCAGAGCCTGAGCATCACGCTCACACTGGGCAGAACAGACACAAGTGTTCAGGGTTACACTTTTTTTCCCCTGTGTGTTCCTGTGCCGTCTCCCCCGCTCCCTGGGCTGGGCAGAGAGTCTGGCACCACCCTCACCAATATATATTACTTATGAAAAATGTGATAGGGCTTGGGAGAGATCACTAGATTACTCAAACCTGCATGGATGACATCTAAAAGCCATGTTTTTAATGAGGGAACAATGTTATAACATGGTAGAAAGCTCCAAAAAGTTGATTTTGCATAATATATTTGACCCATCCTTCAGTGTCACTGGGGCATCTCCAGACCTGGAGCTAGTCTTGGTCAGGACGAACTTCACTAGAGGATTTGATCTATTGCGCATGTCTTGGGTTGATGCACAAAACCAGAATTCCCAGAGGAACCCCCCACTGATAAAGCGAGAAATGCCATTTATTTTTATTAACATTTAACGTTGAAAACTTGCAGAAAACTTCAAACATTTATATATCTATTTGTAAACACACGGCCACCTCTTCCGTTTCTTTGCTCTTCAATTTCTCTAAAAACTCACAAATCTGTTTCAAAAATACTGATTTATGAAAAAACACTAAATACCAAACTATATCGATATTAGCACCAGTGTAATGTCTATCCCTACCTGCAGAGCCTTTCTCTTCTCCTCCTCGTGCTTCATCTGACTGCTCATCTTCTTCACTCTGTCCCTCAGTCTGTAAAAACATCAGAAAGTGGTTTATTTAAAAAAAAAAAAAAAAAAAAAAAAAAAAAAAAGTGTGAATAATAAAATGAGCTGATTAAAAATTCTGAATCTATTTTACATTTGTACCTGATAACATGAGAGGTATCCTGCACTCTTATTTTTTTTGGGCACAGATTAAAAGTATTTCTTGTTTACGCTCCCAAATTAATATTGAAAGAGATGTGTGTTTTAATATACACATAATCCAGTGTCTGGGTTGTATCGTGTCTGTACCTCTCCAGCTCTGCGTTAGCCTCTCTCTCGCGCTCCCTCAGCTCCTTCTCGTCCTCCTCCAGTTCTTTAATCCTCTGCAGACTCTCCACTTTCTCAGTCAGAAGTTTGCTCAGTTCGCTGCTCAGATTCTCCTGGTTGTACTTCACATCCTGAAAAATATGTTTTCATGGTTTCATGGTAACTTTTATGTTCTAGTTCTAGTTTATTTTCAAGACACCGTTTTTGCCCATCAAACCCCCGTTTTCACCTCCACTGTGACACGCCCACTGTGACATACCCACTTCCTTCTCCAGTTTTATTATCTTTATCAGTGATACTCATAGGATTCGGCAGTGTCGCATAGTCATTTTGGTACAAATGAAAAAAATCTGCTGCTCACCAGTGTGATGCAGCTATCCGTGCTGTGATGGCATTTATGGCAACATCAGCTCCCATTGGACACAGCAGTTTTCTAACGCGGAAGTCAGCGGATCTGTTTCTTTTATTAAGTCGTTTTAGGATGAATATTGTGATTTAAATTGTGCAAATTATAACAATGATCCACACAATAGGTCTGATTTATAGGTCTGACTATTGTTTATTTTTTCACTTCAAGCTAAAAACTTTTTGCCTGCTCAAAAGATATTGTGATATTAGATATTATTGATTATACCAACAGACGCTCTCCATGGTCTGGTTTTCTGTTCATTTGTCTTAATTGATTCTTTTTCCAGACCTAGGCTTGGTTTGTTTTCATACCTGACAGTTTCAACTACTCTCCACCGGTCTTCTACATCACATGACCACTCTGACAATTTGGATCTCTCACTAGTACGCTTCCTCAGCAATGAAAACAAACTAAACCTTGGTCTGGAAAAAGAATCTATTAAAATAATTAAAGTAGGAGAGACTGGCTCCCCAAGCAAGTTGACCAGTGTCATTAGTAAAACCCACATCTTCAGTTTGAGATGTTCTAAAGCCAAACTGTGAAACATTTGTGTCAATAAAAAGGAACCCTTGTGTCTTTGTGAGCGGGTTTTCCTCTCCTTTAATATTTGTGTATATTTTTATGATCGTCACGGTTACTGTAGCGACATATAGTTTACATTTCCGTGTATAATATTGCCCGTTTCCTGTCCGTGGTCGCTCGTTTCATACCTGATGCCTTCCCTCCATCCTCTTCAGCATGTCGGTGTACTGTGTGATCGTTTGTTGGAGGTCGGACTTCTCTTTCTTCAGAGCGGCTCTCTCGCTCTCCCACTCTTGCTCGCTCTGCTTGCTCCTCTCTCTCTCCTCCTCCGCCTCCCTCCTCGACTCATCCAGCGCCCTCTGCAGGCTGTCCACAGATTTCAGACTCTCGTCCAACCGATTCTGTATGAGACACCATATGAGAGAAGGAAGTTACTAGCAATTTAAAGCAGACCCGTACTCAGGTTCTTCTGCCATTTTATTTTCTTTATCAGTGATACTTGTAGGATTCAGCAGCACCACGTAGCCATTTTGACACAAATTAAAGAAAACTGCTGCTCATTAGTGTGATGTGCAGCTATTCATAGAAGCCACCGACAGCTACACGGCTATTTGTTGTGATGACGTTTGCGGCGATGTCGGCTCTCACTGGGCACCGCAGTTTTCCAACACAGAAGTCAGTGAACTTGTTTCTTTTATTGAGTCGTTTCAGATGAATATTGTGATTTCAGATGTTATAACATTATAATCTCTACCTCAAGTTGGAGGAGTTTAAGTATCGTGGAGTCTTGCTCACAAATGAGGGAAGGTGTGTTGTGATAAAGAAATAGCTGAGTCCACTGTGTTTTTAAACTCCACACACCTTCACTAGAATCATTTGGATAACTGTCACTCTCTACTGACCAAAAGATAAAAAGTAGATGTTAACTTGAAATCTACCACTTCATGACATCACAAGGTGGAACAGAGCATTCTGAGCTTTGGAGATGTAATGTTTAAGTGAAATGAGGAGTGTAACCTGTCATCTGCACATTTATAGACTCATTATAAAGAACAGGCACAAAATGGCCGCTTGTTGAGACCTGCAGTAGAGTGGCTCTGGGCACCACCACCATCAGCTCATCTTCGTCTCTCTCGTCTCCTCTCTCCTCGTCCCTCTCCTCTCTCACAGTCTCGAGCTCCTCCAGTGGTTTGGGGGAGCAGAAGTTGAAGGTTCGACTCCGCCCGCACACCTTTCCGCTCTGATCCACGTACACAAACTCATACTCCGCTGGTCCCGGGCGCGGCAGGTAGAACGCTGGAGAAGACAATTTATTATTGAAGACAAGAGTTCATTTTGTGTAACTTTTGTGTGACTTTTAACTCTACTTCTTTACAGTTCACTTGCACAATCACCACATAAAAACCAGGACTAAACCAGAACAAGTTGTTAAAAAGACTGGCTCTTTTAATATTTAAGTATACGAAAAGCCAATGTGAGAACTCATTTAACTACAAACTAATCACAGAGAGAGAAAAACTGATAATTATTTAACTGTTTAAGACTTAAGATGCCAAATATGTACTTTTTTCTGCACAAATCTCTCACTCCTGTCGCCTGCTCTGTTTCTGATTTGATTCTTATGTTGGCTCAGCATTAGTCAGTGTAAAAATGCAGACAAATTGGAAAGAAAAAGATTGAGTTCTTTTAAAAAAAATTTATCTAGATCCAACTGTTCATGTTAAGGAACCGTTCCAAAGAGCCACCTCAGCAACTATCACCTACAACAGATGAACAATACATAAAAAGTATTTTGTTTTTAGTATCTGACCGTGGAAGAGGGCGCAGCAGTCCACAGTGGAGCCAGCGCTGTAGTTCTCAGGGACATTGACCCAGGTGTAAGTGTAATATTCCTTTGTGGACGTCCATCCCACCTGAGACACACAAACAGTACATGACATTACACAACTCTGAACACAAACTGGACTAAACACTTATATCTGATCATGTACTAATTATATTGAATGTACAGTGTTGTATTTGTTGTGTCTTGTCTCTCGTCTGGCCTGGGAGCGCCTTAGGGTCCCAATGGAGGAGCTGCGGGAAGTGTCTCGGGTGAGGGAAGTCTGTGAGGTCCTGCTTAGTGTGTTACATGTGTGAATGAAACAAAAAAAAAAGTGCATAATATAGGACTCTTAATGCTCCGTGATCAGATATTAGGTTAAAGCTACACTGAGGAACATTCCAATCTAAGTTTCTGCAGTTAAAACCTGGAACAGTCTTCCTGAAGATGTGAGACAGGCCTCTACTTTGACAATGTTTAAATCCAGACTCAAACGGTTCTGTTTAGCTGTGCATACGACTGAAAGAGTTTTATTCTTCCTCTTCTCCTTTAATGTTAATTTTACTATGATTATTTATGATTATTTCCGTTTTGATTTGTTGTATTGTGATTTTAATGTCTTTATTATTCTGTAAAGCACTTTGAATTACTTTGTGTATGAATTGTGCTTTACAAATAAACTTGCCTTGCTCTGCTTTGCTGAAGTACACATTTGACAGCACGTGTACTTGTAATACTTGTTTATCCATGTACTTTTCCTCGAGTACAAAATAGCAGTAGTGTCTGGGATCTGGAGCAGGGCGCACGTGTGTTATTATTATTACTATTACCTTAAAGATGCCTATCCAGTCCCGGCTGCTCCAGCGGTGATCCGGGCCCAGGCTCAGGTGACACTCCACGCGGGTTTGGGGAAAGTAAAACTGTCCCACGTTTCGAAACTGTACCGCCGCAGGGGGTCCGAGCGCGTCCATCGACATCGGAAGCTGAGTCAGAGGAAGAAAACAACATGAGGCCGGCTCTCCTGTCACTGTGAGCGGCGAGAAGCGGACAGCTGAAGAAACACGACCCCCCGGAATGTGGCGTAGTCATGATCATGGCATGGGTCAGCCTATGGACTCAATGTGTTTATAAACAACAAGAGCGCATGCGCAAACACAGCCTCACGCGCTCAGTGTCAAGTTGTTTGAGTGAAAACTGGAACATCATGCAAAATCAGGCAAAAGTGAATTTAGCAGAAATACATTTTGGTGAGTTTGATTATTTACATTTTAAGATTATGTTATATTTTAAAGTACGTTTTAGCCACAAAAAAAAAAAAAAAAAGTACTAATTAAAGAACGTTTTTTTTTGTTGTTTTTTTTTTCAATTTGGTTGTGTTATTGCACAGACAAACTTGGCAACGTAGGGTACACTGAGCAGGCTTGCATCTACACAAACCTGACTTTTATTTGACCCAGGGTCTGGAGCCTTCTCCAGTTTGTTTCCATGGAAATGTTGATCCACTGGCTATAATATTCCACATTATGGCATAAAATATGTCTGTATCCATGGGGAATGTTTCAAAGTATGGCTTTAACATTCTGTTTCCATGGAGTCATGCGGGTGACGTGCTACCTCCAGAAAGTTATATACTGTAACTTCAAATTTAAGCAAATTATTTTACGATTTAAAAAAAAAAAAATTAAGTTAATTTAACAGACCAGGACTAAACCAGGACTAAATTAGGACTAAATCAGGACTAAGACCAGACTAAAACAGGACTAAAACAGGACTAAATAGGATTAAACCAGGACTAGACCAGGACTAAAAAAGGACTAGACCAGGACTAAACCAGGACTAGACCAGACCTAAATACACAGATGACAATGATGAGATATTTTAAATATAAAGTAAAACAACAAAAGGAAGAAAGTCTTACGAAACATTTTAAGATAGTTGCTAATTTTTAAACATTTAAACATTAAACAAACCCAATTCTAATAACGTACTTTCTGTAAATGTGAAATGAAATTGATGAATTGAATAAAATAACACAGATCTGTCAAACACTATTGTTTTGAGTGGCTTAATATTCAGTTTGTCATTTCTGAGTAACTGCACTTGAATAAACATGTAGACAGCTTGATGTATTCTATTAATAATCTATAGCTTAACCTCAAAATTTGAAGTAATACATTTGATCCTGATTATCTCTTAAAATAAAGCTTTAGTTAAAGAATATATATAAAAAGCCCCACACATTAAACAGTAAATGTGTTAAATCTGATGTAAATATCTGTGGTACCTGTTTAGTTGCGATGATGACAGCTCAGTCCAGAGCAGAGAATGACTTGAGCAACAGTGTGAACCACGACTCAGGGGCAGATTTCACAACATCCACAGACACAGGGTAAAAATGGAACACAAAGGATCATGGGAAGTGTAGTTTAGGGACTGTCAACACCAGGACGGGTTTCACTCAGTGTGAAAAACGAACACATTGATTTAAAAGTCTAATATATGTAAATTTTAGGGTTGAGAGTCCATCACCTGCTTGTTTCCATGGAGATTTTGCCTGGAATGTTTCACAGTTTGGAATTAAATGTATGTATTTGCATTTATTCAATTACAAGTGTTATTTCTTAAAAATACCTTGAAAAATATGCATTCTTAAAGTGAGCTGGCCGCAAATCTCCGCAAATCTGACCTTTCGCTTGGCCTGGTGGTGTTACCTGCCTGTCTCCATGGACATCGATAAGTTTAATGCCATACTGTGGAATATTCATGCTGCAAAATCTCACAAGACAAAGTTGCCACACATGAGGACAATGATTTTGAGAGATTTTTCTGTGCTTACATTTGGATTGGGCAAGTTGCTGGTAAGGTGCACATCTTGAGAATCTGTAGTTCCAGAAAGCCTTTCAACAATTATACAAAAGTACAAAATAAAGAAGATAAAAACAGAAACTGACCTGTACAATTTATTAATTATGAATAATATCAAAATCTCATCTTGTCTCGTTCTCGTGGGCCAGATCTCGTGCCTTGTTTTATGGAAATTATGTCGTCTCTCACCTCTAGTGTCTATGTATTTTATTGGCCAATATACCTTTATAATTAGATGGTCTACTACACTTTGCAGGTCCAATTTCAGCTCACTGACTTTGAGTGAGTAGATTTGAAATATGGCCCGAATAACGGTACATTCAAAGATTTCGCAGAGCAAGAATATCGTGTTACAAAAACAAGTCAGGAAACAGAACAATGTTTAAATGTAGAAAGACATTTACTGTATAATTAAATGTCCCAGTGTAAGTAAGTGTAATATAAAACATATACTTAAACATTATAATAAGAAATCCAAAAAAATAAAAGACAACATGGATGTACTTTTTTAAAACAAAGAAAAAATAGAACCATTGTTTTAAACCCTGAGAAGCAGTACAGTACATAATAATTTTATACATTTCTTTGTGTAGGTCTATGATAGTGTTACTGGATCGTTCTAAATGGGTGACAGTGGTGCAGTGCTGCCTGTGTAATACCTTAGATAGTCCAGCAGGTGGCATCTAGAGCAAAAAGGGTCAAAGTCAAGTCCAGACCCAGGTCAAACTTTCCACCCGCTGTTTTCAAAGGGGGAACAGAAGCAGCCTGCAGTGGGAAGTTCACCTCCATCTTAAAGTGGAGGAGGAGTGGAGCAAGAAACACAAATGTTCAAATAATTTCATGAACTAGAGAAATTTAAATCTGTCAACTGGGCAAATCGTTGTAGGAGGGAAAAAGCTGGTGGACACTGCCTTATATCTGAAGGGAGGGGCTAACTACAAACTGTAAACAGATATTGTCTCCAATTTGATCCTTTAATGGACCTATTCAGTCTTTAATAGTTTAATATTTTGTTTGTTTTGGGTCTCTTCTTTTACCCAAGTAAGTATAGTGTTACTTCAATAAAAAATATTACTCAAGCAGGAGTAAACGTATGCTGCTAGAAAAGTATTCTAAAAAGTACAATTTCTTTAAAAAGTTACTCAACTAAATGTAACTGAGTACTACCCATCTCTGGTTAATAGTGAAATAACCCCCAGTTCTTCCAGTTTCCGGCGGGCCACGTCTTCCCAGCCCCTATTGGCCGCTGGGTTCCTGGGAGAGGGATGCATGATGCCCTCCACCCTCACGTTTAGTCCAGCCATATTCAAAGCTTTCCTGGCCCTCTGCTCCGCCACCCTCCCCACACCGATCACCATGGAAACACCCAAAGCCTGCACCACCTGGCACAGCGCAATATCACACTTCGCCAGCAGGGCGTCACGTTCCCCCGGCTTCAGCTCGGGAGGGGTGAGGTTCTTGCCACTAGCGGACATAAACATCAGTGGGCAAAGGTTGTGGACGAAACAGTGCCTGAAGAAGAGAGAGGGATCTGGGCAGAGTTTTCGGAAATACCCCCAGAATCTTGCCCCGCTGACTTCGCTCTGAGTGCAGGACAGGCCCATAATGCGCCGCTTTGGGTGCTCCTCGATCGGGTGGCCCACCTCTCCGGAGATCTTCAGCCACTCCACCACAGACTTCACCTCTCCAAATGGGACCTGAAGTCAGAAACAGAAAAAGAAATTTTTTTATTTTTTTTTAGCTTTCTACCATGTTATAACATTGTTCCCTCATCAAAAATTTGTCTGAATGTTTTAGATGTCATCCATCCATGTTTGAGTAATTTAGAGATCTCTCCCAGGCTCTAGTTGAACATTTTTTACGGTTAGCTGTAAGATTGTGTCCAAAGCACCACCCACATGCTCCCACATGACAATTTTCCATAAATCTACAAAAACACGATACAAAACAATACACTACAACTTCACAAACCTGATGCTGACCTGATCCGATGTACAGTAGTTTCATTAGCAAGATGCACACTGATTGTAATGTGATAGCACTCTGAAGAGGGAGTGAATTAGCATGGAGAAAGATCCTGGTTTTAGTTTAGGATAAGTCTTGGTCTTGGCCAGGGTTTTTAAGTCCTAATATTGTTGTGGTGTGGGGGTAAGTGTGACAGGTGAACGCACCATTAGTTGCACCTCCCTCCACACAAAAGAAAGCACAAAAGAAATATAGCAACACGTGTCAGTCTATCTGTAAATTTTTAGATGAACTGTTGTATTTGGAGAGAGTAGGAGCTAGAGGAAAATAATTGTGATTAACAATTATATCACGATAATGATTAAAGTGAAATCTGGAGGCCCGGGGCAATAAGCCTCACATGGGCCCTCTGTGATACAAATAGTATAGTAATAATAGGAAGAGGGTCCAATTCTGGGCCCCCAAGACCCTGTGGCCCTGGACAACAGACCCCTTTGTCCTCCCCCTGTTAAGTCCCCTATGGATAAGTTGTTTTTTTTTTTCTGTACATTCTGGTGATGTAATGGAAATTATCTTTGTTGACGAATATCACAATTATACAAACGAAGAACGATTACTGTCGACCCTTTGTATCACAATATTATTGATAATTGTCCCATCCTTACTTAGACCCAGCCCCAGATAAGTGTAAAAAAATGGATGGATGGAGGGATGTATTGTAGGAAGAGAAAACATCTTGTAATTTATGTCCTGTATTGAACCTCTTTAAGGCACTTTTAATAACAGTAATTACAGAGTTATCTATAAATGGCTGTAAATCTATTAAAAAGTAAAACTACGCATTCATGTCACATTTGTTTTGTTTTAGACCTGGTTTGAGCCCAGTTTAGGTGTATTCAGTCTTGGTTTAATCCTGGTCTAGTTTAGTTTTACCAGAAGCTCTCTCCTACATTCTGTTTACAACCAGATTTAGCCACAATTTAGTCGAAAATTTGATGCAGTGTCTGTGTAACTTGCAAGTTTTCACGCTAACATCATGATTTTTGTTATAATTCCTATCATATTATCCAGACACTTGCCCCGGTCTGCGCCATGCCGAAGGGCCCCGGGTTCATGCCCAGGAACAGCACGCTCTGCCCGGGTCTGCAGTACGTCTCCACGAAGCAGCGGTGAGGGGTCCAGGCGTACTCCAGCGGGTTGTAGATGAACCGGACCGGCTCGGTGAACGTGAGGCCGCGGAGGTGGAGGTTCAATTCCAGCTCCACCTGTAGAAACCGGGCAGACACAGACTCATCCCCACCTCCACCCGGGTCCAGCGGGTTTAATGCACCTGGATGGTCAAACACAGCCGGGTTTTGCTCTTCTTGCTCCGGTAAAACAGAGCTGTGAGCAGACATAGCGCCATTTAACATATTTATCAATGAATAAACTACCCTTTATATAAAAAAAACTAAGATTATTTTGAGTTTTATCGTTAAATCCTGTGTAATAACATGCTGTTTTCTGTCTGTAAGAGATGTAAACAAAGACTCTCTTGCTCTTGCCGATTCCTGTGTAGTTTTATTGTACTGGGTTAAAAAGGCTGCCACCTACCGGCAGACCTGGTTATAGCATAAAAAGAAAAATGAATACAACTGAGGTTATATTTTTAAATATTTGAATAATAACCTGCACATAATGTTTTTTTTTTTTATATTGGTTTGGACTGTAGGAAACATCGGGTATTGGACATGGGTACATTGTATTGTATTTTATTGCTGATGTTAATGTTGAACTAATAGTCTTATAATGTAATTGTAATGAAATGTGTATTTTAATGTGTTCACCTGCCCAGGGACTGTAGAGGAAAAGTAGGAGCAGCTAAATCTGGTACAAATCATCTTTTCTTTTGTAAAATTAATGAATTTGTACCTGGTACCTGAAAAATAAAGATTAAAGAAACTTAAAACTTAAAAAATTAAAGAAATAACAATGTTTAAATCATGTACAGTATAAAAATAGTAAGAATAATATGGGGAAAGGTGAAATCTGAAAAACTGTGTTATGGCAAAATATTCCCATTATCACCTCAAAATACATCTGAATATGATGTTTGTAAGAGTAATGTGGTAGATTTACCAAATAAAATGTCCTCTCAAATTCAACAGTAATTTACAGCTTGTCCAGTTCTCTTGATGATAAATTAAAGTGACAGTACATAACTTTCTGGAGGAGGAGGAAAGTAAACTACGTGATTCCAAATCATTCTTTGGAACATTTGGAACTACAACAGGAACAGGTGAGCTGATTTGTGCTGCTAAACAAGTCCCTTTCAAATAACATTACAGTCACAAGATAGCTAGCATTAGCCAACAGTTTTTCATTTAGTCACTCTCCCCTTTTTGTTGAAAACTCCTAAACCTGAAAATGTGTTGTTTAAATTCATTCATTCAATTTTCTATTTTTTCTTCAGCTTTCAGACAATCTAAACACTTATCGGGCTGAGTTTGGTCATGTGTACATTGTGTCACTATGATAACTGCTGAACATTCTGCCATAGACATACATACACATTCAAATACTGATTAGTGTTGTTTTACCACAATCTGATCATAAAGAATTCACTTAGTTCAAACTACAACAAGAACATGTGAGCTGATGTGTGCTGTTAAACCTATTATATCCCTCTCAAATAACATTACAGTCAAAAGCTAGCTAGCATTAGTCAACAGTTTTTCATTTAGTCACTCTCACCTAAAGCTGGACCATGAATGTTCGTATTGATCACAGGCTCCTGAAAATGTCTTATATTTTTTCTTGACTTTTCAGACAATCTAAACACTTACCGGGCAGTGTTAATGCGTGCACTGTATCGCCATAGTAACTGCTGAACATTCTGCCAAAGACATTCAAATATTAATTGAAGATTATTTTCACACATTAAAAAAACAACAACAATCGTACAGTGTTTTCCTTTACAAATGATTTTATTCATGATAATAATAAGAAGCCTCTCCTCTGATTTTCAAACAGATTAAACTTTTGGATCACGAGGTACATGAAAGAATGGTTAGCCCGTTTTACAATGATCAGAATTTTACGAAGTTATTTTTATTTTTCGCCTTCATAAAATAAAGATTATACTAAGATCCTTTAATTTAAACGAGGACCGTAACTCCGCATGCAAGACTAATAAAAAACAACTAATTTGTGATTGCTACTGTTTAAATTCGTCTAATACCAATATAAATTACTACAGTTAACAGGGACTTGGTAGAAATAAGGTTAATTTCATGGGGCGGCCAATGTATTTCTCCAATGTGTTTTGTTGAGGAATCGGCTTTGACTAAATAATGGTTCTCAACAGGTGGGCCCCGACAATGCTGAAATAGTTGTTAGCATTGACTGATATTGTTTAAAGGCGCACAGTGGAACTTTCCCGGTGGAGAGATGGCCACTTCTCGCTGGTCTCCATAGAGATGTTGCTTTGCCTGGAATGTTTTGGAGTATGACGTTACATTGTTTTTCTGTGTTGATTCCTATGTCGTCTCAGGGAATGTTTTGAGTTTACTGTGAAAGTGAACGGCATCGCCTCTCCACAGATTAGGCCTGTAACTGCTTGTCTCCATGGAGATAGACAAGAAAGACAAGTTTAAAGCCATACTGTTGTTCATTCCAAGCAAAGCGAGCAATAGAGACAAGCAGATGGTGGAAAAGTTCTACACTGCCGCATTAATTTTAAAATACATGTGCCATCAAAATGTTAAAAAGATATTAAAATTTAAAAAACAAAACAAAAACGAATGGGATATATGTGGGCACCGTGATTGAGAACCACGTTCCTAAAAACTAAAATCTAATAAATGAAATAAATGTTTATATCTTTTTTTTTTTTTTTACCTCCAGTGTTCACAATTTCATCAGAATAAAAAGGTCCTTAAAACAATCATTCAAAATACAATGAGAATTTATCAAACAAAATTTTTACCTGCAAAACTATAAACAAGGATCTATTGCAACAGGTTGAATAATACGAAATGTGACAGAAAAGTTAACAGTGGACTACGTGTAAGACTATCTCCCCGTTTTGCTATGTGCTTGTGCCAGTAACCTCCCCAGATTCCCAACACATTTTCTCAATCCAAAATCTTAAAGGGCCAGTACCTGAAAATAATATCCAGATAGCCAGTCTGCATAAAAACTGCTGAGTAGTTTCGATCTGTACAACCATGTTCTGAAATGTGATTCTTGTATACCTTTGCCAGTTCATATTTCAGTCCTTTTGTCCATTCTTTAAAATGCGAACTTTGAACGTAATCCATTTATCCAGCCACTTCCCTCTGACAGGAGGCTACGGTCCATTGGGACCAGAACCTCTCGCCATAAGAACAGTTTCTTCCCCTCTGCAGTTTGTCTCATGAACACTTTATAATATTTGCACAAAACTGGACACTTATAACACCGGTCACTCTAATAAGTCATGTTTGCACTGTTGTTCTGATGCTGCTGTTGTATATATTTTCTACCTTTAAGTACTTCATTTGATTTTTAAGCATATCTTTTTTTTTAACTTCGTGCATGCCCTTATTTGTATTTGTATTTATTCAGTGTGTTTTATGTTTTATGTTGCACTTTATCACCAAAATAAGTTCCTAGTTTATGAACTGTGTTCACAAACAATGGCAATAAAAGGATTCTGATTCTGATTATCAAAATAAAATTCCAAATTGTATATTTTACCCCAACTCCATAACGTATTTCATAAAAGCAGTTTTTTTTATTATCTGGAAACAACTACCTGTGGCTATCCTAGACATTTGCTGTTTCAGTCACGGTTCAACTTGAGATTCAAAAAAAGTGGGCGGAGCTAACAGTTAATTCGTTCAGTTTGTTTTTTCGCTCAAAATCAGGTACTGGCCCTTTAACAACAATATCAGTTTGTGCGGTTATAATGGCATAAGAGCAAAAACTGACCATATACTGTCACTGGCCACTCCTCAAGGTTTAAGTTTCAAATGACGTCATCTGGACAATGTTGAGTTGTTTTCAATGTTATCTGGAATAGGGATGGTTTAACATTATTAGCAATATCGAAAGAGGTCCCCAGATATCAGCATTGGTCTAATATTGAAAATCTTGCTGATATTTGGATGTTTTTTCCCCATCTGTCTGTGCCTGTGTGTCATTCTAAGTTTGTTTCCCAATCACATCAAATTTTTTGATGGAAAATTAGGTAATATTTTTACAAAAGTGAAACGTTAATATGTAAACTTCATTATAACTCAACAAAAAATTGGTCCTTATTATAGATTTTAAAACCTTAACATCAGTCATGGTTATCAGCCAAACCGGTACTAGTCTAGGGGAATGAGGAACTACAACGATTTCACAAGGTACAACTGTTTTAAAGCAGACCTGTTTTGCTTGTGCCGCTCTATAGTTATAATCTAACACCTGTGGATCATTATGTTAGAATTTACACATTTTAAATCACAAAATTAATTTAAAACAACTTAATAAAAGATACAAATCCACTGAATTCCACATTATAAAACTACAGTGTCCAGTGGGAGCTGACGTCGCCATAAATGTCATCACAACAAAGAGCTGTGCAGCTGTCAGCGCCCCCTATGGATAGCTGCACATCACAGTAGCGAGTAGTGGATTTTTTTTTACGTATATCACCGTTTAAGAAAATTAAATTCGAGAATGACGTGGGGGTGTACTGGTCGAGGTTAAACGGGGGTTGATCGGCAAAATGGCATCTCGAAAGACAACTCAAATACGCACGAATCACTGCTAATAGAACTTCAGGTGAGTAAAGGTTGAAAGGAAACAACTATAACATGGTTCAAAGCTCTGAAAAGTCCATTTTGCAGAATAGTTCTGATTTAAAGACAATTGTTCAGTCTATAACATGCATAAAATCAAACAGTAGGTTAATCCTTTAGGTACTTTTCCTCATCAAGTCCAACTCAAAATTGTTTTCCCTGTGAGGATTTCATTGTATTGTCTAGAGATGTACATTTTGGAGCTTTCTACCATGTTATTACACTGTTCCCTCACCAAAAACATGCCTGAAGAGGTTTTATATGTCATCCATGCATGTCTGAGTAATCTAGCGATCTCTCCTGGGCACTGGCTCTATTCGGGGTGACTTAGTGCAAGGGGAGGGGAGGCTCAGAGCATCAAAAACGCAACCGAAAGTAATTAAACTAACATTTTAACACGTTTTGGGGGGAATACTGCCTTTTTTCAAAATAAAAGGTAACATGGTCATCTAAATATGCTATGTGTTAACAATTAATACCCCATAGAAGTCAGCAAAATACCTCGTCTTTAAACCTCATCTTTAATTAACTGGCCAGTGACTGTATATAGATAACCACAGTTGTCTTAAGCTCCTATGTAGTTTCAGTCTGTTTAATCCAATTGAGAAAACTCTGGCACACGGAAAGGATCAGTACGCTCAATAGTAAATCTTTGTTACAATATCATGAAGTTCTACCTTTGTTTCCGAGTACAGTATTCACTCTCACTTAAGGCTGAACCAATAGAAATGAATAGACACGTTATATACAGCAATCACATCATAGTATTTGGATAAAAAAGTTGTAGTCGACTCAAAAAAAGGTTATTTTTGTGCCTTGGCCTATGACTGGGTGGACAAAGCATCGCAGAGGGAAGCATCAACTGCCTATTAGAGCTCCTAAATGTTACATACTGTTAAATATACAACCGCCAGGCAGAACATTACGACCACCGGCTCATAATTCAGTCATTTTAACAACAATCTGTGCTGTGTAGAGTGGTGCCACATGAGGACTTAATCAGGTCTTAACCAGGGCTAAATGAGGTCTAACCCAGGAATAAACCAGGTCTAAACCAAGTCTTAAGCACTTCTGATTGATACTGAGCACTGCAATACCAAACCAGGACTAAACCAGATCTAACCCAGGATTAAACAAGGTCTTAAGCACCTTGGATTGATAAAGAGCATTGCAGACAGACCAGCCAAAATTGTGGTGCTAAACCAGGTCTAAACCAGGTCTTAAGCACTTCTGATTGATACTGAGTAATGCAGACCACGAACACCCAAAATTGCAGTACCAAACCAGGGCTAAACCAGGTCTAAACCAGATCTTAAGCTCTTCTTATTAACACTGAGCACTGTAGATTGGTTACACCCACAATACCGATACAAACGAGACCTTACCCAGGTCTAACCAAGGTCTAACCCAGGACTAAACCAGGTCTTACGCACCCCAAATAGATGCTGACCACTGCTAACCTGGAATACCCCACAAGACCTATACCAAACCTGGACTACCCCATGACTAAGCCAGGTCTAACCCGGTACTCAACCATGTACAATTCAAGACATAACCAGGCCTGAAGCACCTAAGTTAGAAAGAGTGGGAAGACCCTACAAGACCTGCACCAAACCAGGACTAAACTGGCTCAAATCCCAATCTTGTTTCTCCTTTAACAACTTTGCGGACAAAATATTCACTTGCTGTCAGTGATCGTAATGTTTTGCCTAACTGGTTTGTATACAGTAAAAATACTCATCAAGACAACAGCTAGACAAGGAAGTTACCGACTTTGGGTAACCGACAGTTACATAAAAAAACAAAAAAACAAAACGCTGCTTGCCGTCTTCTTCTGATCCAAGATTCGCAATAGTTGAGAAAAAGGCAAAATGAAAAGCAACAACACTAAGGCCACGAGATTTTGAGTAACCCCACTGAACTCACAATGTTTTGTACAGAAGACGTGGTAGCGCTGGCCTAGCATAGCCTACCTTTACTTAGACCAGGACTAAAAAACACTCAAGATTTAGGACTCTTGAATGAGGAAGGGCTGGTCGATGGCCTCTCCACAAAGATGCGCTATTTCCTGATGCAGCAGCAAGTCATGTGACCGCAGCCATCCAATTGGAGTCCAGGAAAAGTTGGCGGCATCGCATGACCACAGCCAACCAATCCGAGTCCAGAAGCATCATAACAGGACGACATCGCTCACTTTTGGAGGCTCGGAAGTTTACAGTTCGAAGCACTGGTGGTTAGTGTTTTATGTACAAGATTTTTCATTTGAACTACTTGGGCCACACCATTACGAAAGCGATATAATGACGACTCTTATTTACACTGCTGAAACTGCAACTGAAGAATTCGAACAGTTTTGAATGCAGTTTCAACTTTCACTTAAGTAATGGTTGCTTACAGTTCAAACCTACCGCCCCAAAATGGTTCAAATACTTTCAACATGACCAAACTCTGTCAAGACGTCCTTCCTCTTCACTAGTACCACCAGGAAAAGATTTAGATTCACAATAATAAAAAGATTTCCGCAAAGAAAAAATAGATTACAAAACAGGAACACTTTTGTAGACAGTTTGTAAAAATTTACGGTGAAAGAAAAAAAAAATTGTAAAAAATAAACAAAAATCAAAGTTTGTCAGTATTCTCTTCTCTCTTGGAGCTGCTCAGGTTTTGTCTATGGCGCGTGCCCCTGCCTCAGCGACGAGGAAACCCTGTGGCCTGTCCCACGTGGATCCAAGATGGCGGCGGGGCTATATGTCAGACGGCGAGGCGTCCCGGAGGTGGGTGAAGGGGGCTCCATGTTGGGGGGGCAGGAGGGGGGTCCTGGGGGTACGGCCGCGGCTCGCAGCACTGAGGGGTCTCCACTTTGGGCACGCTACGGCCCTGGCACAGACGCCGGTGACGCAGCAGCCTGTCAGTCCGTGAGAAGTTCTGAGGGAAAAAAACAGCAGGACTTGTTATGAGAGGTTTAAAGCAGGGGTCACCAACACTGTGCCCGCGGGCGCCATGTCGCCCCCAAGCCCCACATGAGTCGCCCGCAGACCGGTTCTAAAAATAGCACAACTCACTAATGAGCTGCATCTAAAAAAGTTTTTTTTTTTATCACCCTTGCGTTTATATAGATTTAAAAATGACAATATCTTAAACATATGTTCATTATACGTGAAGTTTATATAAGTTAAGGTGAACTTTGACCTACTCACTTCAAAGGTCAGTATTGTGCGCGTGACAAAACCAGTGCTATCCATTGACAAACCAAGGTTTGTCAATGGATAGTGAAAATGGGACACTTTTCCTATGAGATGTAATGATGTAAGTGTCATCTGGAAATTTAACAATTACTAAGATTAGTAAAGTTAAAGTGCTGAATACTGATATCTGTTTCCCTCCTTGCTCATTGTTGATAATTATTTTGAGAAATCATTAATGTGATCAGTGTCTTGCAACGTGATCAGTGTGTTCACATAGATGATTATCATTTATCATTATTAATAATGTTTAACTCAAGGCAAACTGAGAAAATGTGTTATTTCAGAAGAGCGTCTCAAACTGGTCGCCCTTCGTATGACTCAGTGCCCATAAAGTAGCTCTCAGGTTAAAAAAGGTTGGTGACCCCTGGTTTAAAGTATTTTGAAACTCCAAATTGTCAAAAATTGGTCTCGTTTACATATATAGTGCTTCCCAACTTCAGTGCGCGTTACATCAAGGAAGGAGTGTACGCAGACACTGGTGGACTTTCATGATTTTGGATTTAAAATAATGAATAATTAAAAAAAACATGTTGATGAAAACATGCAGCGGTGATGAATGTGATTTAATGGCAAAATCGCTTAAAACAAAATGGACTTTAAAAGGGGGCCTCTACCTGTGATGTCACAATCTTGGGAAATTTGAAACAGTATTTGGTGAGGTTCAGTGGCAAAGAACTTATTTTTAGGATTAGAGATGAAACCAATGTGAGTGACGCAAAATCCAATTTTTAATGAGGAAACAACATTTTATTTTTGAGACTATAAACTCAATTTGGCATAATATGTATTCTTTAAATTAGAAGGTTAGGGTAGGTGAAATAAAGTGATTTAGTTTGGCCCTTGGGGTATCCTTTTTTAACTATAGGAACCTTTACCAATTCTTGTCCATTTAAGATACGTTATTATCCCCCTTAAGAGTATGTTTGTTGAAATCCCTGTGCTCAGACTCACAGTTTATATCTATGTGTATGTTTTATATACCCACTTGGGATGGCACAATAAACAATAATATCAATTATCGTGTTAAAAGGGTCGACAATAATCATTTGTGGGACATTTTATATAATCGTGATAATCGCCAATAAAGATAATCACCAGAATGTGCAGAAAAAAATCTACTTCTCCCTGATGGTCTCTTCTAGATCAGTGTTGTTTTCACTGATAACAAAGTACAGTACTAAAACAGCTGTTAATCGTATTATCATTAATCACAATTATTTTGGCCATGATAATCGTGACACCAAATTTCAATATTGTCTCATTACTAGTGTGTACTATGAATGGGATTCATGATTATATCACGATAATTATTAAAGTTGTTATGGATATTAATAATTATTGTTGTTTT
Source organism: Periophthalmus magnuspinnatus (assembly GCF_009829125.3). Lineage (NCBI taxonomy): Eukaryota > Metazoa > Chordata > Actinopteri > Gobiiformes > Gobiidae > Periophthalmus > Periophthalmus magnuspinnatus. The sequence continues at coordinate 17,644,777 of NC_047130.1, forward strand.
TCTGCACATTCAGGTGATATAATGGAGATTATCTTTGTTGGCGACTATCACGATTGTACAAAATGTCCCACGAATGATTATTGTCAACCCTTTTTATCACGATAAACGATATTATTGTTTATTGTCCCATCCCTAGTCCCCACCTGTGTATACTGTGTGTGTTTGTGTGCAGACCCACCTGCTGGCAGCGCTCGCACTGGTACGGCTTCTCTCCGCTGTGTACGCGTTTGTGCCGCTCCAGGTGGTAGCGCTGGATGAACCGCATATCACACATGTCACAGGCAAAAGGCTTCTCTCCTACAGCACAGGGCACAGGTAATGCATGAGCACGATCGTCCCCAGTTAGTCATAAAGAATCTATTTGGTTTATAAGTAGGGATGGAGATAAGAGTGATATTGGCCGATATGTGGGATTTTTTATAGATTAAGCAAATTCCTCAATATTTAACGCTGATTTTGTCTAAGTCTCTGTGTGACATTCCCAGTTTGTCCTTTAAATCTGTTTAGCAAGTTACAATGAAAACAGAAGAATATAGCGAAAAACATACCAGACCATCCCTATTTATAACAGTTTTAATATATATTTTGAACATTTCAGAAGTGAGTGAGGCCTGTCATCAACTCATTATGTGTATTTCAGAGTGGACTTCAGTGAGTTCTGGTCCAGATGAGCAGCGCCATAAACCAGGGCCGTGTTTGGGTCTGGTTCAACATCCCATCAAATGACATGATGACCCAAACTCGAGTTTGTCGTGGCCTTGTCATGTGACATGTTTACATCAGGTAAAGCTACAGGAGGAAATCTCGTACCCGTATGAGTGAGGCTGTGTCTCTCCAGGTGGTTACGCTGAATAAACCGCATATCACACATGGAGCAAGCAAACGGCTTCACCCCTACACACACAGAGCAGGCAATTAGCTCAACAACAGGAGCAACTGCAGCATTAGCCTAGCACTAGCATTAGCCTAGCATTGGGTAACTCAAAGCAACATTATATCTACAGTATAAACACAGACTGTATGTGCCTGCCACTGTCCACATCAACACCCATGACATACAATGACAAAGACATACATATTCTGTTTCAGTGAATCGACCCAACAACTAATTTAGATCAAGATAAGTTTTCTTCACATTGTAAAGATCAGTTGGCGATGAGTGTGACCTGATGTTAACCCTGTACAATATTTAAAGCCAGGAGGATACATGTGTTACGGTTTACGCTAAGAGTTAAGTTTCTTTTTAAACCGCTCTGATCTGAATGGCTTTAGTTCCTTCATTTGCAGTAGTGCAGCGTGCAGAGGGCAGGACCCGTACCCGTATGAGTGAGGCTGTGTCTGGCCAGGTGGTAGCGTTGGACAAACCTCATGTCACACATGGTGCAAGCGTACGGCTTCACCCCTAAAACCATCAACACAGGATCTCAGAGTCATTCTGCTGTGTGCCTGTCACTAATCACCATTGATGGGCTGTTAACCATTACTATCAAAGTTTACTGTTTAATAATTGAAAGGTAAAAAAGATATTTAAAGCTTAGATTAATTTCCAAATGGTTTAAAATGCAGGGCAGTGTAATTGTCAGATCCAAACTAAACACAGACATGAGCTGATGATAGATCTATGGGTGGTGGGCGTCCCATACCCATGTGCGTGAGGCTGTGTCTCTGCAGGTGATACCTCTGGAAAAACCTCTTGTCACACATGGTGCAAGCGTAAGGCTTCACACCTAAACGCAGACAGCAGGATTACATCATAGTTCTGCCAATGCTCACATCAATACAAACATGTGGGCCAGCTCATGCATGAATAAGCCATTTCTTGTAATTATAAACTATATTACATGCTTTATTGCGTATAATCATTACTGTATATATTTTCACTGTAACTAACACATTAGATTATCCTATGATGCCACTGCTACATCTGACACCTCAGGGACGTCCCACTTTCCCTGTTCTAGTTTGAAGCATATTTGATCCCTCCCTCACCATAAGAGCAAATATAAGCAGTAAAATGAGTCAGTGGGGCCGTACCCGTATGAGTGAGGCTGTGTCTGGCCAGGTGGTAGCGCTGGACAAACCTCATGTCACACATGGTACAAGCGTACGGCTTCACCCCTAAACGCAGAGCAGCAATTACTCACAGTCCATCAGTAACAGGAAGACATGTGAATTCAGTTTATATTGATGGGGTGCTAACCACTTTATCAAATTTATTTTATGCAGGAGAATCCAATAACTGAAGTAAATTTGTACATCCACCACTGGACACACCACATGAGCTGATGGTGCTAAGGAGCTTATCAATGCTCTACTGATATAATATAATAGTATAAATGTATTTGTAAATAGACACATGAAGATCTGAGGCGGCCCATACCCATGTGCGTGAGGCTGTGTCTCTGCAGGTGATACCTCTGGAAAAACCTCTTGTCACACATGGTGCAAGCGTAAGGCTTCACACCTAAACGCAGACAGCAGGATTACAGGGCGCCTCCAGCATTACGCAATAACAACCGCAACTACTGGTTTATAGAGGACATGTTTGATACTGTTATGTGGAACTATGGTCAAAATAGAGTGTACGGACAGAACAGCCTACAGCATGCTCTGGGATTATCACTGAGAATAGATCCTCCAGAGTAAGAAGGCCGAAGCCAACATGGACAAACAAGTGAAACCAGAACTAAACAGATCTGATCACAGAAGGACCGTAGTTTTAGCCCGGCTAAGCCAGACTCCAGGCGCTGTACAGCAAAGTTTGTTTGAAGCTAATTAGCTGAGGTCAAAGCACCTGTGGTTTCAGTGAATTCACTTCTGCACGAGTCAGTTTATGTGCCATGTGCACTACTTGTCAGAATTGTTTCCTTCACATACGCTCATCGCTCACAAAATAAATATTTCATTTGCAGTGCTTTGAGACACCACACTAATACAGTGAAGAGTCTGGCTGTGCCAGGCTAGCACCTTTTAACTATGAGCTACATTAAATCACACAACACATGAACATCCTAAAGCCCCTTCCACAGAGGACGTTGTTTTAATGGCACACTGATGGTAGAGAACAGTTTATGTGACATGGTGCACTCATGTCAAATTGGTGTCGACCAACAGAGCCTTTAAGATCAATCAAACAAAGGATTTGAAAGTGGTCAGTTCTTATTTAAATTGAAAATAGCTCTTGGGGTTTGAGATCACTATGGTGATATTGAACAATACGATATTTTCACTGAGAAGATATAATGAAGCTCATTTACGTTTCAAATGATTGCCTCTACACACCACTTCCTGTGGATACTGTGGTGTAGACTCTTTCCACTGGAGCAGTAATGCACAGGCCAATTTGGATGAGTGTCTGCACTGGCCTACACCATTCAAGGTGGGCAACATCAAATGGAAATGCCAAATCAAGCAGACTAAGGCTGCATGTACCAATAGCAAAGGCCTAAAAGCAATCTAAAACTCAGGCTACACTTGGCATCACTGGCACCAGCCCTGGCACTACTTTGGACCTTTACTCTATGCAATAACTGAGCGATAAAGAATATTCATGAGTCCCTGGCGTCCATCAGTGCCGCTGCGTCCTCTGTAAAAGGGGCTGGTGTGGTATGGAGCCTCATACCAGTATGCGTGAGGCTGTGTCGGGCCAGGTGGTAACGCTGAAAGAACTTCATGTCACACATGGTGCAAGCGTACGGTTTCACCCCTAAATGCAGAACAACAGTTATTTCTGCTGCTGTGGTTCATTACCATAGACTGTACATATACATAGACACAGCTAACCCGCTAGGTGCCTCAGGTGCCTTCTTTCCCCAAAGTCAGCTCTTGCTAGAGTTAGCATCAGGTTTGATAGACAGCTTTTTAGCCTTGCTGCTAAGTACCGGCCATTAGCCAAATCAGCAGTGTAGTCAGAAAGGGGGCGAGTACCTTCAACAACCTCGCTCTTGATTTGCTCTTTAGTTGTACACTCTTATTTCCAAATATGGAACATGGCTCCAAATTAGCCGCCATAACTGCTAGCCGCAATATGCTTCATTTGACTGGAGCCAAGGGCTATGGGTGACGTCACGCTCAGTCCACTTCTACATACAGTCTATGTTAACGACCAATCTCAGGCCCTGGGCTAAGGCACTAAAATGTCTGTATTGAGCCCAAAAGTCCCTCCTGCACAGAATATGAGCTGGTGGTTCATGTTACTGCTAACTCTATAAAGCAGTGTGAGAGCCTGTATAACAGTGGCAGCAGTGATGGGACTGGAGCATACCCATGTGCGTGAGGCTGTGTCTGGCCAGATGATACCTCTGGAAAAACCTCTTGTCACACATGGTGCAAGCGTACGGCTTCACCCCTACACACACAAAGGCTTTAGCACACACAGGGCAACTGCCAAAAATGATCTGAACTTTACTGAAATATCAGTTAGTCAAATGTGAAGGTCAGATTTCCAATGTGGGCTATCTCCAATTTTCCAGTTTTCCAGTATTCTTCCGTAATCATTTTAAATCTTCGCCAACAGTCCAAATTCCAACAATTTAGAAAGTGAAGAAAAGTGGCTCCAAATCCAAATAAAAAATCAGAACACCAAATTATTATTCCTATTCAATTTCCAGCCAAATCAGCCTGAATCGTCCACAGAATTTGCCTTGTGCCTGTGCTCAGAGGCAAGACAATTTTAGGCAGTTGGACAACTATTCAAATCATAACATTCAACACAGATAATGCATTTGTATGTTCCATGTAAACATGCATCAGACACATGTTAAACCTGCAGTTAAAATCATTTTATAACCGATTTACACTTCATTTACGATTCATTGATCAATGTTTGGTAAAGAGTGAAATACAAAGTTTTGAATGTGAAATGACACAATGCCCTGGTGGATACTCATATGAGTTGGACCTAAAGAAGGCAGAGCCTTGGACCACCCAAACATCAGTGAAGGCCTGAGCTCTTCAGTTCTAACTCTGGGAGGGTCTGGAGACAGCATCAAGCTGAAAGAATCCTCCAGAACGTTCAGCTCAGATGCTGAGCTGGGGATGGTCTCACAGGTTCATGACCTGGTTGTCAGAAAAGAGAGGTCACTGTCACTGGGCTCCTACCTCACGTCCAGGGAAGTGTCCTGAGGTGTTCTCGATAAGAAAAGAGACTATGGCAGCAGCACTTAATGACTGCTCAGCGTTCCGTTTCCATCATCAGAAAGTCTGAACTCGTCTGGAGTGATCAGATCCACGGCCTAAATCAGTTCAAAGGGCAAAATGTGCTCCTGCTCTCTCTAGCTGCTGAGGCTCCTGTGGTTCACCGTCTCTGTGTTCAAGTCCCTCTGGCATTGGGCCCAGGTCGGGACTGTTAATGACTTCTTCACACCAAGGAGATAACGTGGCATTAGATTGTAAGCACGAATAACAGCATCGTACAGGAGGAGAGTGTTGGAGCTCATTGGAGTTAGTTCGGATTTGTGAGGTGAAGACAGTGCACTGCAGCTTACCTTTGTGTCCTTTTTACACTCTCGTTCATATCTAAACATAAGTGTGTTCCTCTTCGGTCAAAAGCTAGCTAGTTTACTCCATTTCTCTGATGTCCTCATGTTGCATTCAGGACTTAAATTCATTGATAAAGACGTGTCGAATTTAAGGCCTGTGGACCCAGCTCCAGATCTCGAGCTAGGCTTGGTCAGCACTACCTGCGCTGGAGGATTTGTTATAATTTCATGGGGAAACCGGGGTGACTGGAAGAAAATCATCCAGAGCCACACATAAAGATGCCAGGGAGGGCTAGCCACTCAGCCAGCTGTTTATATGCAATGACCACAAGTGCCACCTGCTGTAGTGACTATTTTGTCTTTGGTTCATTTTGGTCGCTCTGGAGCTGTAGACACGTGAGGAGAGGGACAAAAGTGAGCTGTGGCCCTGACAGTGTGATGGGAATGACGAGACTGTATTGCTGTAAAGGAGCCTTAATGGACATGTCAAAGTAAATCTTGGGTGGAATCAATTATATAAAATAATAAAAACTGGTCATTGTGTCATCCCAAATCCCAAGACTGAATCAGGTTCAAATGAACCTCAAACTAAATGTTCCCTACATAGATCACAAACTCGAGTTTGAAGTAGTCATGTGACAGTAATAACGATGCATGCAATCTGCCCCCTCTCTGAGTCGTACCTGTATGTGTCAGACTGTGGCGCTCCAGCTGGTAGCGCTGGATAAACCTCATGTCACAGATGGTGCAGGCGTAAGGCTTCACTCCTGCAGAGCACAGCACACGTCAGTCCACAGAAACACTCAGTATTATATATAACAGAAACAAGAATAGAAAACATGCACCAAATATAAGTGTTTTCAAATAGAACACAGTCACTTTGTCAGTGGACAGTCTTCCAACAAAGTCCGAGCATTAGCATTTTTAAATAGTACCATACTTAAAGGTACAATAATACATATTTTCAGTAGTACATAATATTATTCAGGTTTGTAGAGGGTGCCTACCAGTATGAGTGAGGCTGTGCCTGGCCAAATGGTATCTCTGGAAAAACCTCATGTCACACATGGAGCAAGCGTACGGCTTCACCCCTGGATACAGGGCCAAACTTTAGCACGACGCACACATTTGAATCTACAGTCTGACCTCTGACCTCACTGTGCTCTACTACATATACTGAAAATACACAACAGCTCCAACTAGTGTCAACGAGAGGTAATGAAAGCATGTACCCGTGTGCGTGAGAGTGTGTCGGGCCAGATGATATCTCTGGAAAAACCTCATGTCGCACATGGAGCAAGCGTACGGCTTCACCCCTGCACACACAGAACACTATCAGACATCATAGGACCAGGTCTGTGCAAACAGTCTAAAGGACCACCTATGTTTCTGTCATTATGTGTCAGAGTAACTGTGGTGAAAACATTTGTGTGAGTTTGAATAAGTCCACTAGAGTCTGAGGCACCAGTCTACAGAGGGCGCTGCTGCGTACCAGTATGAGTGAGGCTGTGTCGGGCCAGGTGGTACCTCTGGAAGAACCTCATGTCACACATGGAGCAAGCGTACGGCTTCACCCCTGTGCAGAGGAGGCACAGATTAGACTCCTGCCTCTGAGGGGGCAGATTAGGGGAGGGGAGTAGCTCACATTCTTTACTTAGATAAGAGTATGGTGCATAGAGTTTAGCTGAGCATAAACACTGATATAAGACAAAATAAATCAGTGTGCACATTTTGAAAAACATCATCTGTCAGTTTACATTTCTAGTTCTGTCATCAGCTGTGAGACTGCGGGGCATCAAAGGACTTCAGTTATGTCAAGACAAGCTCCAACTAAAAACAGGTATGAAGCTACTTGAATGAATGATAAACAAAGCCATAGTCATAAAATGTGGAGTACTGAGTACTATTAGGTAAAAAGCCTAACATATGTGATGATAAAAACATAAACATGATAGTGGGGTACGGTCTCATACCAGTGTGAGTGAGCTTGTGTCTCTCCAGGTGGTAACGCTGGAAAAACCGCATGTCACACATGGAACAAGCGTACGGCTTCACTCCTACACACAAACAGAAATATTAGTCTAGATTCAGGCTTCAAATACTCCAGACGTATTCAGAGTCCAGAGCTGAGGTCAGATCATGTACATGGTGTAGATGCAACAGTTAACGGGTCCGTACCTGATTTTGATTTATTATTCTCAAGACAACAGCTCTTTACATGATGCACTGTTTGGTAAAAGCGGTTATATAAGAAAAAATATATAGAGAAAAAATATCGGGTAATAACTACTACAGAAGCTGCTAGTTGGGTCACTTTTTGTCCAATCAGAATCATATGAAACTGCCCGACACTATTCCAGACACTTGGTTCTCTGTCATGTCGCTATTGAAAATTTTGATGTATCGAATATGGGTTCCCAGATATCGGTCCAGTAAATATCCCATTTTGGTTTCTAAACTGTTGTAATCACAGGATTTACTGGTTAAAGTTGGCCCAATACATCTCATAATATTAACTTTTTTCAAAGCTGTTCTCTAGTTACTTTAAATGATAAATAATGGTTATAAAACACATTTGGATAAGTTTGTGTTTTAAGGAAATACATTATATTTTCAGGCTCAGCCCTGGTATTGGTTGATATCAGGGAAGATTCTTACAGCCAAAGTATCAACATCAGTATTTTTACAGAAAGAGCGGGATTGGTGTAGGCCTGACACGATAGTGACTATATCGCCTTCAATGCATAACAGATGGAACAGTAATTTTATGTACTATGGGGGCTTTTTCTTTGTGCCAGTGGGGAACTTTTTGTAATTTTTCTGTAGTACAATGAGAATTGAGCTGTAGAGGTTTGAAATATGAACTTCTATCTAGTTTCACTGTAGTTAGTTCCTCCCTTCAGACAGCTATAAGGCAGTGTCCAGCAGTAATCTGACCGGAACTGAAGAATTGGTTTGGATGAGCAGCCAAACGTCTTCACTCCTACAACTTTTTGTCCAGTTGACAGATTATATATTTTTCTTTTGCTATGGATCAGACCTGGATGACTGAGGGATTACATAGACAACTTCTCAAGAACTTCTATCTCCATTAAATATATACTAACTAACCACTTGAGTGTTATATTCTTCTGCCTTATGGTTTGGTTTCAAGATTATCATTTATTATCTATATTTAGTCCAGCTATATATGGCACTTCAAAATGTCTTATCGTAACAGGCCTACATTGGTGCATCCCTAAAGCAAATAGTAAGCAGAGATTTGAGAACTATAAGGAAACAACTGCATGGCATTACCCCAGACAGCATAGTAGATAGGACTAAGTGGGAGGGGCTAACAGTTCAAACTAGGCCTGTCACGATAATAAACTTGTTGTTCAGTACATGACAAATGGAACAATTACCGTACATTTAGGGACGAATACTTATGGTGGGGACTTTTTCTTTTTCTTTTTTTTTTTAAGTTTTCTGAAGTTTTAAGCTGTAGAGGTTTGAATAAGTAGCTTCTATAACTCATTAAGTGTTCATTTGTATTGGAACTCATGTTAATTAATAATACTGCACACAGTTTTTTGGGGGGAAAACTTGCTTTAGGGTGGTCGTGTCAATGGCATATGTTCTTCACCAATACCAATACTTTAAAATGTGTTATCACGACGGCTTAGTTCAAACTAAAACATGTTCCTGACTCATGACTTGAAATTTTGAAATCAGGTACAGGGCCTTTAACTGCCAGAGGAGTTCGATGTTAGACTGACAAATGTGTGTGCCATGTTTGCATTTAGTCCTTTGATGTCCACGCAGTTTTATGTAAAAAACAAACATAAAACTGCTCTTATGCCCGAGTAAACACCATTTCAAAGCTGCATTTGTCTGTGTGGGAGGACAAGCCTACTGACATCTCCAGAATGCCAAAGATATTTACTGTGTTTGTGAAATAGAACAATATGGTTTTGTATAAAAAAAAAAGTCTTTCTGTTATGCACTTCCAACAGTCAGACAGAAGAATAGGAGACTTGAAATTGAAACTATGGCTGCAGCTAACAATTACTTTAGTAGTCGACAAGTCAAACGATTTCTATTGTAAATTTTGATTAGAAAACACATTTTTAACCACATAAAAGTTGAAGTATGATGACTGAAGGCTTCTAAACTCTGAATATTTACAAATAAAACATTTATTAAAATGCCTGTATTATGTCATGTTCTGATCTATGTAATTATGTTGTTTCTTTGTCACAAACAGACCTGAAGCTGTGTTTTGTTTCATTCACACATGATTAACACACAAACGCTGCATATTAAAGCTGAGTTTTTCTCTCAAACCGAAAACACTCTGTTCCTCCTTGTAATGTCATGTGGTAATATATCCACAAATATACAGATATCACGATACATAGAAAAAAAACTAGAAAACAACAAGATATCCTATCGAGCTAGAGTTAAATGCCAGGGAGAAGAGGTGGGTTTTAAGTCTTGTCTTAAACTGCATTAAAGGAATTTCAAACCTGGAATTTCCCATCTCTACTGAACAAAAGACAAAAAGCAGCTGTTAACTTGAAAACTACCACTTCACGACATCACAAGGTGGAACAGAGCATTTTGAGCTTTGGAGACAGGCCAATGATAAAGGGTTAGTCAAACAAAACTCCAGGTATGTTTTTGAGGAAGTAACAGCATTATAACATGGCTTAAAGGTCACAAGAGTCAGTTTTGCATAAATATATATAGGACCTTTAACAATGCCACTGTCTCTGTAATAAAAAAGCTCTTTTGAATGTGTTTTAGAGTCTTTATAGTCCAGTTAGCATTTACAATTATCACAATACAGCTATGAGTTCTTAAATAATCAGCTACTCGTGATAAGTTGCTTTAACCTTATAGCCCTAAATGAAACTATACTTGAGAATTACACTGTGATTTATGGTGAGCTCTTGATTCATAATAGTTCACCAAATGTACCACACAAGTTGCTTTTCTTTGTGTGTTTGGTGCAAGAGTTTGTTGGAAATGACTGTCCACAAACCAAAGGAATGTAAATAGAGACAGAGCAGTGTGGTGAACTGGGTACTAAAATATCATATAGTGTATAATAAAGTTTAAAGGGCTCTTACCTGTGTGAATGAGGCTGTGTCTTTCCAGGTGATAGCGTTGAATGAACCTCATGTCACACACAGCACACGCGTACGGCTTCTCCCCTGAACCAGGAGGTCAACAGTTAGTGTCATTAAAAGAGCCCATATGACGCTATTTTCAGATCTGCTATAATGTTATTTCTTCATCACAAACATACACAAACGTGGAGTTGTGTTTCATTTATCTGACTTATCTTTTGACTTCAACTTTATTTATATAGAACATTTAAAACAACTTCAACATAAAGGGTAACAATACGATATCGTGATATTTGGATTATTGTTACATTCCTACTTTCCATAGACTGAGAAAACCCTGTATGTGCCCTTTATCTGCAGGCTAAGGCTCTGGCAACACAGGTTGAGTTGTGATTTTAAGAGCAAAGGCTTTGTTGACATGGCCTGTTGCTAACATCTCTGTAATTACTGGCCCAATCCACAAGAAATAAAACACTGGTATGAGGTTTAATGTATTCTCTGTCAGAATATAATAAATAAAATTGACTTTTTTTTCCCCACAATATAGCCATATCTGCCCAAAGTCTGCTTAGCTGTGGCCCCACTTTTAATCCAAAGATCGAACGGGTCCCCCCCAATAATAATAATAATAGCACACACTCATTTTGAAAGAATATGCACTGTTTTCCTCTCAAATTTACAGGTAAAAAAATACATATTACACTGTCTATGAGCTGACATAAAGTAATACATTAAACAAATGAATGATGTAAGGTTTATTTTAAGATCAGTTTTCTTTCATGCTTGCTGTGTGGACAACCTTTGGGAGCCTCCCTGCGGACGCCATTTTGGGAACCACTGGCTTAATTAAATTCTAGAAGATGAACGCAATCAAGAACTGAGGGGAGGGGCTTACCTGTGTGAATGAGGATGTGTCTTTTCAGATGGTATCCGCTCCTAAACGCTCCATAACAGTGATCACAAATAAAGTTTTTCTGCACTTTTGACGAAGGGCCGTTCTCGTCTCCGTTTGGTCCCTGAAAAAAGCAGATTGTGTTCAATATGTTTTTCAACCAACTCAAATGTGAAGCTAACCCACGCACATAGCTACCTGCCGGCTTTATAGTGTTGTTTCTTCTGTTTTATCAGTAGACAGTGTTGACAGGTAGAACAGCCAATGAGCAACCTTTATTTCCTCATGTTTCTGAGCAAAATGTGTCTTGTCCCAGTACAGATATATTATATAAGCAGCTCTTGAGGTCAAAATAAGCCCAGTGCCATCTAATTATAAAGTGTTGTAAGTGTGTGTTAGCATGCTAGTTGTTGTAGCGTTAGTACGAAGGCAGAACTCCGCTCTGGCCTTTGAAAGTCGTGAAAAGCGCTTATAAACTCATCATGGTGAATAAGTGGCATACATCAGAGTTTAGAAGAGAGTTTTTTTTTAAATTGTGAACACATTTACCCTACCTCCATGTGCTATTTTGACACATCAGATCAGAGGGTAACCTTTAAGCAGAGTTCTTTCATTCCCAGTGCAGTGTTTCCTTGTAACAGAAGAGACTATGGAGGCCCTCTAGTCTAAAAATCTCCCCTGTAGTTTAAAACAACCTAGAAAATATTGTTATCCTAAAATCACGCTTTTGTTGCTCATTTGTATTTTTATTTTTAAAATAAACTATAATTACAAAAAGTGAATGCATAAAGATTTTTAAAAAGAAATTAAGCAACAATGACGTCTTAGTAAATAAAAACAAATCGTTTTATTTACATTATAAAGATTTATATGGGAAAACGGGCGAGAGTAGCTCAGTTGGCAGTTTGTTCACTGATCCGACGGTTGGCAGTTCATATCTCGACATAAACCTAATTGGGAGAGCGGTGAGGTTGGCAGTGTGATTTCAGCTCCCACAGATGAATGCTGTTGTTGTGTCCTTGGGCAAGATGCTTAACCAACCCCGCCCCCAGTGTCTGTGTACACTGGTGTATGAAAGTCTGTGAATGGGTGAGTGATTTCTTGATGTAAAATGCTTTGAGTGACTTGAAGGTGGAAAATAGCTGTACAGCAGAAGGGAGTGAGTGACTTTTCTTAAGATTTGGTGTTTTTTGGTATTTATATCTAAGAAAGTGTAGTCTTGTGAGCACAGTTTGGATCAGATACATAGATAATAGTTTTGAGAGCTTTTGCCACGCCCCCTTTTTAGTTGACTAATCGATCAGCAGGATGTTTCTTTAACTGACCAAGAATTTCTTTAATTGGCCAACAATTTGGCCTGGGATCTATGGGAAACAGTGCCGATGGCCTAGTGCCCTGGTGTTACTGGCTGTTCCTCGTTCGAAACACAACTGCAGTTATTGTGCTCTGTCTCCTCCGCTCCCCTCCCCCCCTCTCTTCTGCACAACCTCCACCCCCTCCGCCATTTTCCCTCCGCTCCTCCCCCCATCCACCCACCCCCACACAGCCACTTCTGCATGCATGAAATCTCTCCCAGCAGACACTCTAACTCTGCTGAACGCCGCAAAACACCTAAGATTCTTAAAGTCTACTAGGAAAAATATGTTTTTTTTCAGATTACAGGTTATGAGGGTTTTTTTTATAGTGCTAGCATGATAAAACGGAAACGCAATGAAGGTAAATTATGTAAAAAAAGTCATATGAAAACTGCTAATAAAAAGATTCTTTGCAAATTCAAATGAAAAATATGCTGCTTTTTACTGGCCAGAAAAGGAGTAAAATTTTATCTGAAACAATAAAACCTGGACACTAAATCATATACTTTTGTCTGTGATGTGCATAGTGTGGAAATAGCCTTTGTGAGTGCAGCAGACTGTTTAGTTTCAGGACTTTTAATTTGAACACCATACGCGGTGTAGTCCGGTGCTGATGTATAAACCACTGACTAACCTTCCCTCCCCTCTCGTCGTGTTCTCTCACTTTACACGGAGGCACAGATTTCCTGTTCTTCTTCTTCAGTTGATCCTCGTTCGCCCTCATATCCTTATCGTCCAGAAGTCGAGGCGTCTGGTACTCTCCTTCCTTTCGGATAAGCTGCGAAAATATTGAATAAATCACTACAATATCTCACACTCTAACACTCACACAAACACTGACATTATTTCACTGCATCTGATATGATATATATCTTAGTGTTAAACGTGTTCTGTAATAAAAGTAGTAGTAACACAATCAGACGATTACTCAAACTACACTCCTGAAGGTTACTTGTGAACTGCTGGTGTAATTAATTCCGATCATAAAACTGAAAGGAATGCAATTCCCGGATTGGTGCTAACCAGAGGCGGACAGCTCATCCCCGATGGAAGGATCATGTGGCTCTGGGGGGGTCGGTCTGGGACTTCTCTCGGTGGGGGGCCATGGCCAAGTGGAGCCATCATCTTCTTGGGCGGTGCGCCCATCGTACTGGCCTGCATCAGGGCCATGCTGGAGAGGACAGCCTCGCAGCCAAGCAGCCCCGCCTGGAGCAAAACAAAAAGAAAACGTAAGAAACCAGATGAATGGATCAACAGGCTACAGTATAATGTTAATATCGTCTGCCAAAGAAAAAATAGTATTCAATATCGACAACATCCTGAGTGACACAATACTGCATTAGTGGTAATGACTTTGGTGTTTAAGACAAACCCATTTCATATGGTCGCGCACTGAGCTGCTGGGCAGATGGGACATGGCTGTGGGGAGTGTGGGCGCAGGGTCATCCACAGAGCGTCAGTCAGGATGGTCAGGGCTCATCTAGTATTAAACTGAGGAGAGGAGGACACAGTCAAACACACACAATAACAACACTAATACAATGGAGGGAATGGAACACATTATCACGATATAAATCCTGCAAGCATGACTTTACTGTAACAAAAATATGACACAAACTTATTAAATACATACTTTATATCTACTAGGCACTAAAGCCTCCCAAACAAAACACTACTCTGAACTCTCACAACCCTAACAGCTGAGATGTCCCAAGCATCCTCAAAAAAATAGGTCTGAATCCATGTGCTTGGTCATGTGTAATAAAGGTTTAATTAATATAAAATGTACTGATGAATGTCTGTACAAACGAGAGAAGGGAACATAGACTCATGGAAGAATTTAACAAAACATTATAAAGGCAATCAACAAATAATGAAGTGCGAGGTTAGAATGAGTGAGTTAGTGTGATAATTCCGTGTATCTGTGCAGGTTTTCTCCTCTTATGTGGGCTTATGCAGCAGTAGTAACAGCTCATCGATGCGCACTGGCGGCTACTTTAGCTTTAGTTGCTTGGATCAGCTCTAACTGCTACTTTTAGGAAACAAAACTGCATCCTTCATCATTTGTGCATGTCTGTACTTCCACACGAGACTATAAACGTGCCTCAACCCCCCCTCTGCGCTTGTTTTTAGGCATAAAACCACAGAACAGAGGCTGGGGTGAGTTAGCTGCTCGCTGGCGCCCTCGCCCACCTCCACATCAACGGCAAACAGTTGAAGCTACACTTGTTTAAACCCGTCTGGATGTTGTCTTAAAGCATCAAAAACACTAAATTTTGCATAGAAGAATAGCAGTCAGGCTTTACTAGAAAAAAATGCACGTAAAAAGAGCTAGGTGGTGAAAGATTGTGCGATAAATGCATTCGTGATGGCCGCCCGCCTCCCCCTCCCAGAGAAGCTAGCTAGCATTTGTTAGCATGCTAGCACTGCCTAACTGACGCTGTTTTATTCACTAAAACACTTTCGAGATTTAACCAGTTGAACGCGTATGTGCCGTTCTGATAGACAGACAACTGGATGCATAAATAAACACTAGTAAAATGGAATATTCCTGATAAATAATAAAAGAGTGCTGTGTACCTGAGCGCTGTCGTCGGCCGTGGTTTTCTTCAGCGCTAGTTTACAAACAGAGGAAACGCCACAGGAAGCTCCACTCCCCCACAGCCCTCACAGCTCAGCCCCGCCAGGCCCTCCGCACACAGGCGCATCTTCAGCCGCGCTCCGGCCCCTGCTACAGACCCACACAAACGGACACACGGACGGACTCTCACACGGGGAGAACCACCGAGGAACCAGCCCTCTGCGCCGGGACCCAGGTCTGACGCGAGATATACGGGTTTTTTCTCTCGATTTGTGCAGAAGATGGCTCCGTGTCTGCGCAAGAACGAGACCGAGACGAGGCCGAGACGAGAAAGGCGCTGCAGTGGCGGAGGTCAGCCTGCAGAGGGCGACAGTACTCACGCACAAAGCATTAATAACACAATAACACAATAATACTGCTGTTAGAATGTGGTCAGGGTGGCCCTAGCTTTCAGGGAGACCCTAAGATGAATCCTATATTCTGATTAAAACCAGATTTAGTCACGTTTTAGTTCAAAATTTGATATAGTGTCTGTGTAACTTGCAAGTTTACACACACACATAATGATTTTGTTATGATTCCTAGCATATTATGAGGGCTGGCCCTAGCTTTCAGGGGGCCCTAAGCAGAATTTGTCTCTGGGGCCCCCAACAGCGGATGCCTCCTGGCTCAGCTGTTGGTGATTCACATTTGACAACATTATGACTCTGCTCTGATCACTTTGACCAATTATATTTGTATTTATATGACCAACATCAGACTGAAACATCCAGCATGTCACAACTACCACAGTCACAAGAACAGTGGACAAACATATAAGAGGGGTCAGGATTTTTTAAATTCTAGACATTTTTCTGGTGGATTTTAATGTGTTCCAGTTGGCGACAGGGGGCTTAAATTTACATTATAAAGGGTCCTTGCACCAGTGTAAATATTTAGCTGCCTTCATCTCTGCCCGGCTCAAAAACAAATGTAGCAGCAGTAGATATTTTGCTACTATAGATATAAAACAAATGTAATTGTTTTAGAGGGATATTTAGGCTGCTGCAAACACACAATCCCTGTGTCCAATAAAACTTTATATATTATTTTCAGTATAAATGTATGAGCTCTTGGGG
Source organism: Periophthalmus magnuspinnatus (assembly GCF_009829125.3). Taxonomy (NCBI): domain Eukaryota; kingdom Metazoa; phylum Chordata; class Actinopteri; order Gobiiformes; family Gobiidae; genus Periophthalmus; species Periophthalmus magnuspinnatus. Next base: position 17,661,317 of record NC_047130.1, read on the forward strand.
CCCTCTGGTGACCTTGGGGCTCTTAGCAGCTGCTTAGTCTGCTTATAGGCTGGGTCGGCCCTGACTGTGGTGGACATGGGACACGCCTGTTTACACTTTAGAGAGGAGTAGATCATTTACAAATGAAGGTGCAATCGTGCAGCTCAAATTAGACTTCACCACAAGTAAAATGTGTTACTGTATATAGGCCTAAGGTGTTATTTTTAATGTGAACTCCCAGCATTGTTATGTAGACACCTGATATTTTATTCCGGACCTGATATGTGTCCTACTACAAGTATGCAGATGACGCTCAGATCTATGTCTCACTGACAGCAGGTTAATATGGACCAGTGGATTCACTCTGCCACTGCATCCAACAGATCAGTGTGTGCATGTGAAACAACTTTCTCCAGCTAAACTCAGACAAGACCAAAGTCATCATCTTTGGCCCACAGAAACATAGAGAAAGTGTCAGCAGTCACCTCCAGTCTCTCTCTCTAAAATCTTCAAATCAGGCTAGAAATCTAGGGGTAATAATGGACTCAGACTTGAACTTTAACAACCACATCAAATCAATAACATCTGCAGCTTTTTACCACCTAAAAACATTGCAAAAATCAAAGGTAAACTGTCAAAACCAGACTTAAAGAGACTTATCCATGCATTTGTCTCCAGTATGTTTGACTAATGTAACGTCCTGCTCACTGACCTCTCCAAACGAGCCTTAAGACAAATGCAGTACATCCAGAACACTGCTGCTCGGGTCCTAACTAGAACCAGGAAGTACTTCACACACGTGTCCTGTGCTCAGGTCTCTGGCTCCTGTGGCTCAGAGAATAGACTTTAAAGCAGCTCTGCTTGTGAACAAGTCTCTCCATGGACCAGCACCAAAGAACATCTCCCACATGTTAGTGCCATATGAACCAGGACTAAACCAAAACTAAACCAGAAATAAAGCATGACTAAAGTAGGACTAAACTAGGACTAAACCAGGACTAAACCAGGGATAAACCAGGGATAAACCAGGACCAAAGCAGGACAAAACCACGGCTAAAGCAGGACAAAACCAGGACTAAGCATAAACTAAACCAGGGCTAAACCAGGACAAACACATGCAGAATCAGTGTTTCAGTTTTGAGCAGTTAAAACCTGGAACATTCTTCCTGAAGATGTGAGACAGGCCTCTAATTTGACAATGTTTAAATCCAGGCTCAAACGGTTCTGTTTAGCTGTGCATATGAATGAAAGGGTTTTATTCTGCACTTTCTCCTTTAATATTAATTTTATGATGAGTATTTTTGATTATTTATGTTCTGATTTGTTGTATGGTGATTTATCTTATTCTGTAAAGCACTTTGGATTACTCTGTAGGAATCGTGCTATACAAATCAACTCACCTTTTGTTCAGCACATTGATAATAGTACTGTGGCTCAGTACATATTGTACTGAACCGCAGTGGACAATTTTCTATACTGTAAATAACGTCACTCATTGTACATAATTTATGGCATTAGATTTATTCTTCTTTGTATTATTGTTTAGTATATCCATTGCAGGACAAATATGGGTCATCTTATTTCACCTGATCTTGTCTGATAGATTTTAGCTCCTCTGCATTATGACTTTATGATTAAAGTCGCCTCAGTCTAATTCCTTATACATTTTCCCATATTTTAGATGTAGAAAGAGATAGAGAGATAGTCAAGTTTATAGTTTTAGACCTGACAGTTTGCCCTAGAGTTCATGTGGACTGATTGCTGTTTTTTTTTTTCTTTTTTTTCAAAGCAAAACCTACATGACCTGTAGTAAACTGGCTTACCAAAAACAACATCTACATATCTAATCTCTCTTCACTATCATGAATCTTATTTACTAAACAAATGAAATGCAAACAGTAAACAACGTGAGTGGATCTATTTACAGAAGACCTGCACACGCTGACAGGGTTTGTCTTTCCTTGTTACACAAAGTTGACGGACTCGCTGTCATAAGATCACACATGAGTCACTTCCTAGTCTGATTTTACTCTAACAATTTCACTGCCTATTGTGCAGCGTTTACTGAAAGCAATTACTTAAACTTAGCTGGATTCATGAACTTTAAATACTAAATAATAAATCCTTATAATATGTCAATAAATACATCAATAAATAAATAGAAAATCACTTCTATTCACTTCTGTTGGAATTGACTTGATAATGAAACCACTGTGGCACAAAGGTTCTCTTCATTCAAAGGTAGCTACACTGGATGTGGGCTGTCACATTTCATTCATTCATTTATTTCGAGCACATGTATCAACTACACTTAATGCACATTTCACAAATTTGTTCTTATTTAAGTTTGAAAAGGAGTGGGAGGAAGAAAACTTATTAAATCCCACCCCTATCTTCCATTAGGACATAAATTAAATGCTTTCACCTTCATGATTCCATGTCCATCCAAGGAACATTTTCTCAATGGAGATAAACACATTTCATGCCATGCTGTGGAAGATGATACCAAAAAGAACAGCTTTTCTATGGAAACAATTCAGTTCAATTTAAGTCAATTTTATTTTTCACAATGGTCAGTATTATATAAAGCACACACATACACACACATGTAGCATATACACATGCACATTTACACAGTCAAGTGTTTTACATACTGCATACACAAATGTATACTTTGCACATATGTATGCCAGTATATAAATGACACTGTGAAAAACATGAACACCCTATGAAGCTCATGAAATGGGCTCCATCACCACTGTGCCTGACACACTATTTGATGGCTTGGCAGGTTATGTTTTTTACGTTTGAGATTTGTGTTGGACATGCTGTTTTATGAAAGCAGAAAATTTGTAAGAGGAAAATAAATAAATAAATACAATTAAATAGAAAACAGAGTAGTATAAACAGAAACAAAGAAGTATACATACTAATAAAATTAAATTAAAGAGAAAGAAAAATAATAATAATACTGGTAATAATAGAATAACATAATAATAACAATATTAATAATGAGATAATACTCTAATGAAATAAAAAAAAAATACAGCAAATCAAATTAAATACAAGCAGGATTCAAGTTTGTGGAGATGCAAGCCCGCTTACAGAGGGATGCATGTTGTTTGAAGTTTTCCGAGCAATAAACACAACCAAAAAAACTCTTATTTTTTAACTAAAATGTTCCATACTGTGGCTTTAAGTGATCCTTCAAAACAAAAAGTGCTCCCTGTTAATTACAACTCTAAATAGTAAATTTCGAACAAAGTGTCCGCCCTTCTTGAAATTACCCAGGGGGCATTACAGTATTTGTCACTAGTTACACACTTGTTCACTTTGGGTGGCAGTGCACAGGTACGGCTGAGTGATTCGCGCTCTGATTGGCTGACACACCCAGGTGACCGGAGCCTGTCCAATCCCGGTGCTCCTGCCTCTCCCTCCGCCCTGCTCCACTGCTCACGCCGGGACAGACGCTCCAAGCCCCGTGTCAGGTGTCCTGCAGGTTTCGCTCCAGCGCTGACTCCGCGGAAGTTCGTACAGGTGAGTCTCCAGCTGAAACTCACACATTTTACCTCGATAAATTCATTAAATCGGCGCTAACCTTTCCCAAGTTGCGTTTTACGTCAGGTCAGTTAGTGTACGTGCTGACGCTAACTAACGTACAGCGCACGTGCGTTTTAACAGACTTTATAAAACGGGCGACATCGTGCTGCTAGCAATTTCAGTTAGTCCTCCGGCAGTTAGCATCAAAATTGCATTGAAAACATTAAAATTAAACAAGATATTAATTTAATCTTGTTTAAAATTTCACAGACGTTTGCTCCCCACCCTTACCTTTCAAGTGCTAGCTTCATACCTGTAATTACATTTCTTTGAAGACACTTAAAGGATTATAAATAGTAGTTTTGCTAGTTCCTTACGTTACGTCGATATAAACGACAATGCCTAGAAATTATTTATATTATATATTATTTAAAGTATGAATTCAGTATTATTTAAAGTATGAATTCAGTGAAATGTTTAAGGTAGATGTAACCTTTAAGATAGTTTAAGACAGTTTTATTACATTGCTGGTTGATATAAATGTGTTAGGACTACTTTATTTCATTCTAACCTCTTGGCATTAGCTTAGGTACAAAGTTGAAAACTGTCATAAAGGCACAATGAATATAAAACATAGCTTATGAAGTTGGTGCATGATTGTGTTGCTTTTGTTCAGTGAATTATAAGAAAAAAAAATGAATAGAATAATAATATTGAGTAATAACTAGGTCATCTTGTTTTGACCCCACCCTCTGGTTTTAATTAAGACCTTTCCTGGAGCAGGCTGTAGTCTAGTCTTACATAGTGGACCTATCTTGTATGTTAATATATATGAGTTTTATTTTATTTCACATGTTACTATTATTGTTGTCAGCTATCTGTTCTTGTTTCACTTTTTCCCCTGGCTTGGATCTCTTTGACAGTCTAAGGACATGCAAAATAGTAGATGCCTCTGTGATTTCTGACTTCTGTCATCCAGGTCTGATCCATAGTAAAAGCCAAAAGTAAAATCTGTCAACTGGACAAAAAAGTCGTTATAGTGAAGGCGTTTCCCTGCTCATCCGCTTCTTCAGTTCTGGTCAAATTACTGGTGGATATTGCCTTATATCTGTCTGAAAAGAGGAGCTAACTACACTGAAATTGTAAACAGCTTTTGTTTACAGTTTCTGTATGTAGGCTAGGTCTATTGAGCTATATTATTAGCATATTCATTCACCTCTTAAACGGTGAAGATAGATGTGAAAGCATGCATTAAGAGATGAACGAGTATGCTAATTATGACTCAGGCACAGTGCTCACTTAGTGTAGCTCAATAGACCAGGCCTACGTACAGTGTAGTTAGCTCCTCCCTTCAGACAGATATAAGGCCGTGTCCAGCAGTAATCTGACCAAAACTGAAGAAGCAGCTTGGATGAGCAGCCAAATGTCTCCACTCCTACAACTTTTTTGTCCAGTTGACAGATTTTATTTTTGTTGTTATTTTTATTATGCAAATTAGCTTTTACTATACCTCCAATAAGCATCGCCTCTACACCTGTTTTTCTATTGTGTAACCAAAAAGTACTCCATTATGGACTATATGGAATACTGTATACACACACACACACACACACACACACACACATATATATATATATATATATATATATATATATATATATATATATATATATATATATATATATATATATATATATATATAGTTAAGAAAAATCTTGTGCCATAAGATTGTCCCCTTGGAGTGTTATATTGTATTTTTTCTTTCTTTCTTTTTTTCAACAATCTAAAACCAATTGGGGTCAGGTTATACTAGACCAGTGTTTATTAAACTGTGGTGCTTGAGTGAATAATCGCAATAATAATTTGTCATAGAACCAATGCTTTTTTGTATTATATTCAATTCAGTTTTATTTATATAACACATTTAAATCCAACTTCAGCTGTCCAGAGTGCTTCACATAAAAAGTCAACAAAAACAAATAAACAGATAACACGATATATGGGCAAACAACAATAAAACAATAAAACACCAATCAAACCAAGATAATGTGCAATCAAAATGGTGATATATAGAAACATAATGAACAAAACATGTACTTTATGTTTAAATTATATGGATTTGATATTGTCCTGTATCATCTCCTGGGATTTATGTCTCCTCTGTTATACCACCCTTTATATTGAATTATCTAAACACACAGCCAATGACAATGTCTTCTGAATGCAAGTTTGATGTATTTTTTTGCATGGTGGTAGTAATTTATCAGGGACATTTTTAGTTACAATACAAAATAGTAATATTTGTATAATGACAATATTGAATACTTAGTTGCTAAGGGTGTTGCTCCTTTCCAAACACCAAAATGACCTTCTCTTATTATGTAAAAAAACCTGCTATCCCTGTAGACCTGCTAACTGAAATGCATGGGATTCTTGCGTTAGTTTAGGAGTTAAGATTTCAATCTCCTCTTTATGCTTCTAAAGGTTTTTAAAATGTACACTTTTAACAGAATCCTATCATTACATGAGATCGCAATCAGATGTTTTTCCAAAATCATTTGACTAAACGTATGTCCTGCAGCTCGAGTAGTCGACTATAAAGGGGGTGTGGCAAAAGCTCTCAAAACTATTACGCATCTCGATGTATCTGTCCCAAACTGTACTCACAAGACTACACCTGCAGGGGGAGTTCATGCAAAAACTACTATTTTTGCAAAAAAAAAAAAAAGTACTAGGAAACCGTGTATTTATAGAAATACAGATTAAACTTGTGAATCATGAGTGTAATCTGAATTTTTACAGATACCAACAAATACCAGATCTTCAGCTAACACCCTCACAAACTTCTGCTGTTGTCTCATATAGCGACGGGACAATAAATCAAATCATATCATAATCACCAACAAGGATAATGCCGTTTATATCACCAGAATGTGCAAAAAAAAATCGACTTATGCATAATGTTCTCCGCTAGACCATACTTGTTTTCACTGATAATAAAATGTAATTATATGCAAGTTATTATGAAGAAGTCCTATATTTAGATATTAAAATTATAATTATTCATAAATCATTTTTAAAACTGTCAACAGCTTTAATAATTATCGTGATATAATCGTTGATCAAAATGATTTTTTTATTATCGTCCCATGTCTAGTCCCATATAAATTCTTATAGTCTAAATTAAAATAATAATCAACTAATACTAATTTTGGTTGCCTGAGACGCCATCGACCGATTAATTGACTAAACGACTGAAGAAGTCTAGCCCTAGTGACAGTATTATAAATCCTACAGCTCTTTAACGCTGGTTTGGATCAGCTTACGTGCGCTAGTGCATTCACAGACACAAACAATCTGTTGTAATAATGATGAGTCCAAAGTCTTAGGGCTGGCTGTCAGTCAGTGTTACACATGATGATGTAATGAGTGGAACAGGCTGGAGCAGGTGGAATCGTCTATGTATCAGAGTGATTCATAAAAGGCTCGGTCTGTACAAAGAGACGATTGTGCTGTAGTATTAATGAAAATCTGTCATTTGTTACGTAATATTCACATTCTGATACTTTACTTTTACTGTACTTCATTTAATCCCTGATCAATTATGTGAAGTACTTTTTACTGGGGCTGTTCTAAATATAGTTCAGTGCTACATAGGCATGGGATGATATTATAATTTTGTGTTGCGATTATCAGGGCCAAAATGATTCTGATCTACGATTATATCACTGTAAAGATTAAACTTGCTGACAGTTTAAAAATGCTATGGCTATGATGGTAAAAGTAAAATTTAAATCTGTTAACTTTTCTTAAAGTTGAAGGAGTGAACACGTTTGGCTGCTCATCCAAGCCGCTTCTTCAGTTCTGGTAAGATTACTGGTGGACACTGCCTTATATCTGTCTGAAGGGAGGAGCTAAGTACACTGATTTGAATTGATATGAATAATTATAATTTTAATGTTATGAAGAAGCTCCATGTTTTAATAACCTTTCTATAATTGTACTTTGTTATAAGTGAAAACTACTCCAATTTATTGCACTCCCCTGTGGTTGAGTAGGTTTTTGTTGTTTATTGTCCCATCCCTAATGCTAGGTTGGCCTGTCACCATAACAAATTTTGATGTGCAATATCAAAATTAACGATAATGTTGAAAGTAATAATTGATAATATTGAAACAAATTTTTGCCACTGACACAGAAACCCAAGAGCAGATTTAAACCAGAAAAAACTATTCTAAATCTACATTGTTAATCTATATTATAAAATCATGAGCTGCAATAAATAAACAACAGAATGAAACACTTCAATCGTTAGTTTGCATCTGTAATGGGTCATAGATGTTATTAATGCAGACTTTTATGGTTTAAATCTATAGTAGTGCAAAGAAAAAGTACACTTATACATTTTTTGGGTGTCAATATTTATCATGGAGACGGCAGAAAGGAGAAGGCAATGAGTAAGTGAGTTAGCTGAAGATTTAGTATTGTTTGGTATTTCTATGTAAAAACTATGTAAATTCATTGCATTGTTTCTTGATACTTTTTCTGCATAAATAGTAGTTTTTGCATGAACTCCCCCCTGCAGGTATAGTGTTATGTATTGACTTTATTCCATAAGTTGCCGTGGGCGCCGCCATCGTCATTTCTGTGGTATTATTTTGCACGGGGCCAGCAATTTTGACAACAAATAGACTACAGAGCCCTTTTAAAGCCTCCCGGAGAATCAGTGAGGTGTTGTTGGTCACATAAACACAGAACATTTTACACAAATCAGCACTACTTTATATCAGATTTTTGAGGCGATACTTTTCCCAAATTCGCCGTTGAAAAGAATGTAATTCACTCTTAACCCGGAAGTGCCACCACAAACAAAGCACGGTTTGGAGCGTTTAGAGGCAAAAGTGGGTAGGGCCGAATAAGGTCAATACTTAGCTAATAGTTTTGAGAGTGTTTGCAATGCCCCCTTTTGTCTTAGGTCGACCAAGAATTTCTTAAGTAAACTACAGCTTTACATGTAACACCAGAAATTTTCAAAAAGTTCAACTATCACAGTTTGAGAAACACTACAGTATTTTAGAATACTCCATGTGACTACAAAAATATTTTGGTTTAAAACAATTTACTCTACTCTTCATATATTTGGACCATATGCAACCTCCCCATTACGTCATCTTAAAAGACTAAAAGTTTAACACATTGATATTTTATTAACACATTACATTGGATTTTCATGTGCTCATAGAGTTATTACTGGTTTGCCTGGAATGTCCCACACTTTGCAGAGTTTCCGCACATCCTGCAAAGTTTGGAAAACCTGAAAAATAGGTTGGAAAATGTTGTGGAATATATATGTTTCGTCCTTGAAAATGTCTCCACACTTTGCTTTGCTGTATTACTGGATATCAAATTACTAGAGATTTTTACTGCCACTTATCAGAGCTAAAATCCACCTAAATGGAGGAAATTGCACCTATTTTGTACAAAATTTCTTGAGGGTGGATGCCCAAACCCTCTCCACATCTGTTTTGTCATACTTTCAGGACCTTGGTGTCACATGGCGTCCCGTATTTCCCTGTGTTATAAGAGCAACAGTAGACTCACAAAGTACCATTCAAATGAGAGAATAAGTTGTAAACACTCATTTGTTTATTGCTTGATTAAATATTTTTGGATCTACAAAACAAAATATAGTGTTTGTCTTGGTGTATGATTAATTTGCAATAATTGTAGACTTTAGGTATAAACTTAGGCTACATCTTTATTACAAAAAATGTTTAAGGGGATAATCTGTTTGTAGATGCCGTGATTAAAAAAGTCCTGGAAAATGATTTCAAGTGAAGAGTGCGAACCCTGAGTATGGCATTACAGTTCTCTTCTTGCTGTATCGCGGTTCACCTTTTGCGGCCTCGCTGTTTTGCGAATTTTTTTGTGTGTGCCATTTTGCTTCTTTTTTTTTTACAGTGTAAGAACGTGCATTGTGTGCTGCGTCCTGATTGGCTGAGGGACTGTGGACCATTGTCCATCAGTCTCCTCCGTGCCGTGTCTCCTGTACAGTACAGAATGTGTTCAAACAAATTTATGTAACCTTTGATTTATTTGACGTATATTATTTTCTGTATTAACATTTATTTGGGAAATTTGTATTTTGTTTATTACTTTGTACTTATTGTATTAACAATGAATATTATTTATTATATTATGTTGGATACATTATTTACTTTCTTCATAATAATATTGGCTCCTACTTATTGTTGCAGTACAGCACATTTGAAGAGCACAGATAAAAATGTAACAAGAGTGAACGTGCACAAATGACACGCATGAGATGAGTTAAGTTGTTAAATAAAGACGAGCTGTAACTGTCCTGCCGTGTTGGTCTATTTAAGCAAGGAGGACAGCAAGAAAATACATCATATTAAATCTAACTGTGACCCACCAAACCACAGCCTCAAGAGACTGGAGACGACAGTATGTTAGGGTTACATTTACATAAATGTTGGATCAGTGTGACTCTAAAGTGCTGTATGTTTGCAAGTTTTCTCCCCTAAAAAAAACACAATGTTATTAAACGTTCTGCACCAACAAATTTAAGTGGACTTAAGTGTTTCTCTGCACGGAGAGGCACCTCTGCGGATATGCAGATACCGCTGGAGCAGAGCCACGTGAACAACAAATTTAAAGCAATCATCAAAGAAGAGGGATATAATCTGCAAAGGTTTGAACTTTGAGAGAGTTTAAACAAGAGAAAAATGTGAGAAAATGTTAATGCCTATGTGAGAAAAGTGTATAAAGTGTGTGGTGAGGGGTTTTACAGCTGCAAAACATATATAATAATGGAATAATATATATTGAAAATAAAGCTGACTACATCGCAGATTTTGAGTATTGCAGGTTATTATTAGAACGTAACCCCTGCTATAAATTAATAAATGCAAGATTAGTGCCAAGTTTAATGCCATACTGTTTAAAATTCCAGGCAAATTACTAACATCTCCATGGAGACGAGCAGGTGCAAACCTTCTACCAGAAAAGATAACTCAGTCTTGCATTTTTGAGGTGGTTAAGTGGTACTTTGTGGGTAATCCGAACAAAATCACAAATATCTTTGCGGCCTGTTGCTTATAAAACATATGATTTGTTTTGTTAAATCCGTCTTGTGTCTTTTGGCGTCTCTAAGTGTCGCCCGAGGAAAAACATTCTCTGAACAAAGATGGTCTCACCCGCTGAAAATGCAGGATTAGTTGTTTGTCAGTTATGTCTTCATCTCTGAGCCACATGTCTGAACACGCTGCTCTGAACCTCGGCCGTGTTTGTGTGTTAGCAACATGCACTTACATTTTTGTTACGCATCTCGGGTGAAAGAGCCACCGCAAACACAAGAGAATGTTTTACTATGGCTCAAATATAAACACTTGTATTCAGAAACGGGTAAAGTCACATTTTTTCAGCTAAAAATGAGAAAGTACTGTACTGTACTGTAGTTGAGGTACAAAGTTGTGATCTAAGAAATTACTAAAAAGTGTTTGGGATAAATTTGTATAAGTGTAAGGATCATGTCATGTAAAATCAGATTATTTGAACTTAAAACAATCGGAACAAGAAAACATTTAAATAATAGAAGTAATAATGATATATATCGCGATACGTCAGTGCATGATTCTCATATTGATAAAAATTGCCTTTAATTAGATTTTTTTTGTTTATCAAATTTTTTTCTCGCAAAATTCATTAGTTCCATTTACTTGACATCCATTTCTCATAATTTAAGAATAAATTAAATTGCATTTCATACAGTTTTGTTGTTGTGAAGTTGTGCTTTACGATATAGAAGTGGATGGATGGAACAGTGCCCTCTGCCTGTCATATCCTCTCAGTCTTTAACGCTGTTTAAGACTAGACTGAAAACCCACCTCCTCTCCCTGGTATTTAACACTAAATAACAGGGAGAAGAGGTGGGTTTTCACCAAGTGGATATCTTGGTGTTTTATTGTTTTTTGCCTATGTATCATGTTATCTGTATCTTTGTTTTTTTTTTTTACTTTTATGTGAAGCACTTTTGGTCAGCTGAAGTTGTTTTAAATGTGCTATAGAAATAACTTGAATTTAATTGAAGTAATTTCCGATTAGTTACAATAAATCGTCCTTTGTAAAGCACAGCACTTTTAAATAACGAACATGAACTGCATTTTCAAACGATTTACCGTATTTACCACACATACGCTTGAGAAAATTTGTCAGGAGTCAAGAGTATTGTTACACTATAAAACATATTACTCAAGTAGATGTTAAAGTATTGTGTCTGAGTAAATGTACTTAAGTAAAAGTAGCAGAACATTACCCACCATGCTTGTTCTGTGTTGTTAGCTAAGAACAGTATTTCCCAGGTGCTAAAAGCTAACCTTCCTGACGTCTCTCACTGAAATGATAAACCTACACAGGTAGTTAGACTGGACCTTATCATTTCACATCAGCAAATATAAGAACCGCCAACCGCAAAGCATACCAGGGCATAAAAACACGGAAGGAAGGGACATGGTGGAAATACAGGAAGGAGAATATTGTCATGGCAACAACCACAATATTGACTTCTAGGGCAGTAATAGTACTATGTAACTTTTGTGCTGGAGGCTCTGGAACCTGCCAGTCCCTATGGAGGAATTATGGCTTTGCTTGGAATAGTATGGCATTAAACTTCCCTATCTCCGTGGAGACAGAGACAGAAGTGGCGCCACCAGGCCAAGTTACAGGTCAGATCTGTGTTGTTAGCCTGATTTCTTTCCATGTATTTGAGCAAAATTTGTACAGATGTATTGTATAAACAGCTCTTGAAGTCAAAATAAGTCAGCAGTGAACTGTCTGCATCTAATTACAAAGTGCAAGTGCACAGTTAGTATGCTAGTTGTTGTTAGCTTTACGGATGGTTACCCTCTGAAAGTTGTGAAAAGTGCTTATAAACTGATCACAGTGAATAATTAGGATGCTCAAAATGCATAACGTAAGTAAGGAATAACCTGGACCACTGCAAACTGTTCCGTTTTTCATGTTTTTAGAGTAAAATTAGGTACAGCATCTTTAACCTCTTTCTCCTCTCTCTATTGCCCCCCTTCCCACTCTTTCTCTCCCTCTACCTTTCTCTCTCTCTTGTCTCGCTGTTTCTCTCCCTCTCTTTCCTCCATTTCTCTCTTTGTCTTTCTCCCTGTCTTTTTCTCCCTTTTTCTCTCACTTCCCTTTCTCTCTCTCTCTGTGTGCTCCCTTTCTCTCTCCCCCCCTCTCTCTCCTCCCTCTCTCTCTCTCACTCTCCACCCTTTCTCTCGCTCTCCTCCTCTTGCAGTGGTGTGTCTGGCCTGAGTGATGGACAGCGGCGGTTTTCGGCGTTCGTGGGCCACACAGTCGCTCCGGATCACGGCCAAAGAGCTGTCTCTGAGCGGCAAAGGCAAGAACAGCGCCATCGCAGAGAGATTCTCCAAGTACGAAACACATCCCTCTACACCACAGCAGACACAAGGACTGTCAAAATTATCGAAAATCAGATACTAATCCGTACTAAAACTAGTATCGAAACATCAGAAGTTGTGTAAGACCACGTAGTATCAGGAGTGTAGAGGCCAAATCCTGGGCCCGAGGTTAAAATCATCTTGGGGGGCCCGCACTACATATTGTCTTCTGAAAAATGCATATTACAGACCCCTCCCTGCACTGGGCCCTGGGTAAACTGTACCCTTTACCCCCCACTTTGACGCCCCTGCATGGTTTAATAAACAAATGCTATCATTTATGTTTAAATTTAAAGTATAGTCTAAAAAGAGCCTTTAAAATTATCATTTGGGTGTCAAAATCAGTATCTATCAAGACTATTCTTTAATATTGAAATCAAGTTTAAAATTTCAGTAGCAGATACAAGTGTGTGCTTTAGCCATGTTTGGATCAGATATGAAAACTGGAACACGTGGAGTTTGCATGTTCTCTCCGTGTCCAAATGGTTGGTTTCAAACATCACAGCACTCTATACGCCAATGTTATTTAATACACATCAAATAGATATTGTTAAATTGCAGATTTCTGTTGCAATAGAGAGAGTTCTTGGGTCTAGTCACAAATAGAAATCATCAGGTTTAACTATAGACTATGTAAAGGGGGTGAATTTAGAGACGAGTTCCATATTAGGAATTCGGACCGTGTGTATCATAGCAACCAAAGAGCAATTACGGAGAGAGGGGTGACAGTTTTCCAATGTAAAGTGAATTGGAGCCAGAGTCGATGGAGCCAGAAGTGCGCCTATGATCACTGCCTAGTTAGAACGCTGTGGCTAGCAGGTTAGCTATGTCTATTTATATATACTAGTCTATTGGTTCAACATTTGTACGTTTACCTTTTAGATATTTCATGGCAAACTACAGTGTTATTAATTGGTAAAACTGGCTCTTGCTCCCATCACCACATTGTAGAATTGCTATAGTTTAAACTGAGCTGGAGACAGGTCAGTTTCTATGGTGAAGTTTGCCATTTAACTGTCAGATTGCAGATATGCTGGTTTAAGGTTAATAATATCTCTGTAATTACTGGGCCAATCCACATGAAACAAAAACTGGAACAAAGTTCAGCGTGTTCTCTGTCAACGTAAATAAACAAAAGTGAGATTATGTCTTTACAATAGCCACAGAATGTTGTGCCATTACTCAAACACAAAGACATGAAGTTGAAAAGACTTTAAGCTAGAAGATAAATATTGCAGATTTTGCAGAGCCGATCCCTGACAAATAATGAGAAGGTTCAACATGTGTGGATTTAAATTCTGGATATTTATTTCAAAAACAGCAGTCAAATTTGTATGATCTGGGAACACTCAAACTCTACATTAAGGAGCCATTCACACACATTCATACACCAGTGTACACAGACACTGGGCACGAGGTGTGTTAAGTGTCTTGCCCAAGGACAGTCAGTGGACAAACACCCTACCAACTGAGCTACTAAATCTTCCATAGAGTCAAATAGACGCTTGCCCACCCTTTGAGAATATGACAGCACCTATAGGATTTTTTGCTTTAGTCCATCAACTCAAAACATAAACAATAGGTAAATTTTCCCCCTACTTGGTACTACTTGATTCTAAAATTTCAATCTTGCTTTGGATATCACAGTAAATACATCTAGCCCATAAGAACCCAGACCCATTTTTCCTTAAAGGAAAATTATGTGGGATATACCACAGACCAAGTGGACCACATAGAACACATTTCTGCAAAGTGTTTGTTACACTGGTGTCACCGTGGGTTCTTATGGGCTAGACAAGAGGGATGGGACAAGATCTGGCCTACGATCTGATTCCATTTTAAACACATAATAATAGTAGTTTGTTTTATATATATATATATATATATATATATATATATATATATATATATATATATATATATATATATATATATATATATTATTTTTTTTAATTTGGGGTGTTTTCACTGTTTTGTCCTTTGCAGGTATCAAAAAGCTGCAGAGGAAGCCACAGACAAGAAGAAGACTGTAAGTACCTGACAACTCATAGTTAAGCCATGTTTTTAGGTTCTGGGTTAATTCCTGGAGTACTGTTATTTAGTCCTGGTTTATTCCGGGTTTATTTCTGATTTATTTCTATTGTTCGGTCATTGCGATCTTAAATCTAATCCTAGTTTATGTGTTGTTTTTCTAGCTGCTTTAGTCCTGGTTCAGTCCTGCTTCAGTCCTAGTTTAGTCCTCGTTTAGTCCTGCTTTAGTCCTGGTTTAGTCCTGGTTTAGTCCTGGTTTAGTCCTGGTTTAACTCTGCTTCAGTCCTGGTTCAGTCCTGGTTCAGTCCTGGTTCAGTCCTGGTTCAGTCCTGGTTCAGTCCTGGTTTACTTCTTATTTATTTCTGTAGTTGGGTCATTGTGACCTTAAATCTAGCCTACCGTAAATTTCGGACTACAGAGCGCACCTTGATATAAGCCGCACCAGCTAAATTTGAAGAGAAAATCAATTTTGTACATATATAAGCCGCACCTGAATGTAAGCCGCAGGTTTTCATATTGTAACATGAGACATTTACACAGAAAGACGGTGCACCGACACACTTTTTTTTAAACTGTGCCTGAAAATTGGCACCAACACGACAACAACACGGGATGAACACATCTGCAGGTTTATAAAATAAAGCTGCACCAACACGGAAAATCTGCTTTTATTTCCTCTGAAAACTTTTGTCGTCTTTTACATTGACCAAGTTGGATTCATTGATGTCGAGCTTACGTGCAGTGGCTCTATTTCAGGGGTCGGCAACCCGCGGCTCCGGAGCCGTATGCGCCTCTTTCAGCCTCATACTGCGGCTCTGCGTGGCTTGGGAACTAACACAGACACAGCTCACAGTCCTGCGTAAAGAGCCCTGATTTTCAGACGTTGTGCGCACAGGGGTCAGGAGCAACTTTGGCCCGTCCCTAATGACACACTAATAAGCTCGTCCGTAGATGTATCATGAAAATCCTGCTGGAAATCGCCACAGAAATCTATTTGATGTAGTAGCAAGTATATTATCTGCTCTTGTCTCCGCGGTGACGTATCACATATAACACATCAGACACGACGCACAAAACTAGAGCCACAAGCGAGTGAAAATGAGCCAAAACAAAAGTCTTTGGAGAGCTTTTAATAAAGGGGAAAAGGACAACTGAGGAGCCAGAAGAGGAGACTACGACCTCCAAGAAAAAGAAAGATAAATTTAACAGACAATGCCTACTTAAAATCTGGGTTTGTCGCTGCAGGTGACTCTCACGCACAGAGTCCGCTCTGCGTAACATACGGGAAAAGCAAATAAGGCAATGAAACCTTCAAAACTGCTTTGGCACATGGAGAATAAGCACCTGGGATAAAATGATACGCTACGAGTTTTTTTGTTGTTGTTTTTTTAAAGAAACTGCGGAGTAGAGTAGACATAATCACATAATCAGCGCGATACATGATGCAGCGGTTTGGTGAGTTGTATTTTTTTAATGCACTTAAGTTGTTTTTGCCATATTTATCTGCCACGTGTAGAAGGCTTGTCCGTGAAAGTAAAACCTACATTATTCCGTTACATTATTGTTATTATACAGTGTTATCTTCATTTTAGATGTCAAAAAGTATTTGCGGCTCCCAGTGTTTTATTTTACGTGGAAAGTGGATCCAAATGGCTCTTTGCGTGTTAAAGGCCGACCCCTGCTCTGTTTCCTTTCTGTTTCTTTATCTTAAAAACGGCATCATATCCATTTCATGATGCGCAAAATGATCGTTCAAAATCAAAACTAGTGAATTCTTCAGAGCAGAATCTTTCCCCACGTCTGTCTCACTTTTACGTTTACAGCTAGAGAGCGCCCCCCCAGGGGCCGTTATCCAGTAAAATTCCATATATAAGCCGCACTGCTGTAAAAGCCGCAGGGCTCAAAGCGTGGAAAAAAAGTAGCGGCTTATAATCCGAAATTTACGGTAGTTTATGTGTTTGGTGTTGATCTGGTTCAGACCTGTCCAGACTTGGTTTTGCTCTGGTTTATTCATTAATTGAGCCACTATTCGAATGAGTGCAAGTGGCTAAAGCAGCAATTAATCAAATATTATAGTCTAATGTAAACATCTAGAAATCCCTGTGTTTCCATGGAAACCTGCTAACCTCTACAGACAACACAGACCTCTAAACACATACTCTGAAATGCACAGGATTATTATATTAGTTTAACAGTTATTATATTAATTTATTTCTCAGGGGCGATAAAAATTTGACCATGACTATAATTTCTGTTTTCTCTCAGCTGGTAATGCTGTTGTAATCTTGTTTTTAAAGTATGAAATCCATTTAAAAATTTGGGTCAGTCCTATATTACACGTTTTTTTCCATTGTGTGAAAAAATATCATATATTTTGATATATTTTTCGACAAATTCCTATTTCTTTGCAAACTAAGTTCACATTTTTGGAAATTAATTGCAATGGGTCTTATCAGCGTTGTATTTGCGATCAGATTTGGGATTTGTATTTTTATAGTGAGCATGAATTTCACAACTCCCATTTCAAACATGTCCAGGAGCAGTAACGTTTGAGAAAGTCTGAAATATGAACTGTTAAATTAATACAAGAATCACATGTATTTCAGAACATGTTTGTAGAGAAGAGTAAACTACAGGGTTAGCATTTTCTATATGCAATCCAGGGGTTTCAGAGGAATGAAAAAAAAAAAATTAGGAACGTTGTCATAGCGATCAAAAATTCAGAATGAAATACTATATCTTTTGAATGGTGACAGGTCCTCAAAACAACACCTATAGCAGTTGGTCGAAACCCATTAATTAATCAGAAGAATGTGTTTTTTTTTCTCCAGTTTCTTAAACAATTCCCGTCTTTGTAATTTATAATCACAACCATTCAAATTGTAATTATTATGTTATATCTTGCTGCCATATTGCAAAATATCACTGTAAGATTAGTCCCAATCAAATCAAAATCACTATTTGAATGGACACAATTAGCAAATCACAAAGGTATCATCATTTTTCTTCACATACGGTAAAATATTCTGCCAAATTCTACCTAAAAAACTGCTAACCCTGTAGTTTAGATCTGTATAAACATGTTCTGAAAGTAGGGATGCATCGATACTGACACTGTTAATCTGTGCTTGTTTTATCTGTCCCTATTCAAATAAACCATAAAATAAAATCAATAAAATATCAGTGCCGATACAAAAATATTAGCTCGATCAGGTATTGGTTCTTTGATATCGGTGAAGCTCATACCCTAGTTGGGCCTTTAATTGGATAAAATTATTTACATGCTGATTTGGGCCTTGTTTTATGAGTTAACTTTATTTTAAGGAAATAAGTGTCTTTTTCCATCCCTACAGTGCTATCGGTTAATATCGGGTATCGGCAAACTAAAGTCAAAGTATCGATATCGGAATCAGGTTTGAAAAAGCTGAATTGGTGCTTCCCCATCTTCTATTCAATCCTTTTATTAAAACATAAATCACAAATCTAATCAAATTGTCCTTACAACCATCTCTAGCTTCCTCTTCTTCCCAATTAGCACAATGTTCTTACTTGTATGATTAGCCACTACTTCATTTCTCACAGGTCAAATGCTCTGCCGCTCCCTGACCATACAAATACTGTGTGGGCTAATATCTCATTATACCCTCCTCCCATTGGACACTTGTTGCCATGGGCGTATATCAAAGCCTTAATCCTATACTCACAGCTAATCCCCAAGCGCTGCTCCTCTGTCTGCAAATAACAGTTTATTTCAATAGCACAGACACAAACCTTGGATTAGACTGAGCACTCCATATTAAACTTACTACAGACATGAAGAAATACAAGGTAAAGTGGTAGTTTTAGGGCTGGCATCGGTAAAATCCTGTAGATAAATGGCTGTAGTACATTCAGGTGTTGGTGCCAGTTTAGTGCCATAGCTTTTAGTTGGCAGAATAAGTCTGCAGTAGGTGTTTTGTGCTATAGCTCTCCCATAGGACTGTCTGGTTAAATGTAGGCTTGTCAAAACTATAAGTGTGTGTGTCTGAGTGTGTGTCAGAGCGTGTGTGTGTGTGTGTGGGCGTGTATATGTCTGTTTGTGTATACTGTGTGAGTGTGTGTGTGTGTGTGTGAGTGTGCATGCGTGTGAGTGTGTATATGTGTGTGTGTTTGGGTGCGTGTGTGTTTGAGTGTGCGTGTGTTCATGTGTACTGTGTGAGTGTGTCTGTGTTTTCATTTGTGTAGTGTAGTGTGTGTGTGTGTGGGGGTGTGTGTGTGTGTGTGTGTGAGCAGCAGTAAATGTAGGCTTGTCAAAAGTATCGAAAATCAGATGCTAAAACTAGTATTGAAACTAGATACTCATTTTTTGCAGGTATCGATACTAAAAAAGTCACATTCACCGGACAAAAATGAACCTTTTCTGAATCTTTGTAATGCTGTATCTTTCAGTATCAAGTATCAGACACATAGACTAATATACACCCATGGATCACGATGAACCTACTGGACCCTGAGGGATTACACAGATATTGAGTACTGAGTCTATTCTTAACTAACTATCAAGGTAGCACTTTTAGTTTTGTGACTGTAGGTTTATACTAGCAGTTGTTGGTGCCAGTTGACTGCTAGCTGCTAACCCTGTAGCTAGCTCAGTGGTTCTAAGCATCTTCATATTCATATCATATTTAGAATTATAGGACAGAAATGTGGATTAAGTCTAATTTAACCCAATATTTGATATACAGTTGTCCCTCACTATATTGCGGTTCACCTTTCGCGGTCTCGCTGTTTCGCGGATGTTTTTAGTGCAATTTTTCATGCTTTTTTACAGTGCTTGAACGCGCATTGTGTTCTGCGTCCTGATTGGCTGAGGGACTGTAGACCTTTGTCCATCAGTCTCCTCCGTGCCGTGTCTCCTGTACAGTACAGAATGTGTTCAGACAAATTTACATAAATGTTGGATCGCTGTGTAACTCTGAAGTGCTGTATGTTTGCACGTTTTCTCCCCGACAAAACCCACAATGTCGATGAAACGTTCTACACCGACAAAGGCACCAACGAAGGTTTGAACTTTGAGAAAAATGTGAGAAAATGTTAATACCTGTCTGAGAAAAGTGTATAAAGTGTGTGCTGAGGGGTTTTACAGCCACAAAACATATTGAATAATTGTAAAAAAATAAAGCTGTAAAGCTGTAATTGTAAAAAATAGGCAGATTTCGCCTGTTGCGGGTTATTTTTAGAACATAACCCCAGCGGTAAACGAGGGACCACTGTACCACAGTTTGAGAACCATCACTATAGCTAATTGCCTATTATAAGTTTGCAGTAGTATATGCGCTAGTTGTTTTGTTCTGTATATGCCTCCCTTAGGACCACTTTGTTAAATGTACAAACTAATTAATTTGTTTTTGAACTTAATGTCAAGTTCAACTTGAAGGTCACGTTGTGTTTTAAGTCTGTGCTGTTGCCATAGCAATTAAGAATTGAAAACAAAATATTACATCTTTTCAGTTGCGCAAAGTACTTGAACTGGCGGTTGTATGCAGAAACTGAAAGTCCCAGGTTTTCAGAATGATGATAAATTTGCTCTGTTGCCATAGCGATTAAGAATGCAAAACAAAATATTATATTGTTTGAATGGTGAAAAGCACTCAAAGAGGCGTTATATGCAACATCTTGAGGACCTTTTATACAAAGATATGGTGTTTTTTTGTTTGAAGTCAACCGTCCCTTTTTTTTGTTTTCTTTATAAAAAAAAAAAGTGAGTGATCTTATTTTTCCAGTATTTGTCTTCTATTATAATATACATGTTACTCTCTTTACAGAGGTTGTGAACTTCAGTCACTGTGGGCCCTGAGTTTTACTGTTATAAATTCTCATGAGGTCATCTGTTTGTGTGTTTAAATGTTTATGTGATTATTCTTGAGTGCAGACCATGTGTTTGTGTCCTAAGTGTGTGTGTGTGTGTGTGGAGTGTGTAGTTTCAGTGTGTGGGGGTGTATGTGTCTGTGTGTGAGTGTGTAAGTGTGTGTATCTGTGTGTTTTTGCATTTGTGTGTGAATGTGTGAGTGTGCGTGTGTGTTAGTGTTTTTGCGAGCATGTGTAGTGTGAGTATGTGTGTTTGTGTGTGTGTGGGTTCGTATGTGTGCATCTAGCGTATATGTGTGTGTATCAGTGTGTGTGTGCGTGTGTGTTCATGTGTGTAGTGAGTGTTTGAGCAGCAGTCGTCCATCTGTCTGTGTGCATTAGTTTCATTAGTTTCATTATTAGTTTCATTCATTTCATTAGTTGGAGTCTGGAGCTGTCTCAGGGACGTCACTGTTCAACAATCTGCACTTTATTTCATGTATGAGACTGTTTTTCATGAGCTCCCTGTTAAAATATGGTGTGATTCCAGCTCCTACAGATGAATACTGTTGTGGACTTGGGCAAGACACTTAACCCACCTCGCCCCCATGGTCTGTGTACATATGTGTGTGAATGTGTGAAGTACTTTTACTTACGTAGATTGTTCATGTGATACTTTTACTTGAGTAACTTTTGACCTCTGTATCTGTACTTTTACTTAAGTAGATTTTCCTACGATATTTTTAATTGTACTGGAGTAACTTTTGACCTCTGTACCTGTACTTTTACTTAAATAGATTGTTTCATGTGATACTTTTACTTGAATGACTTTTCACCTCTGTATCTGTACTTTTACTTAAGTAGATTTTCCTATGATATTTTTAATTGTACTGGAGTAACTTTTGACCTCTGTACCTGTACTTTTACTTAAATAGATTGTTTCATGTGATACTTTTACTTGAATGACTTTTCACCTCTGTATCTGTTCTTTTACTTAAGTAGATTTAGTCATTTCATAGTTTTACTTGAGTAACTTTTTTCCTCTGTATCTGTACTTTTACTTAAGTACCAGACTGCAGTAGATGGTCCAGCTCCGTCTGTCCCGGTCACCAGGGGGTTAATGTCCGAGTCTTTATAGTTTCCTGCTCTGGTTTCCTGGTTCTCCAAAGCCTCAGTCTGAGCACGACACTTTTCTGAATGACACGTTTGACCAGTTTAGAGCCAAACCAGCAGCTCCACTTCACAAACTTTGAATTTTTTTTTACTTTTTCTTCAAAATCACTGTTTTGCGTCTTAAACTGGAATTTCTCTCCAAAGCGTGGTAATTATTTTTATTATTTTAATATTCAGATTTTTATATTCAGATTTTTTCCCTCCGATTATAATTACTAATCACTAATTTTATGTCTGTTATTAAATTGTTTTTACAAAAATTCACTTAAAATGTTTAAATTGTATATTTCATCAGTTTCAACACTTTTAAAGGTCCCATATTACGCAAAGCTGACTCTTGTGAGCATTAAGTCATGTTATAATGTTGTTACCTCCTCAAAAACAGACCTGGAGTTGTGTTTTGTTTCATTCACACATGTTTGAGTAACACTTTATTATTAGTCTGTCACATCTCCAAAGCTCAAAATGCTCTGTTCCACCTTGTGATGTCATGAAGTGGTCGTTTTCATGTTAACAGCTCCTTTTACCTTTTGTTCAGTAGAGATTGGCAGTTCCAGGGCTGAAATGATCCAAATGATTCTAGTGAAGTTGTGTGGAGTGCAGGGTTTGTGTGTTAAACATGTGTGAATGAAACAAAACACAACTCCAGCTCTGTTTAGTATCAATTCTACACAGTATCTATTCTTGCACAAACTGTTTCTCAGAAGATGTTTTCAATTCTGATTCACTGCCACGTCGTGCTTCTCGTTTACAAATTGTTTTTCCTCTTTTTAAATGAAGGAACTGCCTGCTGCGTCGACAGTTTTTCTCTAGTATCGAAGTAAATTTTATCTGAAGTTGAAGTAGTTGTTAGATTTGTCAAAATATCGAAAATCAGATAGTAAAACTATCGAAACTAGTTACTTATTTGAGCAAGTATTGATACTAAAAAGTCACATTCACAGGACAGGAAATTAACCTTGACTGAATCTTTATGATGATGTCTCTCTGTATCTTTCACAAGTATAAGACACATAGACGAGTACACACCATGGACCACTATGAACCTACTGGACACTGAGGGATTACACAGATATAAGACACATGTGAATAGAAAACAAAGTACTACCATTTAATGTGGAAAATCACATTCTGTTGTCTAAAGAAAGCGTTTTTTATCATCAGTATTGAGTCTATTCCTTAGTATCGAAATCGAGTTTGTACAAAGCCGTAGTAGTAGTTTTAGCTCGCTTTTATTTTTTAGCATTGCAGTGGAAGTAGTGGCGAGGAATGTTTCTCTGTTAAGACCATTTTGACTCAGTGGTTTTGCAGCTGCAGTAAAAACATGCGCTTCCTGGATCGGCTCAAACAGCTGTTGGCTTCATCTAATTATCCTGAAAGATGAGAAGTCCTCAAACTATACGCTATTTAAACATGTCCGAGCTCTGCCGTCTGCCCTCAGAATAACATCTTAAAAGGTCCTATATGACTCTGGAGGTCATGTTAGAGTGTTGTTAACTCATCAAAAACAGAACTGCGTTTTGTTTCATTGACACGTTTGATTAACACTTTATTATTAGTCTGCCTGCTTCTTCAAAGTTCAAAATGCTCTGTTCCACCTTGTGATGTCATGAAGTGGTAGTTTTCTCTGTTTGAGGGAAGAACTCCTAAATATGCAGGGTTTGGGTTAAACATGTGTGAATGAAACAAAACACAGCCCCAGATCTGTTTGTGATGAGGAAACATCTTAACATAGAGTAGAAAATAGTATAATATATAGTATAATATCAGCCTTTTAAAGGTGCACTATGTAACTTTTTTGGTGGCGAGCCTGCTAGTCTCCATGGATATGTTATTGCTTTGCCTGACATGTTCCACAGTATGGTATTAAACTTATCTATCTCCATGGAGAACAGCAGCTGACTCCACAAGGTTAAGTTACAGCCAGGTCATATCTATAGAGAGGTGACCCCACTGACAGGGAGAATGCATTTTTTGAGCAATAAAAACACATGA
Organism: Periophthalmus magnuspinnatus; assembly: GCF_009829125.3. Lineage (NCBI taxonomy): Eukaryota > Metazoa > Chordata > Actinopteri > Gobiiformes > Gobiidae > Periophthalmus > Periophthalmus magnuspinnatus. The sequence goes on from NC_047130.1 coordinate 17,685,355, forward strand.
ATGCTAAAATATTAAGTTTTATGTCACACTGTGGAACACACTAGACTAACCCGCGGCTCTGGAGCTGCATCTCTTTCATCCTTATACTGCGCCTTTGCGTGGCTTAGGAAAATAAATTATAAATATTTAATTTAAGTACAAATTTAATTGATTTCCTTTTTTAAATTGTAGTTTAAATTGGAAGATTATCGTGATCTTGAAATATTGAAATAAAATTATATTTTATTATTTTTCCCCGGTATACCCGCCAAAATGCAGTGTATTTATCGATGAATATGCATTTGGGGTCCTGACAATCTTCAGATCCACATACGTCTGTGAGCAGCTATTCTCCACCATGAACTATGTTAAAAATAAACCCCGCTCACGCCTCACAGACGACAGCTACAGTCCTGTGTAAAGATACAGCCCTGATTTGCAGATAATTTCATAAGCAGCACACTATAGTAGTTTATACAAAGCGTAAAGGTAAAAAAAAAACAACACAATATATACAGTGTTATCTTTATTTTATCCAGTGTTTTTTTTTCCCCCGTGGAAACCGGGTCCAAATGGCTCTTTGGGTGTTAACGGTCACCGACCCCTGCAGTAGAACATTCTCCACAGATATGGCCTGGGAGTGTCACCTACTTGTCTCCATGGAGATAGATATGGATGGAAAAACTCAAAGCGATAACATCTCTATACTGACAAACAGAGAAGTTACATAGTGCACCTTTAATAATAAAAATCTCTGTTGCCATAGCACGAACAGTTGTGTTCACATCGTCAAAATTAGAACCAAACCCAGAATTAAACCTGGACTAAACCTGTTCTAAAAGGCAAGGCATAGTAGTAAGTGGACCTCTCACCAGAAAAGTTACACAGTGCAGCTTTAGTAATACAGTTTGAAGATTATATCAACAGAAATAAGTTTGTGTCTATTCAAAGTTCACATCTTAAACACATCCTGAAGAATTGACAAAAAGACTGATAAATGAATTGAAAAACTAATACAAGAATTACATTTCAGAACATGTTTGTACAGATCTGAACTACAGGGTGAGCAGCTTTTTACGCAGAAAAAACAGGATATGTTGTTGTTTGTGGAGACTTTGCGATTTGTTAATTGCATCCATTCAAATTGCCATTTCAGCTCAATTACGATTAATCTTACAGCTTTACTAATGTGTATATTTATCATTTTCTTTCAGTCTTTTGATGGCAGGGCCTCATTCCGCTCCGGTACTCTCAGTGCTCTGAAAAAGCGTTGGGAGCAGCCAGAGACCACCAAGGCTCCGGTGCCCAAACCAATCCCCGAACACCCACCTGTACGCAAGACCCCCAATTTTCCTGCACCCAAACCTGTGGATCTACCTGCACCCAAAACCGTCGATCTACCTGCACCCAAACCCGTTGATCTACCTGCACCCAAACCCGTTGATCTACCTGCACCCAAACCTGTGGATCTACCTGCACCCAAACCCGTTGGTCTACCTGCACCCAAAACCCCAGATCTTCTTGAACCCGAGATCCCTGATCTACCTGCAACCAAGCCCCAGGAGCCACCCAGTGTGAAGGCCTCCATCACCCGACAAACCTCCACCTCAGCTGAGCCCAAACCAAACAATACCGAGGAGCACAGACCAGAGGTGGGAAAGTCAAGATCGTTTCAAAATTATACCTGTAGTCTTAAAAACATGAAAAACAGAACTACAGTAGTTAATTTTCAACTGTTTGCAGACATCCCTGGATATCATTTTTATGCTTACAAATCAGATTTCAGTTCACAGTGCACATTTAAAACCACCTCTAAAGTGTTAGCATTTTTTTGAGAAGACTGAAATATGAACTCAGAAACTACAAGAATCCCAGGTATGTTTGTAGAAGTCTGAACTACAGGGTTAGGGTAGTTTTTATACAGAATAAGATCTAATAGAAGCAGTATATTTTGAAATTGCAGAAGACTACCACTACTACTACCTAAGTAAATAATCCTCCAATTCAAATTTTGAGTTTATATTTGATTAGATTTGAGTGTACAACCTGTACAAACATGTGCCGCTTGGTTGCATTCAATGTCAAGAACCATCACTCAAGCAGAAAAAGAAAGCATGTTGTTATATGCAAATGAAGGGATGTTTATTTGTAGAGCACCACTCATACACAAAATCATTCAAAGTGCTTCACAGGGTAAGACACATGGGACGGCAGTAGCTCAGTTGTGTTTAACATTTACATACATTAAAATCACAACAAGTAAAAACATAAATAGTCATGATAAGATTAACATTTAAAGAGAAGAGGAAGAATAAATCTCTTTCAGTCATATGCACAGCTAAACAGAACTGTTTGGAGCCTGAATTTAAACTTTGCCAAAGTAGAGGCCTGTCTCACATCTTCTGGAAGACTGTTCCAGGTTTTCGCTGCATAAATAGGAAAAAAGTACTTTGTAAAAAAAAAAGATGTCACGTTTCATATAAAAGGACGACTCAAAATGCAGGATCTTGAAAAGTTCTTTAAAGGGCCCATATTACACTATTCTCTGATCTGTTCTAATTTTGTTTCCTCATCACAAACAGACCTGGAGTTGTGTTTTGTTTCATTTGCACATGTTTAACACATAAACCCTGCAAATTTAGGCTGAGTTCTTCTCAGACGGAAAACACTCTTATGTAAAAATAGTGTAACCAAACGATACATACAAAATGAGCAGAGGAAAACACACACAGAAGAATGAGACACAGGTGAGAGACAAGTGGGCGGGGCAAGCAATCAATATGACAGGAAGTAAAACTCAAACACACACAAGGCTACAGAAATTACACAATAAAAGCAGCTACAGAACAATAAAATAAAACAAAGAAAATCATGATCATGCCTGAAAGACTGAAAGACTAGAACAAAAAATGACATTAAAAACTAACTCTGTATTTTAAACGTCTCTCAGAAGCTGCCAATGGAGCGGATGAAGAGGAACTTCAGCGAGGACAGGTCTGAGGATCTGGTCCCGACGAGCCCTTGCGCTGTCTACGAGAAACCCCGAGTGCCCCTCACCAACCTCAAGAAGAAGTTTGAGAGAAGCGAGGAGGCAGTCGTCAAGGTATTTAAAGCGCCTGTGTTACACTGTTTTCTGATCTATGATATAATGCTGTTTCCTCGTCAAAAACAGACCTGAAGGTGTGTTTTGTTTCATTCACACATGTTTAACACACAAACCCTGCATAACACTCTGTTCCTCCTTGTGATGTCATCAAGTGGTAATACAGAAAGTGCTCCACTGTGTTTTTAAACTTGACCTTCACTAGAATCATTTGGATCATTTCAGCCCTGCTTCTGAACAAAAGGTTAAAAAAAACTTGAATTCTACCACTTCATGACATCACAAGGTGGAACAGAGCATTTTGAGCTTTGGAGATGTAGACAGACTAATAATAAAGGGTTACTCAAATGAAACGGGTATCTTTTTGAGGAAGTAACAACATTATAACATGGCATAAAGCTCACAAGAGTCCATTTTTGTAATATAGGACCTTTCATAAGAATACATGTTCTTAAACTATGGTACTTATGTTTATAACTGAACTGACTTTCAATTTTTAATGGAGAGGTCCACAGTCCTTCTGTCCATGTGGTTTGGATCAGAATTCAGACATTTGAAGAAGAAATTTGAGTATTGAAATTGAAAAAAGGCAAAATTATAATTGAAAGCTATATTTTTTAAAATTTGTTTTTAAAAAGGCCAAAATAAGATAAATAGTGATTATTTTGACTATTGCCCAGCTACAGCTTGAAATGGTGTATAATAAACCCCAGAGTGGAGAATTTGGTTTAAAAAACACCGATGGGTAGATATACATAAAACACCTGCAGAACAGTTTGAATTCCTCCAGTAATCTCTCTCACATTATTTTACACCAGACGTAGACACTTTAGACCAGCATTTGTACATATTTTGCATATTTTCCAGTCTTGTGTTTGTCACGTTCATAACTGAGGAATGCAGGGACACTTTTTTCATATACTTTAACAGTTTTATTTTTAGTCTGTGCTGGCGTTGTCATACAACAGAAATGAACCTTTCTTGAATAGGGATTACACAGATATAAGGTCACTTGGAAATAGAAAAGAAAGTACTACAATTTAATGTTGAAAATCACATTCCATTCTCTTTTTATGTCACTTACAGAAATCTGAGAATGTACAAGCCTGAACAGGACTCCATACATTTGAATATTAACAGACACTTTCCCACAGCGGTGTATAGATAATATAGATTCCAGCTCCACTTTAACATAAACTTTTTCCCATGTGCAGATAAAAGCAGGATGAGTCTGGTTTGTTCATTAGATCCACCTCACATCCCTCTACACATGTACTCCTAATAAGTATGTTTTATTGGTTTAAGTAAAAGAAAAAAAGAAAAAAATACCAAATACTGTGAAAATTCCTTTAAAGGTGCACTATATAGCTCAGTTGGTAGAGTTTGTGTCCACTGGTAAACATAACATCATTGGTAGAGCATCAGATCCACTAGTTGGTGGCACATTCACAAAAAAATGAATGCGGTTGTTGTGTCCTTGGGCAAGACACTTAACCCACCTCGCCCCCAGTGTCTGTGTACACTGGTGTGTGAATGTGTGTGTGAATGTGTGAGTGGTTCCTTGATGTAAAGTTCTCTGAGTGATTTGAAGGTGGAAAAGCGCTATATAAAAATGTGGCTGTTTCCATTTTACCGATGTTCCACACTAAGGCATTAAACTTATCTACATGAAGACAAGCAGCAAAGTATTTTTCTAAAAAAGCCTATAGTTGAGTACTTTCTAGTTACATAAGTTTAATGACATTTATGGAACTTTACAGGTAACGCAATAACATGTTAAGCAGAGGATGGACTTCCCACTAGAAATGTTACACACTGCAACTTTAAAAATATAGAAAATAACAAACTATTTGACTATTTGACTCAGTCATTTACATTTTTGTCTTGGTTGTTTTTTATTCAGGCAGAACTGAACCAATAAAACCAACTGAACATATTTAGTTGTTACCGGTGGTTCAAATGTCTATAGACGGATTCAAACGTTGTCTTAATAAAAGTGAACCATGAGTGAGACAGTGTGTGGGAGTGTTCTTAAAAACATTTTCTCCAACGCAGCTGTCGCTCTGTCAGGCGTCTACACAGAAACGAAAAAATCATTCAAATGTCTAAAAATATTTTCGTAAAAGCTGTTCTCTCTGACGATCGTTAATAGATTCTTGTTTTTGTTTCAGACTGGACGGACGACTCTACGCAGCACCTCGTCCGACGACATGAACCACAGCGGTAAAGACTTTGCACTTTAAAGGACCCGTTTTCACATCTATGTTCTAATGTTGTTTCCTCATCACAGACAGACCTGGAGTTGTGTTTTGTTTCATTCACACAAGTTTAACACACAAACCTGCATATTTAGGCTGAGCTCTTCTCTCAAACAGAAGACACTCTGTTCCACCTTGTGATGTCATCATGTGGTAATACAAGAAGCCATACACCATACACCTTCACTAGAATCATCTGGATCATTTCAGCTCTGGAAATGACAAACTAAAAGGTAGCTGCTAACTTGAAAACTAGCACTTCATGACATCACAAAGTGGAACAGAGCATTTTGAGATTTAGAGATGTAGACAGACTAATGATAAAGGTTTAAACACAACTCCAGGTATGTTTTTGAGGAGGTAACCACATTCTAATATGGCTTAAAGCTCACAGGAGTCGGTTTGTGTAATATAGGACCTTTAAAGGAGACAGATTATGAAAATGAGTTTTATAATGTTCTCTCATCACAAACATAGCTACAGTTGTGTTTTACTTTTTCCACGCTTGTTTATGTGTGAAATACTGTCCCTTCATCATGTGAAAAACCAATGAACCACATCTTGTTGTGATGTCGTTGGTTTTAATAGGAGATTCTTCTAAACTGAGGGAGAAAATGGCCAAATACCAGGCTGCAGTCTCCAAACAAGCACCAAAGCAGAGCGTGAGTAACAACAACAGTTACAGAGTGATGGGAAGAATATTTGCATGTATTTAGTCATGGAACAGTGAATACCTGCGTTCAAATGTGCCAATTAGAGTGCTGTATTCTGAGTACTTAGAATACTTTTACATTGACTTGCATTTAAATTAAAGATGCAATATAGAAAAACAAACATACAGCTGTTTGATTTTCCTTTGACTAACTGTACCTGAATGTAGTTACTCAAAATAATAACACTAATATTGCCTATTTCTTAATTTCTTTAAGTACTTAATAAAAGCACTTGTTAGGCCTTTTACAATGGGTTATTCTTTAATATGTGGTGACGATTGTTATTAGCATTTTTAGCATTACTGTAACTACTGAATTTTTTTTAATGAGATTCCCAATGCGAGTAGCTGCATACACGATCAATCAGAAGTTTGGACACACTTTCTCGTTTATGTTTTTTCTTTGTTTTCATGGCCATGTTAGGGTTTGAGGTTAGAGGTTAAAGGTTAGAGTTGGGCATTGTAAATTCTCACTGAAAGCATCAAAACTATGAATGAACACATACGGAATACAGTAGTCCCTTGTTTATCGTGGGAGTTACGCAATCAGCTTTATTTTTTACAATTATTCTATATGTTTTGCAGCTGTAAAACCCCTCACCACACACTTTATACACTTTTCTCAGACAGGCATTAGTGAGGGAAGTCTGGGAGTCCCTGCTTAGACAGCTGCCCCCGCGACCTGGCCCCGGATAAGCGGAAGAAAATGGATGGATGGATGGCATTAACATTTTCTCACATTTCTCTCTTGTTTAAACTCTCTCAAAGTTCAAATCTTCGTAGGTGCCTTTGTCAGTGCAGAACGTTTCATCGACATTGTGGGTTTTGTCGTGGAGAAAACTTGCAAAAATGCTGCACTTCAGAGTCACACTGCGATCCAACATTTGTTTGAACACATTCTGTACTGTACAGGAGACATGGCACAGAGGAGAGTGAGTGACAATGGTCTACAGTCCCTCAGCCAATCAGGACACAGAACACAATGCACGTTTATACACTGTAAAAAAGCATGAAAAATTGCACACAAAAAATCCATGAAACAGGCCACGAAAGATGAAGCACGATATAATGAGGGACAACTGTATAGTAAACAAAAATATACTCAAAATAACTCCAAGCTTGTTGATTTTAGATTTTTTCAAATAGCCTTTACTCTTTGCTTTGAACCTGCTTTACACTTTTGGCATCTCTTGACCCTGACGTGGCACAGCTGTGAAGTGAAAACCATTTCACGAGGACAAGGGTTTACAGCTGTTGGCAAAGCAAAGGCTGGATACTTTGAGGAATTTGAAAACAAAAAACAACAACTTTTTCTCTTTACTATATAATTCCATACATCTTGTTTCATATATTTGATGTTTTCCATATGTATAAAATGTAGAAATTAGTAAACATAAAGAAACAGCGACAGTAGCTCAATTGGTTGTCAACTGATCCGAAGGTTGTTGGTGTGATTCCAGCTCCCACAAATGAATGCTCTCGTTTTGTCCTTGGGCAAGACACTTAACCCACCTCACCTCCTTTGTCTGCGTACACTGGTGTATGAATGTGTGTGTGAATGGGCGAGTGGTTCCTTGATATAAACAGCTTTGAGCGTCTTGAAGGTGGAAAAACGCTATCATTGTGAAGGCTAACCAGCTACGTGCTAACTAATCTCCAAAGCACGGTTGTTTTAAGTCCAAAAAACACATTTAAAACACAAGATTTGGCAAAATATTTTTTATAAAACCTTTGTGATTTATACAGTTTCAGAAAGAGATTTTTAATTTTGTTTCATTTACGAAAAAACATTGAATATGAGGCTGTGTCCAAACCTTTGACTGGTAGCATAGATCTGCAGTCAACATACACGGTACTAGGTTCAAAGTACATTTTCTTCACAGGAAAATGAAACAATGAATGGGTCAACATTACATTTTAAATCTTTGGTACTTATACACAAAATGAGACCTGTATTCTTCACTGTGGAGCCCTGTTTAAACATGCATGCAGTAATCTGTTGGTTTCGAGTGTGCCATTATATTGTACACACTTGATTAATGTTCATTATCTGGACGAGGGCTGGCACATTACCTCAGCCTCATTGTTCACATTCATTCTGCTGTAATTGGTTCCTTCCTGTGTTTTCTTTAAATAGAAACGAACTCAATGTAACTGTATGTAATGTTGTTTTGGCATTCTCTTTGTGTTTTGAATCAGGGCGAAACTCTGGCTCCAAAAACATCAGCTCCTGAGTGCAACGGCGAGAAGGTCAATGGTGAGAGGCAGTTTTAACTTTACTGCAGAGAAAAAAATATATTTGGAAACTTTTTGGAAAGTATTTGAGTTTAAAAGTGCTTGGTTTTAATAAGGAAAGATGGGTGGGGATCAGGACTAAGCAGACCAGAACTAAAACAGACCAGGACTAAATCAGGACTAAACCAGGACTAAACCAAGAACTTAAAAAGACTAGGACTAAATCAGAACTAAACCAAGTCTAAACATTATTGCTAATCCAAGCTAAGACTAGACAGTGATTAAATGATGACTTAGGAAAGGTCTAAACTTGGTCAAAAACCCAGACTAAACCCAGACTAAGCACGGACTAAACACGGACTAGAACCTCAAATAAATCAGAAAATCTCATATGAAGAAATGTTAATATACAATCTTAACTTTACATGATCTTGTATCTATTGTACGCTCTTACTATAGACTGTAAATGTAAACGGGCATAGCTAACCTGCTAGCCACTGTGTTCCAAGTAGGAAGTGAACATGAGCGCACATCCGGCTCCATTGACTCTGGCTTCAATTCACTTTCTGTTGAAAAACTGTAGCTCCCCTCTCTGTAACTGCTGTGGGTTAATACAAACATTTCTGGTCTTAAAATGTTCGTATAACCCAGTCTACATGATCCTGGGGTTTTTATTTCACTGTTGTGTCTGTAAATCAAGATATGAACATTAATAACAGACAAATCAGGCACCTTCTTTCCCCGAGGTCGCTCCCGTTAGCGTTAGCAACAGATTTTATTGACAGCGTTGCTAAGCTCCTGCTCCCTGCTAAACCAGTGGTGTCGGTGGGAAGACGCGTTACCTTCAACAGCCTCGCTCCAGATTGGCTCTTTGGTTGCTATGATACTCGTGGTCGGAATTCCAAATATGGAACTTGGCTCCAAATTGGCCCCTATAACTGCTCTAGCCTCGATGAGCTTCATTTGACTGGAGCCAAACACTGTGGGTGACGTTGCACTCGTTCAGTCCTCTTCTTTATACAGTCTGTGGTTATTACACAAATGAGAAGAAACTTAACCTGTTTATTTTGTGTTTCAGGTGAAGTGAGAGACCCTCCTAAGACCGCCAAAGTGAGTCACACTGCTACGTCATTTACATAGTACCAGGTGTATTAAATATTATATTATTTTTATACAGAGTGTGTGGGGACTCGAGTCAGACTTGAGTCACTATTTTGAGGACTTGAGACTTGATAAAATGGACTAAGACTTGGGAAACTTCACTTGGACTCGATGGCCAGTGACTTCAGATAAGTAGATGCTTTTGGTTTCAAGGGACGTAACAGTAACTTAAATACTTTGAATGTCAAATGTCTTATAATAAAAATTGGATTACAAACTCTTGCTCAAATCCATTGTTTTGATGCAGCAGCTAAAACAAAGGGAACATGATCCTTTGCTCCATTTCAGTGCAGACTAAGTAACTGTTATTACGCACTTTTAAATTGGAATTCTTGGATATTGTTACATCCCTATGACTGTTTTAAGTAATACAATGTGATGACGCCATACTCCCACATTAGACTTTAATCTGACCAGAAAGAACTGACTTAGAACGTAAATCAGCTCGCCTGTTGTAGTTCCAAACAAGTCTCACACGTCAAACTACAGTCACATGCTAGCTAGCATTAGCCAACAGTCACGGTCACGTTTTTGTTGAAAATCACACTCCTAAAACAGAACCATGAACACTCGTACTGATCACAGGCTCTGAAAAATGTTGTGTTTTCATCTAAAAACTGTTTGGGCATTGTTTGCTAGTGTGTGCATTGTGTCACCATGGTAACTGCTGAACACTCCTCCATAGACATGCATGTAGACCCCTCTTCCCAGCGTGATGCCACTGCAGAGTATAAATTCTTGTCCATGTTGCTGTAGTTCCGGCTGCCGGAGCGTGAGACGTGTTATGCCTGTGTGAAGACGGTGTATCCTCTGGAGAGACTGGCCGTTCTACAGCACGTTTACCACAAGAGCTGCTTCAAATGCTGTCACTGCAGCGCCAGGCTCAGGTACAACCCAATAATTAGATCTGTTTTTTGTGTGTGTTTACATCATAGACTGTTTTATATAAGTGGACATAGCTAACCCTCTAGCTGCCTCATTCCAAATGGGAAGTGAGCATTTACAATTGCGTGCACAAGAGAAATCTGATAATCACAAACATCATTCAGTCACCATATTTCAGCCATACACTGTATAAAGAAGTGAACCAAGTGAGACGTCACCCATAGTGTTCGGCTTCAGTCAAATGAAGCTCATCGAGGCTAGCAGTTATAGGAATATCATAGCAACCAAAAAGCCAATCTGGAGCGAGGCTGTTGAAGGTAACGCCTCTTCCCATCTACACGGCTGGTTTAGCAGGGAGCAGGAGCTTAGCAACGCTGTCAATCAAACCTGTTGCTAATGCTAACGAGATCAACCTCAGTTGATCTGTTATTAATGATCATATCTTGATTTACGGATAAATTAGCAAAATAAAACCCCAGGATCATGAGCGGGTTAATACGAACATTTTAAGACCAAAATGACGAGTCTGACAACAGCAGTTACAGAGAGAGGGGACACATTTTTATAATAGAAAGGGAATTGGTGCCAGAGCCGGAAGCCCATACTCACTTCCAATTTGGAACGCAGGAGCTAGCAGGTTTGCTATGACCATTTATATATACAGCCTATGATTTTAACCTTATCTGAAAAAAATTGTAGAAATAATAGTTTGATTGCTCTAGTAGTAAAAAAAAACATTGCTTACTGGTCGACTATTACTGTAGTGGGTAGTTACAGCGCTAGTGGATAGCTGTAGTATAAATTATAAATATATAATTGTTTTGTCCTCAGTCTCAGTAACTACGCCTCTCTCCATGGAAACGTCTACTGCAAACCTCATTTCAACCAACTCTTCAAGTCCAAAGGAAACTATGACGAGGGCTTTGGACATAGACCACACAAGGAGCTATGGGAGCCCAAAGTGGAGGGAGAGGAGGAGAAAGAAGCAAAACCGACCCAAAATGAAGGCCCAGAACCGGCTCGAAGTCCTGTTAACGCCAACGCAGACCCCACCCCAAGTGTAGAAGACTCCCCAATCGCCAAAGTCACTGATTTGACACAACTTTTGGAGAAGCAGCCGCAAAAATCGAAGGAAAAAACAAGCGAAAAGCCAATTCCGAGTCGGCGTTTGCATGTCGCGTGGCCACCTCCAGCCGGGGAAGGTGAAAACGGCGCCCCCTTGAGTCCAGTGAAGGAAGGAGATGGAGGAGGAGCAGCGTTATCTGTGAAGAGTTTTAAAAAATGGCCGCCCGAAGATGAACCGGTGTCGTCGTTCCAGAGCACAGAGAGGGCGGAGCTAAAAAGTCTGAGAAGAAGCTCGTCTTTGAAAGAGCGAAGCCGCCCATTCACGCTGCTAAAAAATTCCGAGTCGGGTACGATAACTTCGAGGCAGAAAGAACCAAGAAGACCGCTTAAATCTTTACAAGAATGGAGGGCATCGATGGAGGAGCGACTGTCTATGGAAGAGAAAGAGGAGACCAAACCAGAACCAAAACCAGAGCCGGTCCTGACTCCCATTACGGAGAAGCAAGAAGCACAGGAATGCCCCAAAGAGGAGCCGGAAGTCCAGTCCCAAGTCCAGCCTGAACCCGAGCAGAATTCTCAGGAAGAACCAGAGATGAGCGCAGAAGACATTATCAAGAGGAACAGATACTACGACGACGAGGAGTACGACGATGACGACACGGTGTAGTCGGAAAGTCACGACGTTAAGCCATAGTTTTTCAGATCCAGGTTATGTCAAAGATTAAATTGCACAAATTGGCATAAAAAGTTGTAAATATTAGCATTATGTTTCACTCTATCATAAAAAAATATCCTCTGCAGAATTTAAAAGCCAAAAAGTCACAATAATGTAATTTTCAATTTTAGAGGAATTTGCAAGTTATTGTCCTATTAGAGATTCATTTTTATTGTATTTTTTATATCCGGGTTTACACAGTTTTGAGTTAAAGGTGCACTATTTAACTTTTCCCTTGGAGATGTTATTGTTTTGCCTGGAATTTTGCACGTTGTGGCATTTTACTTGTCTATCTCCATGGAGACGACACCAGGCTCATTATAAGAATGCATGTGTTTCAGTTTATGTTTGAACAACAGAAATACCTTTAAAACCAGACTGGAGTTTTACCGTCACAGTAATGCTAACAACAACTAGCATGCTAACAGTGTACTTCCTGATTACCTGCCAGATGCAGATAGTACGCAGCAGACTTATTTTGCTGTCAACAGCGTGTTTGTCGATGTGTGTTTGAACAATGGAAATACTTGTAATTGAATCAGCGTAAGTAAGTGAAGTAGATAAGTTTAATGCCATACTGTGGAAACTTCCATGGAGAGCGATGGCATCCATGGAGACAAGCAAGTGGTGGGTCTTCTAAAAGTTACATAGTGCATCTTTAAGGGGGAAAAAACAAACATTCCAGATTTTTTTTTGTCTTTTTTCTTTTAAAAATTTGTCAAAATATTTAATCAATATTTAACAGACTTTTCCATGTTTTGTATTTGCACATTCCTGTCGAGGCTCTGACCTGATTTTGGCTTATTTTTTTTATAATGTTCTTATGTCAATGCCTGGGAAAACAATGCCTCTATCTACTACTATGTAAATTTTATATTATTTTATGAATGAAGCTTTTATACTTGTCAATCAGAACTTAAATAAGACTTAAGAAATTATCTCTGTCTAAAACTATGCCATTCACTTTTGTCCATATGAAAAAGCCATTTGAACCTGTTTTATATCGAAAAACCTTTTGAAAACTGTGATAAAAACAACATACCGATATGTCTTAAAGATCTAGAGTACTGTTTTTGCTTTAAACCTGGTCTAAACTTGGACTAAACCAGGACCAGGGCTGCAAGACTAAAAGTAACCAAAGTATATCTGTAGTGCATCATTCAAACTCAACATAATTTACCAATATGTGAAAAAAAATGCGCTGTACCTGATTTTTACCGTCTTAAAAACATGAAAAACTGTTTGCAGTGGTCCAAAGTTACTCCCCATTCATCTTAAGCATTCAGAGTATCCAAATTATTCACCATGATGAGTTTATAAGCACGTTTCACCACTTTCAGAGGCCAGGTTTGACATCACAGCAATGCTAACAACAACTAGCATGCTAACACTGCACTTTCTGATTACCGGACAATGAAGAGCTTTATAATTAGATACAAACAGCACACAGCGGACTTATTTTAACCTCAACAGCTTCCAAAAGACATATTTTGCTCAAAGAAAACAAAGGTTGGGTACAGGGCCTTTAAGGAAGACTTGATAAAAGAAAACTCACTGAGGCTGAACAATCTGAGAAAAATATCTAATTGTGAATTTTCTGATAAGTGTTATGATTGTGATTATATTTATGATTTATGTTTTTATAAGACGATGGTTTAAAGTTTACATTTTAAACAGGACCAAGAGAACTGACAAACTAATACAAGAAACCCATATATTTCAGAACATGTTTGTAGAGTTTTTATGCAGAAAAAGACCCAATGAAGACACAGGGAGGGCATCTGACACACAAAGGGAGGGCATCTGACACACAGGGACATTTCAGAACGTTTGTGCAGATCTAAACTACAACTTTTAGTCAGAGAAAGACTGGATATGTTGTTTTTGGAGGAAATTATGGTTCTTCAAAAAATGTTGGCCTATTCCTAACAGTGTCCAGTCAAATTGTACTTTTGATATGATTATAATTATGATTATGATTAGTCTTGCAGCCCTAATCTGCCGTGTACTTCTCATATTTTTATTTTTTGGTTTGTTTGTGAGAATATAAACAATGGACCGATTTTTGACTTGAAGAATCAGCTTTTGAGGATTATAAAAAATGGAGCTTTGAGGCCAAGTTCTGTGTAGAAATGCATTTTTTTGTTGAGGTTGGGTGAATTCACACTGTCCTGATTTATACTTGCTTTGGTCCTGGTTTAGTCCTTGTTCCGTTTTGGTTTAGTCCTGGTCTAGTCCAGATTTAGTTGTAGTTTAATCCAGATCTTGTTGTGATGTGTGAGTGTGGTTCATTTCTTCATTTTAACGATAAACTTTGATCACAAACCTCTGAAGCTTCTGTCTCTGCTGTTTATAAACCTCAACTTTATATCAGGAAACAACTGGAAATATTAAATATTATAAACAAGACTCATGGTTTGAGTTTAAGTTTGTATCATCTCCTCTGCATCCTCTGTTCATTGTGCTTCCTCTGCACCATATATTCACTGTCCTCATTAATCAGATCCATCCTTATGAACTCAAATCTATATCTTAAACCACAAACCGACTTATGCTACTTTATTCGTTTAAACCATTTACAAACATTTTTTCAAAGGTCCAGCTCCAGCGTCTAACTGTCCACTGCCCATTTGAAATCACTTTGTAAACATGATGCAAAGTCACTTTGTGAAATGAGAAAAGTTCGAGGAGTAATCGAGGAGCATTTCAAAACCAACTAATATTTGACACATGAAAATAATATTACTCGAGTAGAAATAATGGTATTAGCTAAAGAAGGAAGAATAGATCAATTTGATGATTTTGTTTTGAAAATTGTAACAAAACAACCACTTTGAATTGCACTGTAGTGGAAGTAAACTGGGTACTGTGTTTTTTGCTGTAAATATACATAACAAAACATAACAAAGACTTAACTGTCCCGTGAACAAATGAGTCGTCTGCATTCGACCCGTCCTTCAGAGTCAACGGGGGGGAACCTGTCAGGAGCAGATGACCCGGATCATGGTCAGGACTCACCAGTTTCATATGTAAAATAAATAAAGTGTCGTTGTCCTCTGCATCTTTCAATATCGGTGAGTTGGGCTTGATATCTGTGCTTTACTTAAGTACATTTTACTGTGGATACTTTTTACTTTTACTTTTACTACTACATTTGAGAGCAGTATCTGCACTTTCTGCTCCACTACATTTTTTAACTGGACTGAAAAGTAAAAGTATTTTTATTATTGTCTGAGACCTGCTGAAAAGGTTGAGGGTTTATTTTTAATATGTTCATAAGTTGAGCAAAACAAAAATATACAAATAAAACAGATAGAATACTAGATACTTTTACTTAAGTAGTTTTTTTCATGTGATTCTTTTACTTTTACTTGAGTATTTTTTTGCTCTGGTATCTGTCCTGTCCTTAACTTAAGTAACAATATTGAGCACTTCTTCCACCCCTGGGAATAACCTGAGCTGGAGTGTTGCATTTTGAGTTGTGCTCAAGGTTGCGCTCCCAAACTTTGGATTTGTTGCCAGGTTGAGAGCGCAACTTTAACATGCTGCGTCTTATAAATACTGAAAAAGTTAACAATTATTATCACAAACACCAAACATGTTTCAAATTACACATTTTTACTTGTATTGCACAACCCTGTAAGAAATCAACAGAAGTTTAACAGAAATTAGAGTGAAAACTTTAAATGTTTATGTTACGATTGTGTCCATTTCAAAATAAAAGACCTGGGCGACTGAGGGATTATACAGATGTCACCATTTTAAAACTTAATTTAACCGTTAGCATTATTTTTTAAAGAACATTAAAACACCTGTACCTAATAATGTGGCCACAGCATCATCTTTCATAAACGAGACAAAACATGGAAATGAAAACTGGACAGAATTACACACAGAGGCACATTGGATTTAGTGCAAAACCGTGGAAGACCAGCAGGTGGCAGTAACACGCCACCAAGAGCATTAGGCGCACAGCCCTGCACCACACAGGGACTTAAAGACAGCACTTTTTGGTTTGTAAGAGCGCAGTGAATTCTACTTTTTTGATAAAGCCACAGAATGTAACTTTCTTTGCCAAAAAATAAACTATAATTAAAGTTGTTTTTCATTATTAATGGGTTTATTGCACTGAAAAACAAACAAAAACGTGTTCTTACTCTGATCGGGCTTGCATTTCCACAAACCTGACTCTTATTTGGCCTGAAGGAGCGCGTCATCCTGCTTGTTTCCATGGTTACGCTGTGTCTTTGGCTAGAATATTCCACTGTATGCAATAAAATGTTTCTATTTCCAAAGAGAATGTTCCAAAGTATAGTTTTAAGTTTTCCATGGAATCGTGCTGTTGACTTCCCACCTCCAGAAAAATACATACTGTCACTTTAAGTTAAACAAACACAAGACTGTTTTGGTAACCGTTGGATACGTGAGTCCGCGTTCAGCTTTGGAGTAAAATTGGGCTGCACAATATATTATAAACTGAATGCAATATCGCCATAGCAACAGCTCATTTGATCACAGCCTTATAGAAGCTTAGAGGTTTGATTTAATGTTTACTATCTATTTATTTTATCATAAATATCGTCAGTTCAAGCCTGGAGAAGTTGTAAACAGCAGAACGGGCTTTACTCTGGAACATGTCTAAAAACGTTAATGTTATAAACGGCGATTTGGACTGAAAGAACGAGACGAGAAGGAGCACAAAACTCTGCCTCTGAGTGTATTAGTATATAAACAAACTCATTCCAGTCCATTTATTTGAGGAGGTGATCGCTCAGAGTCCTGTCCTCTGATTGGCTACTCCACCTGTCAATCTCTATTTAGGGGATAAGACACGGACGCTCAAGCTACGTGACTTTATATTAGTGTTGTTGTGATGCTAAAATTTCAAACTGATATCGGTTTTGACACCTACACGATCATTTTAAAAGCTATTTTTTAAAACAATATTGTAATTTTCAACAGAAATGTGAAAGATGAAACTGTTCAGGAAAGGTCAAAGTTCATCCAGTTATGTGATATTTTATAGTATCGATGCCTGCTTAAATGAGGATCTAGTTTCAATATTGTTTTAGTATCGATTAGTATCTGATTTTCGATACATTTGACCACCCTACTTTATATAAAACAGATCTATCACATTCCATATTTATTTAGGACAATATTTAAAATAGATATTGCATTTTTTTTCTTCTAATACTGTGCAGCCCTTAAGTAATTTCCTTATAAGACGATTCGATTTAAAGCACGTTTTGATTCAAGCTTAAACCAGCATTTTAAAGCCTTACTCCTCAGACGTCGGCGCCCTCTTGTGGCAACCGTACAGTTCACGTTTGATAGCCTTTGGCCTGTTTATTCCTGCGTTTGTGTTTTGCTTTAACCGCTGAGGGGGTGCAGGTCCACTCTGACCCTCTCGCCCGAGCTCATCATCCCGATCGTGGGGAAGAATCCACCGGGGGGCAGCACCGCCTCCTTACGACCCACCACCTTCCCGTTACGAGTGAAGAACACCTGGGGAAATAAACGTTTAAAGCCACAGTATGAAACTTTTGGCCAAAAATAGAATTAAACAAAGGTAAATTTTTTCATTATAGGTCTTTTTCCTTGCTCTGAGCAGGCTCGCATCTACACAAATCTGACTCGTAATCGGATTTGCTCCTTTGACTATAATATATGTGGCGTGGCATAATGTATCTATTTCCATGAAGAATGTTCCAAAGTATGGTTTTTAATTTCTGTCTCTATGGAATCAATTGACTTTCCACCTCCAGAAAGTTACGTACTATCGCTTTAAATAGGAGAAAAGAGTGTCGTTTTTGGTGACATCACTTTAGAAATAGACTCGATACTTGATATTCGATACCACAATGATAATAAAAACACTCTCTCTTTAGACAACAGAATGTGATTTTCCACCTTATACTTGCCTCTCAGAAGAAGAAGAAGAAGACAGGAAGGAGCATTGGGGAGAGAGAGGAGGAACGATGAGAGGAAAGATGAGATGAGAGAGAGAGGAAAGGAGGAGGAGAGAGAGAAAGGGGAGGGATAGTGGGAGAGGAAGGAGGTAAAAGAATGGGGAGAAAGAGAGAGGAAAAAGGAGGAATGGAGGGAAGGTGAGGAGAGGAGTTGTCAGAGCCTAAACCTGCAAACAGAGGCTGCACTAGAGTCCTGATTTTCTGGAGGTGCTGGGGTTTAGGTAGTGACCATTCAGATCAAAGAGAAGCAGTTTAGATTTAAACCAACTGGATTTCAGCTTTGAAACTGACAACACAAATGAGAGAGTCATGTGAGGCTCATTCTGGTCTCTGATTGGCTAATTGTCTTGTCCATCATGTCCAATGTTTTTGCATTTATATTGATGGAATTTAAAATCAAAACCTTATACAGTTCCCAAAGTTAAAGCTGAACTGTGTAACTTTTCTGGAGGTGGGCGCGTCACCTGTCTGTCTCATGATGTTCTTCTTTGCCTCGTGTCAGGTTAATCTGTCGTCTGCACTTTCATAGGTTTTAATGGGGACATTTGAAGTCCTTTTATATGCTTCTCACCATGACCTTCCTCCCTTCCTCTGGCTCCGCCCCTTCGTCCTCCTCTTCCTCGTTGTTGACGTAGAGGTCGTTCTGGACCTCACTGGGTTTGGCAAACACCTCCATGTCCCACTCATCTTCATCCTCTGAAAAAAGCAACAGAAGAATGGAGTTTATGCAGTGAGCCTTAAAGCAAATGTTAAACTCTTTAATGACCTTTAATATTAAACATATTTTCGGCCAAGTTCAAGCATTGATGAAGATATTTATAAGATTTATTACATAATTTTACAAAAAAAATTATATATTTTTTTTGCCTAAAATCACAGTAATATCAATATTTATGTTCCCTTAATAGCTTCAATAATCTGCTTCTTCTAAGAATTCACACTTCACTGTGACTATTCTGCAAAATAGAATTTTCAGAGCTTTGAACCATGTTATAGTGATTTCCTTCTCATTTACTCTCTGAAATAAATGAGAAGGACTATTTGGATTGTATTTGGAGTGATTCATGTTTGAATAATCTTTAATCGCTTATTTTCAAGACACCATTTTGCCGATCTACCCGTTTTCACCTCCACGGTACACGCCCACTGTGATGTAGGCAATTCCTTCTCCAGTTTTATTTTCTTAATCGATGATACTCGTAGGATTCGGCATCAGCAGTGTTGCGTAGTCATTTTGGTACAAATAAAAAAAAATCAGTTGTTTGCTAGTGTAATGTGCAGTTATCAGCTACATGGCTCTTTGTTGTGATGACATTTACGGCGACATCAGCTCCTGTTGGGCACTGTAAGTTTCTAACAAGGAAGTCACTGAACTTGTTTCTTTTATTAAGTCTTTTTAGATGAATATTGTGATTTTAAATGTACAAATTATAACATAACAATCCACAGGTGTCACAGATTATAACTATAGAGACACACAAACAAACAATATATCAGCTTTAAGGCAAACATAATACTCTTTAATACCCCTGTTTTATATTTATGTCCATGTTACTGCATTGATGACGCATTTGGTCATTTAAAACACAGTTGGACATAAAACAGTCATTATTATGCAAGATATTTGTCAGATATATTTCCGTGAGAAAAAAAACAAACAAACTTTAGAACCAATTTTACAGCTTCTGATTTGGATCAACACAATTTAAGGTCTTAATTATTAAAAAATACCCCACAGAGAATATACAAAACCGGTTAAAATAGATTTTACAGTGGGATACAGTGTAACTATGATCTGAAACAGGTAAAGAGGAGCCGTACCTTCACTGTCGCAGGTGAAGTCTCGAGGAAACATGATGCCACAGCCCATAATGTCTCCTTCAAAACAGCGTGGTCCAAAAGCATCTCCAACACCACTGCCACTGAACAGCTTCCCATCATCTACACAGAGACACTCCACTCTATGAACATTCTCCATGTTGTTACAGGCTAAAATACATATTTCTTTGCAACCATTGTCTTATAGATGAACCACACAACTTTTCTGGTTCCACAGTATGGCATTAAACTTCATTAAACATAAATCTCCATGGAGACAATCAGGTGAAGCCACAACTTAACATACAGGAAACAGATTTGTGGAAAGGAAAGCCTGCTCAAAGTAAGAATGCATGTTTTTCAATATATATGTGAGAAATGTGAGATCAATTCATGTAATGCCATACTGGAACATTCTGGGCAAAATAATATAATTTTTATTAAGCAAATAGCACCTGGAAAAGTTACATAGCAAAACCTTAACCCATAGTAGGCCAATGCAGTTCATCTGGTGTTTTGTTGATTTATTTAAAACATTTTTTTCTTCTTTCTTTTTTTTCCCGACCAAAGTTTGTTTTCATCCCTGTTTGGACTGCTAACTAGCGCTCTTCCTCAGAGTGGTCATGTGATGTTGCTGTGACCATATTATGGACTGGGACGGAGTAAACATCATCAAGACAGAGCACAACAAACATAATCGGACTAACAAGGCAAAGAAATACGGAAACATGCCCGTGAGACTTTATACCGGGACATCAAGGGGCTTTTTACTGTCCTCCTGCCTCCGCTGGTAGAAAGACAGCACCAAAACTTGTTTAAATCAGCTGACTGGACAGGACACAGCGACATCACATGAGCAGTCCAAAATGTCAGGGATGAACACAAACTAAACTTTGCATCAGCAGGAGGCCGGTCCCTGAAGTCCTCAGAGTCAGGACTAAACCAGGACTAAACCAGGACTAAACATGGGGAATCAGCATTTCAGTTTTGTGCAGCTAAAACCTGGAACAGTCTTCCTGAAGATGTGAGACAGGCCTCTACTTTGACGATGTTTAAATCCAGACTCCAAATGGTTCTGTTTAGCTGTGCATATGACTGAAAGAGTTTTATTCTTCCTCTTCTCCTTTAATGTTAATTTTATGATGATTATGTTTTGATTTATTGTAATTGTATTGTATTGTAATTTTAATGTCTTATACTGTAACGCACTTTGAATTACCTTGTGTATGACTTGTGCTATACAAATAAACTTACCTTGCCTAAACTTTGGTCTGATTTAAGTCATAGTGTGGGGCAGTTAGTTACAAGTCAAACAGAAACATTCCGGGCAAAACAATATAATCTTCATGAAACAAACTTTAAGCCAGAGTGTGGGACAGTTCATTACAAGTTAAATTAGGACTTATATTGTCACAGGTGTTACTTTCTACTTGCATAAGAGCCTTCACATATGGACCACATAAAACTCACCTGCATGATACGCGATCGACCCCCTGCTCCAGCCCGGATGTCTGTTTTTGGGATAGTCCTGAAAAACAATACAAAAATCACTTACACTTATTTACTTATTAAAAGCATGTGCAAAGCGTTCACAGAAATACATCACCAAAAGAATTTACAAAAACATAAACAACTGTTATCACACTACAGCGTCAGGAAACTTTGCAATGAACGCTAACTTTAGCATTTAGCGTCTTAAAATCTCCATCGGTTTAACATTAAGCTAACTGAAAATCTTGATATCTATACGGTAAATAGAGTCGGATAGCGTCACTCTTGGAGACCTTGCGCCCCCTTCTGGCTTTGACATGTGCTGCATAGTTTATATATCATATTTAAAGACACCACACATGCAGTATCAAAGTTAAGTTGTGCAGTTGTGTTGGCGGAACGGTAGCAGACTGGCTAGCACTAACGCTTCACAGCAAGAAGGTTTCGGGTTCAGTGCTTTCTGTGTGGAGTTTGCATGTTCTCCCTGTGTCTGGTGGGCTTCTGGTTCACTGATAATCGCAACAATGATGATTAATTTGAGTATTGCCTTTAACATGAGGCGAGCAGAGAGGGATTAGAGTGAACAGGGCCTTTAGGAGGTGACAGTTTAAGGCAGATAAAGATAAATCTGTTTCACACAAGACACAAGGACGAGTCTCTGCCCCACGGACCAGCAACAATACTGTCTTTATGATGTCTGTTTGGTTTAGATAGAGATAGGAAGAGATGTAGAGATAGAGAGGAAGAGAGAAAGAGAGAGGAGACAGATCGAGAGGGATAGGGAAGATGTAGAGAGACATGGAGAGAAACAGATAAGAGAGATAGACACAGAGAGACAGCTAGAGAGACAGATATGGAGACAGATCGAGAGAGAGAGGAGGGAAAGATCGAGAGAGAGAGAGAGAGAGAGAGAGAGAGACAGAAATGTAGAGAGAAGCAGATAGAGATAGACATAGGTGGACAGCTAGAGACAGATAGGGAGACTGGCAGAGAGAGAGAGATAGAGAGACAGAGATAGACAGCGAGACAGCTAGAGAGACAGATATAGAGACAGATCGAGTGACGGACAGATCGAGAAAGAGAGGAGAGAATGATCAAGAGACAGATCGAGAGAGAGAGGAGAGAGACAGATTGAAAGAGATAGAGATGTAGAGAGAGATAGAGAGAAACAGATAAGAAAGAGAGAAATAGAGAGATAGATAGAGATATAGAGACAGATCGAGAGAGAGACAGATCGAGTGAGAGATTGAGAGAGATAGAGATGTAGAGAGAAGCAGATAGAGATAGACATAGGGGGACAGCTAGAGACAGATAGAGACTGGCAGAGAGAGAAAGAGAGATAGAGAGACAGATAGAGAGAGATAGATATAGGGAGACAGCTAGAGAGATAGTGAGATAGAGTGAGGGAGAGATAGAGAGACGGAGAGAGAGAGAGACAAACTGAGAGAGAGATAGCAATAGAGAAACAAGCAGAGAAAGAGAAAGGGAGAGAGAGAAGGGTTGACCTCTTGGTGGAGTCATAACGGGATTCGAGCGGGTGGAGATGAACTTAGTCCAGTGCTTCATTCATTCTTTACTACTTTCTACATTTTATCCACATACAGAAGACTTCAAATATAGGAAGCAAGATATATGGATTTTTTTCTTTGCTACATAATCCCATATATCGTCATATATTTCTGCATCTATGAAAAATGTAGAAAGAAACATTGGGGAAAAAAACAAACATTGAAAACGATGGCGTGTCCAAACATTTGACTGGTGTGTATGTTTTCTTACTTAGTTTGTTGCTGATAAATGTGGTCTATTCGACACTAAATGGTGCCAAGCCAAGAGCATGTAGAAAAAAGACGATTACTGGAACCAACGCCGTCCTGGGGAAATATTCTGCTTTGTCAGCTCAATTCATAATTTATGTGTACAGTTTGTCCAGAGTTCATATTGTGTAAACACTCAAGTTTTATCCTGAGCTTAACCCCAAAACTCTGCCCACACTGAATTTCTGCAGTAAACCTTAGCATCATTGTTTGTGGTAAAATTATTATCTGATATCTGTGTTTCTCAAATTAAACTGACAGAGCACTTTGCAGATTTAAATAGGGGGATTATAGTTCTATGAAGGTATTAACTGCAGAACATCAGCAGAAGATCAACATGCTCCCTTTTATTGTTTTGAAAATGCCATAATTGCCAAAATCAAGCGCTTTACTTTAAGGAACCACTCACCCATTCACACACACATTCACACACCGGTGTACACAGGCACTGGGTACGAGGTGGGTTGCCCAAGGACACAACGACAGTATTCATTTGTGTGAGCACCATCAACCAGTGGGTCAATGGATCAGATCAGTGGACAAACACACTACCAATAGAGCTGTCGGTGTCTCCCTTTCCTTTGCTCTCGCCGTTAAGTCACTCCCCTTTCAGAGCACCATCGCAACATAATCAGGCACGCACCCTGCTAATGAAACTACTGCACATCACATCAGGTTTGTGAAGTTGTGTACAAGTTTTACATAATGATTTTGTATATTTGTGGAGAAATGCTGTGTGGGAGCATGGGTGATGTAGGCATGTGGGCGGAGCTTTGGACAGAATTGTACAGTTAACCATAAGGAGGATTCAAATATGGCCTGGGAGAGATCGTTTAATAACTGAAACATGCATGGATGACATCTAAAACATCTTCAGGCACGTTTTTGATGAGGGAACAACATTATAACATGGTAGAACGCTCAAAAAAGTGGATTTTGCGTAATATCCCCCTCTAAAAATATAGTGTTTTAGTCCTGTTCATAGCAACAGAAGCTGTCCAGAAACATGTCCAGTCTCACCTTTCGGGCGAGTCCCAGAGCGATGTAGCACTTCTCCCCAGGGTCAGTGATCTCCAGCTCATAATAGTGAAACCGTGTGTTCAGAGGACGCCGCGCCTGAGCCAAACCCACATCCATGATGCTTTTACCTCTGCCCACGTACTCCAGCACCTGCACAAGTCAAAGCAATACAAGGCACAGTTATGTAAATATAAGGCAATCAAATCTGGAGTACACCGAGTTATGTTATGTTTCATTTACCCATGTTTAATACACAAATTCTGCATATTTAGACTGTGTTTTTTTCTCAAAGATGTCTGTGTAATCCCTTTTCTTTTCTCAGAGTGAAAAACTACACTGTTCCCCCTTGTGATGTCATCTGGTAATACAGGAAGTTTGTGTTTTTAAACTCCATACAGCTTCACTAGAATCATTTGGATAATTTCAGCCCTGGAATTCTCAAACTCTACTGAACTAAAGTTACAAGGAGATGTTATCTTGAAAACTACCACTACATGATATCACAAGGTGGAAAGGAGCATTTTGAGCTTTGGAGATGTAAACAGACTAATAATAAAGTGTTACTGAAACATGTGTGAATGAAACAGGTATGTTTTTGAAGAGATAACATTATAACAGGTTTGCATATTATAGGACCTTAAAAGAAGACATATTGTGTTAATGATATACGAGCGTTCATGGTCCTGTTTAGGAATTTAATTTTCAACAAAAATGTGAGAGTGACTAACTTAAAAACTGTTGGATAATGCTAGCTAGCTAGTGATTGTAATGTTATGTGAGAGACTTGCTTAACAGCACAAATCAGCTTACCGGTTGTAGTTCCAAATAAGTCAGCACTTTCTGGTCAGATTGTGTTAAAACAAAGCTCAGATTAAAGTCTAACAAAGCCGCAGACAGAGCATGCCTACAGTTAGCATCACACCTCCGGGGAATGTTGATGATATCAGCTGCAACGTGTCAACTGGCAGATCTCACCGTTCCCAGCACTTTGACATCATGGAGGCGGGCCCAGTCTTCCTCATGGCTGTCGACGATCATGAGCCCCTCGTCTTCCTCCGGACCCCACTCTGCCGTCAAGTCCAAGAGCACCTCCTCCCCCAGAGAGTGCATCCCCACAGCGGGGAACAGGGGGTCAGGAGGGGAGGGCACGTCCACGCTCCCCACCTATACATGCAAACACAAAACACTGTACTTAATAGGGACGGGCGATATTTCAGATCAGTCTCAGTATCGGCCCATATCGGTACAGATTTGTTGATATCAGCATCGGTCGATATCAATATCCGATAGCGATATTTTTTTGCACTGTTCCATTGTCTAAGTACCCTTTTTGAACAGACTAATGAGTTAAAATTGAAACAGAAGAGAGTTGCATCTCAGGGCGTGGATTAACAGACAAATTAAAAGTTTGTAGGAACCTGGTTCAGTTTAAAAAACGTATTTAAAAGAGAAATAATGAGGAAATCCCTAGAGGAAAGAGAGTGATTTCATCAGGACAGAGCGTGAGGTCAGGAGGAGGTGAAAGGTCAGAGAGCGTTGGGCCAGTGCCTTGTCTGAATGTGAGTGTTAATGTTTTGTTGTGTTTGTCATGTATAATATTAGAATTAATTGAGTTGTTAAACAACAGCAAACAAAAAAAAATCATGTTTTTCTTGAGAGACAGGTACAATGGTTACTCTTTGCAGCTGATGCATCAATATTCTTTGGGGGTGTGACGCTAAAGAATCACTGAAGCTTTGTCACTCAAATTAGACTTTAATCTGAATTTAGTTTTAACATAATCTGACCCTAAAGAGTTGGCTCAGTTGGAACTACGACAGGTGAGCTGATGTGTCCTGTTAAACAAGTCCTCCTCAAATGACATTATAGTTACATGCTAGGTAGCATTAGCCAACAGATTAGTACAAATCAAACCACCTGTTGTAGTTCCAGCTAAATCAGCTCTTTATGATCAGATTGTTAATTTGAGCTTTATTTTAACACGTCTAACGAAGCAACAGACAGAGCAGTGCCTATAGTTAGCATCACAGTCCACAGCCCTAGCTCTAGTGCCGCCTTCTTCTCTCACCTCTTTCCCGTTTTTGGTGAAGAACACGGTGATCTGGCCCTCCTCAGACTCGGGGCTGATGCCACAGCCGATGCGGTCGCCACGGCAACACTTTGATCCAAATTGCTGCCCCACTGTGCTCCCATTGTACAGCCTGTGAAGAGGTGGAGACTTTTACTTATGTACTATTTAACACCAAATGTTATTCAGAGGTGAGTAAACAGTGGTTTAGTCCTGCTACAGTCCTGGTTCAGTCCCGGTTCAGTCCCGATCCTGTGTCCTAGTTCACGTACTTGCCGTCGTCGGCGTGTAGGGCCACAGAGTTTGGGAGCCAGCCGGGCTGATGGTCCAGTTTATACGCTTGAGGCACCAGACCCACAGAGATCATTCCCCGCACCCCCGTGTCCACGATCGTCACCTGCACAGACACAAGAGCAACAGGCAAATCAACAAATACATAAACAAAAAATAAACTAAAACTTGTTGGTTTCCCCATTTTTGACAAATAACAAAAGTTGAATGGTTGACAAGGGCAAATCGCAAAGAGTAACATTAAAGGTCCTATATTACACAAAATGAACTCTTGTGAGCTTTAAGTAATGTTATAATGCTGTTTTCCTCCTCAAAAACATACCTGGAGTTTATTATTAGTCTGCCTGCATCTCCAAAGCTCAAACTGCTCTGTTCCACCTTATGATGTCATGAAGTAATATGGGTCCTTTAAAGAAGATCTTGTGCTTTTGTTTTCCATACAGTTTTATATTCTATGGTGCGCCCGAATCAGTATGTTATATTTTGGACATTTAAACTGTAATAGGGATCTAAAACGACTTAATAAAAGAGGACCTAATATCACCCAAAATGGCTACACAATGCTGCCGAATCCTACGTGCATCACCGACAACGACAAATCAGCGATCAAAGTACACAGGTATTGGGTGTGTATCGTGGCGGTGAAAACAAGGGTAGGTCAGAGCAATGACGCCTTGAATACAGGAGAATAAAGATTACTCAAACATGAATGCAACAAGTACAACTTCAGAGGGTCAATGAGAAGGAAACAACTATAACATGGTTAAAAGTTCTCAAAAGTCCATTTTGTAGACTAGGTCTCTTTTAACACATATCCTGGTTTAGACCTGGTTCAGTCCTGGTACGGTCCTAGCTTAATGCTGGTTCAGTCCTGGTTAAGTCCCGGTTTAGTTCTGGTTTAGTTCTAGTTCAGTCCTGGTTCAGACCCAGTTCATTCCCAGTTCAGTCCTGGTTCTGGTGAATGGGCAATTTGTTCACGCTTTAGTTTTTTTAAATTCTGCCCACGTTTTCAGGTGCTGCGGGGGGGGGGGGGGGGGGGGGGGATTTTGTTGTTGAAACCTGGCAACCTTGAGCCAGACAGAATACACAGTAAATGGTGTATTGTGTTAGTTCAGAAGGCGAGACTCATAGTGTCAGTGGAAAAGCGTTGATCCTTGAACCATCTCCACTATTCTTCCTCTGAGATGGTTCCAGTGAGTCACACTAATCATGAATAGAGACATTTAGACAAAGAGGGTCGTGGGTTTGAACAAGTTTAAACCCGAGTTATTCTGAGAGAGTCACTGTCTGCAGATCCGGTATCGTTTATAAAATGTAGTGACGACTACAGTAACTGGCACCTGAGTTATTAGTCTACATCAGCAAAGTTTGAATATCTTATAGTACGGGACATACACTTTCAATCAAAAGTTTGGACACACCCTCTCATTTTATTTTTACTTATTTCTACATTTTATATACACTGATGAAGTAAGATATATGGAATTATGTAGCAAAGAAAAGAAAAGTGAAATAATAATATATTTGATGTCTTGTGTGCATATATAAGAAAACAGTAAAAACTAAGAAAAAAGTAACTGAATGAGAAACTTTTGACTGGTAAATGGCCACACAAGTGATTTACATGAAGGAACCACTCATCAATACACCAGTGTACACAGACACTGAGGGCATGGTGGGTTATGTGTCTTGCCCAAGGACACAACAACTGCATTCATCTGTGGGAGCTGGAATCACACTGCCAAACTGTGGGTCAGTGGATCAGTGGACAAACGCTCTACCAACTGAGCCACTGTTGCTGTTGTTAACATAGACACAGCAGTAACACTGGATTAGATCAGTAGCGTAGTTTTAATTTTCAACACCTGTCCATAGGGGTAGTGTTGATCCACCGATCTGAAGGGCAAGACACTTAACCCACCTTACCCCCAGTGTCTGTTTACACTGGTGTATGAATGTGTGTGTGAATAAGCGAGTGGTTCCTTGATGTGAAGTACTTTGAGTGCCTTGAAGGTGGAAAAGTGCTATATAAAAATGTAACCCTTTGCCATTTTAATCGAGACGTCTACAGCTGATCTTGCAAAGCTAAGTCACCCTCTCATTAAAAAGTAAATACTAAAGTTTTCAATGGTAAATGGTTGAATGTCACATTAACAGACCTAAACCAACCTTCTACTTGTGAGACACATTTATAGCAGTAACATTAACATACACTTACTTCAAAATACCGATTCCTTTTAGACAGTGGTCTGGCAGCCACAAAACAGCCCACTTCATCTGCGTTCCCTTGATACCTAAAAAGAAAACAAAAGTAGATTAAATATACATTATATATTCTGATATTAATAGTAGGTTATCGCTTTATGACGACTAAAGCCACACAGTCAGCTCAGGTAAGTCCTAAACTATGTTAAATCAGACCTATTGTGTTTGTGTCGCTTTATAGTTATAATCTATGACACCTGTGTATCATTATATTATAATTTGAACATTTTAAATTGTAATAATAATCTAAAATGTCTTAATAAAAGAAACGAGTCCCATGACTTCCGCATTACAAAACTGTGGTGCCCAATGGGAGCTGATGTATCCGTAAACATCATCACAGCAAAGAGCCGTGTAGCTGTCGGCGCCCCCTATGGATAGCTGCACATCACGCTAGTGAGTAGCGGATTTCTTTTTCATTTGTACCAAAATGACTATGAGATGCTGCTGAATCCTATGTGTATCACCGATTAAGAAAATAAGACTGGAGAACGAAGTGCTTATGTCACAGTGGGCGTACGTCACAGTGGGCGTGTACGTCACAGTGGGCGTGTACGTCACAGTGGGCGTGTACGTCACAGTGGGCGTGTACCGGTGGAGGCGAAAAGGGGGTCTGATCAGCAAAATGGTATCTTGAAAATAAGCGATTCAAGATTGCTCAGACATGAATCACTCCAAATATCACTTCAGAGGGTCAATGAGAAGGACTCAAGATTACTTAAACATGCACGAATCACTGCAAAAACTACTTTGGGTGAGTAAATAGTGAGGGGAAACACCTACAACATGGTTAAAAGGTCTGAAAAGTCCATTTTGCATAATAGGTCTGATTTAATCTACCAAGAAAATACCTTCTTTGTCCCTGTTACATGTTTGTAATTTTCCATGTTGATGATATAGGTAGAGGTATTTTAGAAATCAGCACTACTTCCTGTATTTTCATACTTTTTTCTCTACTTTTTTCAACAAACTGAGTCATGATCAAAAAAACATGAAAAACTGTCATATGAGCTTAATAGGAAGAGACGTTCTTTAATCTAAGAAAAGAACAGTCAAATGGCCGATAAAAAGATTTCAATAATGTAGATGTTTGGAGTTTATATTTGTTTATATACGAGAGAAGTACTTTACACACGTGTCCTGTGCTCAGGTCTATGGCTCCTGTGGCTCAGAGAATAGACTTTAAAGCAGCTCTGTGTGAACAAGTCTCTCCATGGACCAGCACCAAAGAACATCTCCCACATGTTAGAGCCACATGAAGCATCTCACCCTCTGAGGACTAAACCAGGACTAAACCGGGACTAAACCGGGACTAAACCGGGACTAAACCGGGACTAAACCAGGACTAAACCAGGACTAAACCAGGATGAAACCAGGACTAGACCAGGACTAAACCAAGACTAAACATGGGAAATCAGCGTTTTGAGTTTTCTGCAGCTAAAACGTGGAACAATCTTCCTGAAGATGTGAGACAGGCTTCTACTTTGACAATGTTTAAATCCAGGCTCAAAACGGTTCTGTTTATCTGTGCATACGACTGAAAGAGTTTTATTCTGTCTCTTCTCTCTTAATTTTAAGATTGTTATTTGTGATTATTTATGTTTTTTGTTGTATTGTGATTTTAATGTCTTTCTCATTCTGTAAAGCACTTTGAATTACCTTATGTACGAATTGTGCTATACAAATGAACTTGCCCTGCCTTGCCCTTACATTCGAAACTTGAACCAAAAATGGCAGAAGGTGGTAAAAAACATTTACTGCATATCTGTGGCCTTTACCTGATGATGTCTCCGTCTCGTCTCATGCGTTTGAGCCTCTCTCGGTAGCGCACAGCTCGCACCTCGCGGATCTCTCTGATTCGTCTCCTCCAGTTCAGAAAACGATAGTGAAGATTGATATCGTCCATCGCTTTTACTCATCACAGACTGAAACAAAACAAAAACAAACAGCACAATTGGGATTAAAGGGAAGTCATTTTGTTTATGTTTGAAATAAAAATCATTATGGTCCACTTGTGTTACGATACTAAAATTTCAAACTTGATTTCAATACTAAGGAATAGACTCAATACCGATTCTGATACCACAATGACAATAAAAAAACACTCTTTCTTTAGACATTAGAAAGTGATTTTCAACATTAAATGGTAGTACTTTGTGGCCTTGTATCTGTGTAATCCTCCAGTGGTCCATGGGCATATACTAGTCTATGTGTCTTATACTTGTTTGATTCTAAACCTATTGAGGAAAGGTTTACTTCTGTCCTGTAAATGTGACTTTTTTAGAATCAATACCTGTGCAAATGATCATCTAGTTTCAATTTTAGTGTACATTAGTATCTGACAACCCTATAAGCAATTTCGGTTTTTTTATAGCAAAAGAAAAATATAAAATCTGTCAGCTGGACAAAACGTTGTAGGAGTGAAGACATTTGACTGCTCATCCAAGCTGCTTCTTCAGTTCTGGTCAGTTTACTGGTGGACACTGCCTTATATCTGTCTGACCAGAACTGAAAAAGTGTCTTGGATGAGCAGCCAAACGTCTTCA
The DNA here is from genome assembly GCF_009829125.3 of Periophthalmus magnuspinnatus. Lineage (NCBI taxonomy): Eukaryota > Metazoa > Chordata > Actinopteri > Gobiiformes > Gobiidae > Periophthalmus > Periophthalmus magnuspinnatus. The sequence continues at coordinate 17,716,756 of NC_047130.1, forward strand.
CTCCTACAACTTTTTGTCCAATTGACAGATTTTATATATACATATTTTACTGTGGATCAGACCTGGACGACTGAGGGATTACACAGCCAATTTTGTTTTTGTTTGCAATAATCCACAGGAGTTCAGGTGGCATAACAGTCATCCTATAACGAGAAGGTTGGTGGTTCAATTCCAGCTCTGCCCAGTTAATACAATCCCTGTGTTATTGGGCAAGATACTTTTCCCAACAGCCGAATGCTTCATACATGAGTGGAGGTTAGGTCTGTCAAAATCATGACTAAACCTGAGCTCACACATCATCTTTTACCTGTATTGTCTGATAGGGCTGGGATCTGGGATGAGACGCAATTTCCACCAAATGAAACGAGACAGGAGATTGGGTCCACGAGAACAAGACTTTAAGATTTTGAAATAATTTATTATTAATACATTGAGCTGTTCAGATCATAATTTTGGTCCCACTATATTTTTTGTATTTTATTTAACACTCTTCACTCTTCACCAATCCAAATATAAACAAAAAATCTCACAAGTAGGGATGCACCGATACTGATAATGGTATCGAATATCAGCAGTGATACTGGAATATTAGCTGGATCAGGTATCGGTTGGACCTATACTGGATGTAATAAGATTATTTACTGACTGATGTAGGCCCAGGGTGTCTCATAATGTTTGAACTTTAATAATTCATACAAAACTGTTCAATAGTGATGTGAAGGATAAATAACATTTATACAGTATAACACAACTGGATCTCTTGTGTAGTAAGTTAACTGTGTTTTAAAGAAATAAGTGCCTTTTTCTGTCCCTACACTGGCATTGATTAATTTTGGGTATCAGACGATGCTTAAAGTAAAGTATTGATATCGGTTTCGGACTGAAAATGCTTTTGTCTCGGGCCCCTGTGTCTTAGTGGCGCAGAATTACACCCTCTTCCAATTCATTTATAGGCCGCCACGTTTCAGTTAGTCCGTCCCAGGGCAGCTGTGGATGAATGTGTGCTGCGAATGGAACAAATTAATGATTTTCTTATCTAGTGTCATACAAAACTAGGACTGCAAGATTAATCACAATCAAACTTGAATGGACGCATCCAGCAAATCAAAAATGCTGCAATTTTTAAAAGGGCCTATATTTTGCCATTTTCTGATCTGTTTTAATGTTTCCTCATTACAAACAGACCTGGAGTTGTGTTTTCTTTCATTCACACATGTTTAACACACAAACCCTGCATATTTAGGCTTAGGTCTTCTCTCAAATGGAAAACCCTAGAATCATTTAATAATTTCAGCTCTGGAATTAAACATTCCTACTGAACTAAAGGAGCTGTTAACTTGAAAACTACCACTTCATAACATCACAAGGTAGAACAGAGCATTTTGACCTTTGGAGATGTAGACAGACTAATAATAAAGTGTTATTCAAAACATGTGTGAATGAAACAACACACAACTCTAGATATGTTTTTGATCAGATAACAACATTATAACATGCCTAATATCTCACAAGAGTCAATTTTGTGTAATATAAAACCTTTAAGTACCACCATTTCGTCCACAAACAACTTAATAGCCTTTCTTCTTATTCTGCATAAAAACTGCTAACCCTGTAGTTTAGATCTTTACAAACATGTTCTGAAATGTGATTCTTGCATGAGTTTGCCAGCTCATATTTCAGACTTTTGTCAAGTCTTCTAGATGTGTTTAAAAAGGGAACTTTGATCAGAATCTCAGAATTATTAAAACATAAATCGCAATTAAATTTTTTTCCAAATCATGGAGCCCTAGCCTATATAAAACTCATCTATTTCCATAATATTATTACAGAACTGGCACCAATAAGCACCTCCTTGTCTTTCACACATCAGGAAAGACGTCACACATGATGTAACAAATAAAAGCTTTATTTATATAGACAGTAAAAACAATACCTTACTAAGGGAAAACCCTTAGTAAGGTATTCCCGTCACTTCTGTCTGAGAACTATAACTTTTACAGTAAACCCCAAACTACAAACATCTAGAGTTTCTCTTCCTGAAACTTAATAGTCCCTCTGATTTATGTCAGAGCTCTGTACTTTCTGTACTAACGCCATCATTATTATTAAACCCATATAACACAGAATCTATAGAAAGTTTAACCCTGAAATGTTCTTTAGCATTGGGCTTTTCAAAACACATGGGACAGCGGTTAAAATACTAAAACTACATCTGTCATACCTGTGTAGTAATCCATACGTAATGAGACACGTAGACTACAGTGCTCTGCTCAGTTTAAGTTAGTGAAATGAAAAATGTTAGCCATAATACAGTATAATAACATGTTTAACTGATATCTGAGCTCTAAAGTTCATAAATGTACTTGTCTCAAAAGCAGAAACCCAATGTGAAACTCGCTATGGCCCGGTCTACTGTAGCTTCTCTTCTTTTAGCCGGTCCATTGTAACGTTTAACCGGGTTTAATTCACTTTTTAAAAACGGATATGTATTAAACAAACGGTAACTTTGAAAACATATATGTCGTGTTGAGATCTTACTTTTAAAACGCAGAGTTGAGTCGTTTTTGTTGAAGATTTGACGGAGAGAAGTGTGCCAGTCTGTGCTCCGAACCTGTGCTGCCGGAAGTCCCGCCCCCTCACAGTGTCTCAGCCAATCAGAGCGAAGAATCACAGCAGCTGGGTTTAACTAGCTTTTAGCCACATTTATTTAATTTATAGTGTATCTATTCTATTGTATATATCAACACAATTAGGAAGACCGTGTCAGCTGTCTTTCTGATTTTTTATAGTATAATTATTTGTATTCTTATTTAGATAATTGTGTTTAAGTGTTTAAGATGTATAAAATTACACAATCCAGTATCTTATTGATTGTTTGAGGTAAAAATAAATGCTGATTTCATCCTGGGATCAGCATCCTGGGATCAACACAATTTCATTCATCATATTGTTGAAAAATGGTATTGAAAAGTTGTCCGAGGTATGGAGTAGGTAAAAACTGGAACTGAGCACTCGAGCTTCAAATGCAGAACAATACAGGTTTCCTCAAACATGCATGAATCAGTTGAATTACTGAGTAAACTAATTATGAGGGAACACTGTTTTAACAAGAATAAAAGGTCATAAAATTTTATTTTACACAATGCCTCCTCTTAAATTGCATATGACAGGTTAGACTACTCATTATAGTTAAATATTGACATATTTTTCATAGTTTAACCATTTTATAATTTTAATTTCTGGTTGGAGACAAGTCGCATATGATGTACAGGTAATTCCATCACTGTTACCTAGCAACCATAAGGTTAACGAGGTACAAAACTTATCTAGGCAAGGCAAGGCAAGTTTATTTGTATAGCACAATTCGTACACAAGGTAATTCAAAGTGCTACAGAATAAGAAAGACATTAAAATCACACAAATCAAAACATAAATAATCACAAATAATCATCATAAAATTAACATTAAAAGAGAAGAGTGCAGAATAAAAGCCTTTCAGTCGTATGCACAGCTAAACAGAACCGTTTTGAGCCTGGATTTAAACATTGTCAAAGTAGAGGCCTGTCTCACATCTTCAGAAAGACTGTTCCAAGTTTTAGCTGCATAAATTACAGACACAAATAATCTAAATTACACAATAGTTATGACTAATAAAATAAATGACAACACCTTTAAACACCTTTATTTTTTTTAATTAATGTTTTAACTGTCAGAAAAATGCCTTCCTTAAATTGACTCTGTGCACGACAGTACCTGGCTAGTTCCAATCAAAGGGAATGTAATGTAATGTCTATGAGGTTTTTGAAGAGTCGCGCTAAAATAAATAATTCCTGACAGATCTGACAATGAAACGGGAGCTGCAGGTGGATGTCACTAACAACATGTTAAGCACTTCATAAATGTGATTTACCAAAAGTACCCTTCCATCAAACAAAATCATAATTGGACAAACACAAAAAACATTGCACTGTAAGCTCTATGGTTGTTGAATACAGTAAAATGAATCCTGATGGTTAAGTTCACATATCTGACGTCTGTAGTGATTCATAGTGGAATGTTGGGGGCGGGACTTAAGACTCTGACTTGGCCAATCGTCTCTGAGTCACCGAACAGGGAGCCGCTCCTATGGTCTGACACATCTTCAGTCTATGTCACTGCGGTGAGTTCAAGTGAAAAAAAAACACGTGGGACTTCCTGGAGCATATATTATAATTGAAACAGTGTGCTAGTTCTATTATATGGGGATTTACAATTTAAATACGCTACTAACCACGGTTCATCTGTTGAGCATAGCCTATTTTATTCTTTTTTTTCTCTATTTCTATTTTTATGTTACAGGTTGAATTTGTTTATCCTTTAATCCTTTTCAAACATGGTGGTATGGTCAATAGATAATCTAACCAGTAAAATATGTTTTTCTTTTTATCTTAACCATTACAAATTGAGCTCTGTGTCATTAGCAATAGCAATATTTTTTTGGCCTCTGCATTGGACCCATCCTTCAGTGTCATTGGGGAACCCTGTCACAGCAATGAACCCATCTCCAGATCTTGGGCAGGGTTAAAGAAATAAACTGAATAAAGAAGTGAACTAAGTGATTGTGACATCACCCACAGCGTTCGGCTCCAGTCAAATGAAGCTCATCAAGGCTAGAGCAGTTACAGGGGCCAATTAAGAGCCGAGTTGGATATATGGAATTCTGACTGCGAGTATCATAGCAACCAAAAAGCCAATCCGGAACAAGGCTGTTGAAGGTAACGCTCCTTCCCGCCCGCATCACTGGTTTAGCAAGGAGTGGGCACTTAGGAACGTTGTCAATCAAACCTGTTGCTAATGTTAGCGGGAGCATCCTCGGGAAAGAAGGCGTCTGATTTGTCTGTTATTAATGTTCGTATCTTGATTTACAGACACAATAGTGAAATAAAAAACCCGGGATCATGTAGAGAGGGTTAATACGAACATTTAAGACCAAAATGACGAGTCTGACAGCAGCAGTTACAGAGAGAGGGGACACGGTTTTTTCAATAGAAAGTGAATTGGAATCAGAGCACTCCATATTTGGAACGCAGCGGCTAACAGGTTAGCTATGTTCATTTATATATACAGTCTATGTTTACAGACTAGGACAACCTTAGCAGGAGGATGAACTACTGCACGTATAACTTTAATTTGTCATGAATAAAAATGTTTCAGAAATGTGTCTCTCATCAGTGAAGGAATATCAACAATATCTAAGCCATGACCAAATGAGATTGCATCCACAGCCTGGGGATTGCATCATGTTGGTTTCACGATTTGAAAGATTTCTATGTATTTTTTAACTGTTTCAATTGATTGTTTTTATTGGTTCAAGCTAACATGTTGTAGAGGAGAATTTACTCATTTGGGTGACAATTTCTTTAATCAAAATGAGAGAATTACAATAGAGATATTTTGAATTTAAGTAATTTAACAGCCTATGAATGACAGGACTTAACCTTATAATAATATATACGAGCAATTTTGACGTATGCATTAGTAAAAAGGAAACAGGTGAAGTACTGTCTATAGCCACATACAATTTGCAAGCTTTTTGTTCTGTCTAATCTCGGGTTGTCAAAAAATCAAAAATCAGATACTGGAAAATCACATTCTATTGTCTAAAGAAAGAGTGTTTTTTATTATCATCATGGTACCGAGAGCAGTATTGAGTATCAGGTCTATTCCTTAGTATTGAAATCGTGTTTGTAGCGTGACACCACTAGCCTCTCATTAAACCCTTTACCTCGGAAATGCTAAGAAACCGTTTTGTAGATTTATGCTGGTGTAGAAAGCATTATATTAGATGACACGCAAAGGATGGTATGAGCCGTGGGGAGAGGAGAGGGAGTGGACTTAAAGTACTTAAAGAGAAAGTTACCTCCCACAACTCCACAACAGAGCCTTTAAAAGATGCTCTGAGTGGACTACGGCAACACTTTGCACTGCAATCCTGAAGGGACTACCTACTTTTGCAGCTACTACTACGACTACTTTTATTACTTTTTTACAACTGCTACTACTAATACTGCTACTACTTTTAATACTGCTTCTATCGCTACTTATACTACATCTACTACTACTTTTACTTCTAGATTTACTATTTATTCTACTACTACTCTAATCACTACAACTGCTTCTAAAGCTACTGCTACAACTACCACTTCAACTTCTATACTACTACTACTACTACTGCCACCACTGTTACTATTATTAATACTTTTACTGCTACCACTTCTACAACTGCTACAACCACTACGAGACTACAACTACAACTACTAGTACTAAGTCTACTACAACTATAAGTACTGCTACTGTGACTGCTAGTACTAGATATATACTTTTTAACTTCTGTTGTTTACTTCTTCAACAAACCCTTCTTAAACTTTGAAGAACTATATTTTAAATTATATCAAGCCTGGACTTAAACTATTGAAGTACAGCACTTTGGAGTTATTCGAGGAAATTAGAAAAAAAAAAATAGTTCAAGAGAGACTTCAGAGTGGACTGTTTTCAAGATACATTTTTGGAATGGTTCATTTCTAACTTGAAGAAACTACTTCAACGACCATAACTACTACTACTACTACTACTACTATCAAATACAAGTAGTACTTTTGCCAGGTAATCTAACTGTCAAGACTGGAGACTGGTCTATCAATTTTTCAACTCTAAATACAGAACTGATTACTACTACTACTACTACTACTACTACTACTACTACTACTACTACTACTACTACTACTACTACTACTACTACTACTACTACTACTACTATCAAATACAATAAGTACATTTGGCAGGTAATCAGGACCGGAGACTTGTCTGTCAATTTTTCATCTATAAATGCAGAACTGCTAACTACTATTACTATAAGAAACTACTACTAGACTACTACTACTACTGCTGTTGCTGCTACTACTATTGCCACTATTACTACCACTGCTACTACTACTACTGCTGCTGCTATTACTACTACTTACTACTATAACTACTTTAACTTACTTTGTACTAAAGTATATCGAAACTAGTATTTTTAAGTTGCCATGTGGTACTTGAGTATTTCCACAGTATTTCTACTTCATCCGCTCCTCTCTGTTCAAAGAGCGGCCCACACTACCTCAATGAATGTGAGGAGTTTAGGAGCCGGGGAGCAGTGTGGGGTCTATACTTTGAAGTGTGCTCCTGGTTTGAAGTGTTTGGCACCAAAGGACGACCAAACACCACTCCGGACTCTGCTGGACGGAAGAGGGAGATGTGGGAATGCCAGGAACGCTGTCAACGAAACGGTACCAAGCCAGACTACAGGTACAGGTACAAATACATTTCATTTTTGGAGTTTATATTCAATCTTTGTACCCGGTGGTTTGAAACTTAGACTAAGCATTAGACTGATGGAGGTGAGGGGAACCATTACTACATCAGCAACTACTGCTTTTGTTTTACTTTTTTACTACTACAACCATAACTACTACTACTACCACTACTGCTGTTACTATTACTAATACCTTTACTTTGACAACTACTACAACAACTACTTGATTCTACTGCTACAACTATTACTACTACACTATACCTTCTTCTACAGCTGTTACTACTACAAGTAACCTACTTTTATTACTTTTTTACTACCGGTACTGCTACTAGGCTACTACCACCACCACTACTACTACTACAACTACTACTACTACTACTACTACTACTACTAATACAGTAAATGTTACAACTTCTACAACTACTACAACAACTAGTTGGATTTACAGCTACAACTATTACTACTACACTCCTTCTATAGCTACGACCACTACTACAAGTAACTTACTTTGATGGCTTTTTTACTACTATTACTAGGCTTACTACTACAACTATACCTACTACTACTACTGCTTTTAGTACTGCAACTTCTACAACTGATACAACATCTATTACTACTACACTGCACCTACTTCTACAGTTGCTGCCACTACTACAAGTGACTTACTCTTATTACTTTTTTACTACCGGTACTACTACTAGGTTACTATGACCACTACTACTACTACTACAACAATTAGGCCTACTACTACTACTACTACTACTACTAGTAGCAATGCTTTCATTGCTACAATTTCTACAACTACTACAAGACTACAACTGCAAATACTAGTACTAAGTCTACTACAACTACAAGTACTGTACTATTTTAACACACATTAAGATTTTTAAAAAGCCTGAACCTGCTAAACAAACCCACAGACTTCAGAACATGTTTGTAGATGTCTTTATCACAGGGCAAACACGTGCTCATAAAACCACTGAGTGCAAAGTTATTTACACCGGTTCAAGTTAAGATTTTGATTTGAATTAAATATATTGTGACATCCATTCATAGAAAAAAAACGTGAGGGTGAAGTGCATGAATGCGATGGTCCAAGTCGGGATCGAACCTCCACCTTCAGCCGCCGCACCACAAACAGAACTTTTTCTGTAAAATAAAACTATACTTGACACAACATTATGCACTGGTGTTGGTACACTGTTCTGTTCTTCACTATATGAATGATTTAGTGATGGTTGGAGGTGCCTATGGTGCAGACTGGCAGCCTCACCTCTGTCAGTCTGTCCCAGGGCAGCTGTGCCTCCAGTAGTAGCTAACCACCACCAAGTGTGAAGGGAAAGTTATAAAGCAACTCTGAGAGTCTCGAAAAGCACTTTATGAGAGTAATGAGCAGGGCCGGTTCTAGCTTTCAGGGGGCCCTAAGCTGAATTTGTCTTTGGGGACAGCGGATGTCTCCTGCTCAGCTATTTGTGATTCACATTTGACAACATTATGACTCTGCTCTCATCACCTTGACCAGTTGTATTTGTGTTTATATGACCAACATCAGACTGAAAACATCCAGAATGTCACAACTACCACAGTCACAAGAACAGTACACAAACATGTGAGGGGGGTCAAGATTTTTTAAATTCTAGACATTTTTTTGTTTTCTTTGTTTCTGGTGGATTTTAATGTGTTCCAATTGGTGACACTGGCCTTAAATTTACATTATAAAGGGTCCTTGCACCAGTTTAAGTACATAGCTGCTCTCACCTCTGCCCAGCTCAAAAACAAATGTAGCAGCAGCAGCAGCAGCAGCAGATATTTTGCTACTATAGATATAAAACAACTGTAATTGTTTTAGAGGGATATTTAGGCTGCCACAAACACAACCTGTCTCCAATAAAACTTGATATATTATATTATTTTCAATATAAATGCTCTTGGGGGCCCTCTGGTAGCTTCGGGGTCCTAAGCAGCTGCTTATTCTGCTTATAGGCTGGGCCGGCCCTGGTAATGTGTAAAACTGTTACTTCACCTATAACATTTTACTGCTTTTTGCTACAAAGATGACATACTTTAGCTGAGACTAGCAACAAGATGATGGAGATGGGTCCCTGAGCATTTGGTTCTATTTTGAGCCCAGTTTGAGTTGTAGCATAGACTTGGTTCGATCCTGGTCTCGTCCAGGTTTCATTCTGGGTTTTGTCCCAATTTTGCAAGTGTGAACACTTACTGACGCTATGAGGGATTTCCAGAATATGCAGCGTGATTTCTTCTCATGTTCTAAGCGTATCAATTTTATCATAAATCTTCTTTTAATGGCGTACTTGTTTACATTCTATTTGCAGACGCGGCTCCGACAGCGGCCCCTGAAGAGGTAATAAAATCCGCTATAATCTACGCTCTATAGCGTGATTCTGTGAAATCATGAGTTCTGTCCTGACCTGAACTGAACTGAACTGTCTCCTTCACAGGCTCCGTGTCGTAAACGCCTAAATGCTCTACTGTCTGCCCTGGGACATCAGCTGATCAGACCTCAGGATGGGGTCTACCTGCCCAACTGCACCCGCCAAGGGTTCTACAAGAAGAGACAGGTGAAGGACAGGGTTTAGGACTGTGCCAATCCAGAGAAAAAAAAAAATCTGCAACTGCAACTTTTCTGACATTAGTTGCTCTTAGATGTTTTGATGGTTTTGTGATTTCATGTTTAAAAAGTGGTATTGCAGTTAGTGTTGCAAACACTCCTTCTTTAGACAATATACTGTGATTTTTCAATGAAATGGTAGTACTTTCTTTTCTTTTCCCATGTGGCCCTTGTAAGTTGCACCCCCAGCCAAACTATGAAAAAAGTGTGACTTATAGTCTGGAAAATACGGTACTGCATATACTACTGCATACTTATAATGGCAATTAGATATAGTGATGGTTCTCAAACTGTTGTACACTTCAAATATTTGGTTAATTTAGACTTAATCCACATTTCTGTCCTATAATTCTAAATAGATGCTTAGAACCACTGAGCTAGCTACAGGGTTAGCAGCTAGCATTCAACTGGCACCAACAGTTCTAACAAAATTAAAATTTCCAACTCGATTTCAATAGTTAGGAATAGAATGTGATTTTCCATAGTTTTTACAGCCCTAATTATAGTAATACAGCACATTGTAAACAACTCCAGGCGCACTGATATGTCAGATAAGACTGAAATATGAGCTGATACACTAATACAGGAATACCATGAACTCGAGAACGCCTTTGTGGAGGTCTAAACTACAGGTACGACAAGGGTTTGAAAACTGGCCAACTCAAACAGGGTTTTTGATTTAACTGCGATAAATCTTGCAGCTCTGAGGTTCAAAGTCAGTCAACAAGTGCATTATTCACTCGGTAATTACAAACTGTCACAGCAACTGGAAGAAGAAGTGTCAAAGGCCCTCGGGATATTAAAGGAGATCATAGCCATCGTTTCACTGTGTTTAAAGATGCTCTACCTGATTTTTACTGTCAGGGAAACAGGAAAAACAGAACAAGTTAATTTTAAACAGAGGTGTAGAAACATTCAGTTTGGTCAAATGGACAAAAGTTTTAAAGACATTTAAATCAATATTGGACATTTTACACAAATCCAGGACAATTACTACTACTACTACTAGTACTATTACTATTACAACTACTACTATTACTACTGCTACTACTAATACTAGTACTACTACTACTACTACTCAAATTACTACTGCTACTACTATTATTACTACTACTACTAAAACTACTATTACTACTGCTACTACTAATACTAGTACTACTACTACTCCCATTACTACTGCTACTACTATTATTACTACTACTACTACTAAAACTAGTACTACTACTACTTCTACTGCTGCTACTGCTACAACTACGACTACTACTACTCCTAGTCCTACCGCTACGACTACTACGATTACTACTGTTACTACTAATACTACTACTTCTCCCATTACTACTGGTACTACTATTAGTACTACTACTACTACTACTACTGCTACTCTAATCACTACCACTACTTTTTCATCACTACTATTTCTCCAACCACTACTACAACAACTACAGCCACTTTGTTTACTTTTTTACTACTACAACCATCACTACTACCACTACTACTACTGTTACTATTACTAATATACTATTTATAAATGTGAACTGTGCCTGAGTCATGTTTTGCATAATCATTTAGGTCTTTAATGGCTGTTCTCATGCCTATAGGCATACTGGCTGTTAGCATACTGGCTGTTAGCATACTGGCTGTTAGCTTACTGGCTGTTAGCTTACTGGCTAACACTCTTGTTTTGTTTACCTTGTTTTGCTTTAGGTCTGAGGATGGAGTTATAAATAGGAGATAGATGATCTGATGTAAGGCCCTCATTCCTGTTCAAAGATGTATTGTATAAGACCACATAAACTAGTATATACACCCATGGACGAGCACATTGTTGTCTTTCCTACAAGAAATATGACTGTTTATGTATATGTTTGTATATAGTTAAGTTTGTGTGTACCCGTGTTCTGTGCAGTGCTGGTCGTCCAGAGGGAGAAAGAGGGGCCGATGTTGGTGTGTGGATCCGAACGGGACTCCACTGAACTCAAACTCAGACAGCTGTTAAAGAGAAACAAACAGAGACTTTAAAACATGTTCTGAAGATGAAGGAACAACAGAACAGCCTAATGTGCTACTGTTTTGGTCCATTCTAGGATGTGATGACGTCATACTCCCAGATGGGGGTGGAGCAAGAGCCAATTTTCCCCTTTGATTACACTGTACTCTCTAAAGAAATATCCAAAATGTTGAACCTGATCATTTCTGTTAGTGACTGAACCCAAGATATATAACCACAGAAGACCATCCATCAAGTTTCTTCTGCTTATCCCAGACTTCCCTCACCCCAGACACTTCGGTGGGACCCCAAGGTGTTCCCAGGCCAGCTGAGAAATATAGTCCCTCCAGTGTGTCCTAGGTCCTCCCAGAAGACAGCATTTTAACAGTACTGATTTGAGGGACAGCAGTAGTTCAGTTGGTAGAGCCAGAGGTCATATCCAGCTCCCACAGATGAGTGCTGTCGCTGCGTCCTTGGGCAAGATACTTCGCCACCACCTCGCCCCCCAGTGTCCACATACGCTAGTCTACGAATGTGTGTGTGAAAGGGTGAGTGGTTCCTTGATGTAAAGCACTTTGAGTGCCTCGAAAAGCACTATATAAAAATGTGACTATTTACCATTTAGATTATTGCTGCCCCTTTCTGTATTAAATATTACTGACCTATAGACAATAGCTGAGCCAGGAGGTGTCCGCTGTCGAGGCCCCCAGAGATAAATTCAGCTTAGGTCCCCCTGAAAGCTAAAGCCGGCCTTGCCTACTCCAATAACAATAATCATTTCAAAATTTTATAATATGAGTTAAGACTAAACTGCTACATAGAAAGAACCAGGTCAGTTCATATTTGGGCATTTTATATCAATATTATAGTATTTTATCTCTGTATCCTGTGTTGTCATGGTGATGTATAGTTAATAATATATTTGCCATATTTATCTTTTGTTTTTTAAATTTTATTTATGATGTAAGTATATACGGCCTATTTATGTTATGTTTTAAGTCAAATACTAATTTTTTACTATTCAATAAAGTCAAACTTTTTGCATTCGGTTTAAAAAGTCCTGTTTTTGTTCTCATTCTATTATCTGTTTTCTGGACATGACGTTTATTTAAAAAAACACACTGCAAAATGTAAATGGGTGTAAAATAAAAAAAAATAAAATAAAATTAAAAAAAATTAGTAGTAGTAGTAATAATAATAATAATAATAATAATAATAATAATAATAATAATACTATAATAATAATAATAATAATAATAATAAAAATAAATAATTAGTTGTTGTGATCAATAAAGCCCAGTTTTTGTTGTTTTTTTTCCGTTAATTTAATTTCTCAAAAAATTTGAATTTGTGCGTGTGTAACCACAGTTGCAGTGCTGAGTCTGACTATCCCTATATTCTTTTTACACCTGTGATTATGACATATTAAATAGCGCCATCTACTGGACACACTGTGTCAGTATCGGGGGTCTGTGTAATGCCTTAGTCGTCAAGGTGTGATCCATAGTTAAAGAAAAATATAAAATCTGTCAAATCTTGATCCCAAGATCAGCGGATTATGAGGCTAAAGTGAACAGCCTCCTCAGTGACACCACAGCCTATGAATTGCTGAAATGACACCCTACCCATGGGTACAAGAAGCAGATCATAGACTGCCTACAGAAGCTGGAGAAGGAAGAAGTCATTGATGGACAGTTGTATTACAGACTATATCCTGGCGACTGCATTCCTTGCATCTGTGACTTCCGGAAAATCCACAAACGAGAAGTACCCCAGGAGCCATCTGCTGTCGGGGGGCCAGAGACAAATTCAGCTTAGGACCCCCTGAAAGCTAGAGCCGGCCCTGCTCAGACCGATTGTATGCAGCATAGACTCCATCACATACAAGGCAAGGCAAGTCAATTTGTATAACACAATTCATACAAATTCATACAAAGTTATCCCAAAGTCCCATCAGTAAAATCTGGTCACCCTGGTCATTTGTATGCATCAGTAGCTATTGTAGTAGTAATAGTAGTAGTTGTAGTAGTGTAGCTTAGTAGTATAATTGTAGTATTAGCTTATTTCTTTGTTTATATATTCACTCACATGTAAATCCGACCACTTTTACGCACGTGTTGCGCAGGAGGAGCCATGGAGCTGGATTTCCCTGCACTTGCTCCAGAGCAGCAGGTGACTAAACAAATCCACCATCCACCATCTAATCCCCCTCTCTGCCCCGCATACCTCCACTCTCCTCCGGGACACTCGCCATGTCCTCCCCGAGCGCTGCGTCCTCCAACCTGCTCACATCTTTGGCACCGAAACGCAAGACGAAAAAGAAACATTTCGTACAACAGAAAGTGGAAGTTTTCCGAGCAAGCGATCCAGTTTTGAGCGTGCTGATGTGGGGTGTCAATCATTCGGTAGGTGCGTGCCAAATCTGGAAATAACGCAGTATTTTTTATCGCGTATTCGCTTAAATTAACTTTTTAAATCGTTGTTTTACGCAGATGACCGATTTGTGCCACGTGCCTTCACCTGTTATGCTGCTTCCAGACGATTTCAAAGCGAATACGAAGATAAAAGTCACCAACCACTTTTTCAACAAGTAATTTCCGTCTTATTATTTCATTTTCCTCGCCTGTCTGCTCCTTTACTTTGAGAAAATTCGGCTTATCTGCACAAATACAGCGACCTTTTGTGCGCAGTGAATGACTCTATGCTCATTACCCAGGCAAGCTATTAGGCAGGACAATAGCAACGGGGAACAAAGCCAAGATAAGAAAGTCATAATTGAACTGGCCTGGGCAATGGGAATTAGTATTGCACATGAATATACAGGAGGATGCAGTTTGTGGCTAAAGCCTGTGTCTCATTTATTAAGTAGAAATGAATTAATCACTATTTCATATAAGGCAAAACGTGCAAGATGAGTTTGAATGTTAAACAGTGGAAGAGGAAGTACTCAGGTTTGTAACTCAAGTAAAAGTACAGATACAGAGGTAAAAAGTTGCTCAAGTTAAAGTATTGCATGAGAAAATCTAATTAAGTAAAAGTACAGATACATAGGCAAAACGGTACTCAAGTAAAAGTAAAAGAATCACATGAAAAAATCTGCTTAAGTAAAAGTACAGATACAGAGGTAAAAAGTTACTCAAGTAAAAGTATCGCATGAAAAAATCTACTTAAGTAAAAGTATTTAAGTACCCATTTAGAAATACTTTCAGAGTAACAAGTAAGTGTTTATAGTGTTAAATGTAGTGCTATTGATTCAAAAAATTATATATATATTGGTCAGCAGCAGCAATACAAATCAATTTCTTACTTTTTCTTATGAATTTTGTGTATTTATTTTTGTTTTGCTCAAAGCCAAAGCTTGAACTCGAAAACTTTAGTCAGGATGTTTCCATAGACATGGTAAAAATAACCCCTCAAATCATATGAAAAGTACTTTTTACTTATCATTCCTGTTCAAAATGTAGTGGAGTAGAAAGTACAGATACTGCTCACAGATGTAGTGAACAAGTAAAAAGTATCCACTGTAAAATGTACTCAAGTAAAGTACAGAGACCTAAAAATCTACTTAACTACAGTACTTTACTACTTTTACTTCGTTATCATCCACCACTTATGTTAAAGGTGCACTATGTAACTTTTCTGGTGAGGATGGCGCCTGCTTGTCTGCTCGTCTCCATGGAGATGTTATTGCTTTGCCTGAAATGTTCCACACTTTGGTATTAAACTCATCCACATGCTGCGTTCTTAATGTGAATGAGGCTGATCTGACCTGTGACTTGGCCTGCTATTGAAACAAATTTAATGCCATACTGTGGAATATTCAAGGCAAAATAATATAATGAAAAGAAGAAAAGAAAAGTTCCCATGTGCAGCTTTAAATGGCTGCACATTTTGAGTATATAGAGGTGTCGAGGTTCTTTCAGTAATCCCATAATCCACTGAGGAATCCAGGCCGGCTAAAGTCCCATTTGAAAAGAACAATAAGATATGTTTTTCATCCGTGGCAAGTAGCGCTACTATAGAACTATTAAACAAAACTCAATTTGTAATTAAAATCGCAAGCAGTGATAAAGGGCCCTCGCAACGCTTCACTGGGAGGGCTGCCTATTAACCCTGGCTTGATATTTGATTCAAAATTGCTACTGGAAATAAATGTGTCCATCTAATTTTAATTTTGCAGGGGGCGATGGAGAGCCATTTTTAAAGATAAAAGTTTAATTCATTTATCATTATGTCAAGGTCATCAAAATACACAAATGCTCCGTAGGGTCTGTTTAAATCTGACGATGTTTGCAAAAGTTATTATGATTTTTATGCTTTCAAAATGGCCACTTCATTAAGAGTTCGTCATGACAACACCCTGAAATGTATGTAAATTATTTTAACAATTTTTGATGATGCTACTTCAGTTTGAAGTCTGTTGAATAAAAACCCTAGGACAAGTTCGTTAAAGTACGAGGTCTAGATTTTGGCCATCAGCATATTTTGATTAAAAATGGCCACCTTCACATCGGTCATAGGCTGTGTTAATTATTTTGGTGTCCATTTTACACATTTATGTCATGAGTCAACGGCCGTATAGCTCATTAGTCAGCAGCTGTCACGGTTGCTAGGCAACATAACATAAGCGATGTAATGAATGCGCATAGACAGCAGTTGACGTACGCTCCGTGGTGTAGGCCTGTCCCAGTTTGGTCGACGGAGGCTACTATTCGTTGGCCTGGTACTTCGAACGGTACTTCGAAGTGTGCAACCATCAAATTGGTCTCCACAAATGTTTTTGCTCAGGGTCACATAAAGAAAGTGTGTCCCAGATTTCAATCGATGTTTGAAGAGGCGTTACTGAGCTGTGTTTTAATATTTTTCACAGGTAAATATTGGCCTACCTGCAATTCTCCACAACAATATAGTACTAATACATGCGTGATGTGAGGGTTAGCTGTGCATTAAAAACATTATTGGGGGTTGTTTGAGTCAAATGAACTGTTAAAGCTTCATTATGTAACTTTTCTGGTGCAGGATTAGCCACATGCTTGACTCCCTGTAGATGTTACTGCTTTAGCTGTTATGTTCCATAGAATAGCATTAAACTTCTCTATCTCAGAGAAAAGCAGGTTACGTATTAGAGGCAAAGTTACAGGTCAGATCTGTGGAGAGGCGAGCTCATTCACCATAAGAATGCATGTTTTTCAACGTATTTCTGAGTGATAAAAACATGAATATTGATTAAAAGTGGGATAGATTGGTTTAATGTCATACTGTGGGGCATTCTTGGCAAGGCAATAACATCTCCATGGAGACAGAAGAGTTGCATAGTGCAGCTTTAATTGCTAAACACAACTCCGTTTTATTTGATATACAAAGGAAAGTCTCAAATCCTGCATTACATCTGATTCGTGTTGTTATTACTGTCAATCTCTTCTTCAGAGAAAACCTGCCAGGTCAGTTCAAGTTCAAAGAATACTGCCCCCAGGTGTTCAGGAATCTGCGTGAGCACTTTGGCATCGAGGACCAGGATTTCCAGGTATGAAAACTCCATAGAAAACAACACTGCAGTTAAGGCTGTGCAGTTTATCGCAAAAATATAATGCAGTATATTATCATTGTCATTATTATCATTGTAGTATCGGAATCGGGATTGAGTCTACTCCTTAGTATCGAAACCGAGTTTGAAATTTTAGTATTGTGACAACACTAATGGGTTGGTCTTAGTTTTGTCTTTTTTAAAATGTTGACCCACTTTGACTGCCACAATAAAATTGTTATCGCAAAATATAAAACATAGTTATCGAATGCTGCATTTTTTTCTCATTGTGCAGCTCTATCATGTTAAGGCAGGACTCTTTGTGATGTAAAGAGGTTTGAACATTGAGAACATGAGCAGGTTAAAGCCCGACCTGTGTTTGCTGATTTGCATTTCAGTCAGACACATTTCCATAGAGCAGGTGGACGCTCTGAGCCCGCCCACCTCGCCCGTGTTTATCAGGAGATACAGGGCACCACAGAGAAATTATTTTATACAAGCACTGTCCTAACAATAACCTTTGGGAGATCAGGGATGGGACAAGATCTCATAAAATAAAACTGACTCAAGATCTTACACAGGAAGTCTTGTGAGATTTTTTAAGGTTAAAGTTGCTGTACGCTTCCTGATATTTACAGTTTTAAAATTATTCCTCACTCACCTTCTGCTTTCTGATCATCCTCATTATGACCTGTGATGGTGGGTTTATAAAAGCGTATTGTGCATGTTTTGGGTTGGGGAAACCAATAGCTTTGCCAGCAAGACAAATTCTCATGATTTTTGTCTTGCTTGGCTCTGGCTGAAGTGTTTGCATGTGATAGGTCTGACCAATCACAAGGCAGCACTCTGGTTTGGGAGGAAGCCAGCGAAGAACGAACCAAAACAAATATGGCAACGCTGACAGACATACTTCAGTCTATTTTAGCAAAAATACTGTTTAGTTTGTGCAAAACTTGTAGATGGAAGTAGTTTGTGGAGGGTCAGACACCTGTGTTTTTTTCTCAACACAGGTGTCTGACCCTTGGTCAAAGCTGTTGAAACGCTTTGACCAATCAACGTGATGTATTGTTTAATGCCACAATCACTGGTTCTGATCAGTTCTGCTACTCCAGATTGACGTGCAGAACTCTATTCTATTCAACTGAATTTATTTTTGTAAAGTGGGAAAAAGAGAAACCTTGAGGAGAACCACAGTGAAGCAGAGATCCACTCTCATGGACTAAACCAGGACTAAACCAGGACTGAACCAGAGCTGAACCAGGACTAAACCAGGACTAAACTAGGACTAAACCAGGACTGAACCAGAGCTGAACCAGGACTAAACCAGGACTAAATTAGGACTAAACCAGGACTGAACCAGGCCAGGCAGCTGTAGATATGTCCAGGACTAATGGACATCCATTTGCAATTAGAGTTCAAAACTGTAAGTTCAAAGCCGCTCTACTAAGGGACAGAGGGAGGCTTATCTACAGTAAGGTGGGCGTCATCTTAGCCAGGTATTGAGTCATCCAGCCAGGTGAGGGGAGGGAGGGTCCAGGTCCATGGAACAGGATCAGGGCTTCACGTATCAATCTGAGGGACAGGTTAGGAACTGGAGTGTCTGGAGGAAACCTGGAGGTAACCCACTCAGACACAGGGAGAAACACTCAAACTCCACCTGGGAGTCAAACCCGGAACCTTCTTGTCGGCCTGGGACGAAATTGAAATTATGAGTGACAATTCTCATGGCCCAAATAATTCTGATTAACTATTGTATGATGATAATGATTAGAGTTATTATGGATATGAATAATTATAACTTTAACAGAGAATATTATGGATGAGCAGGACCGTCGACTGAAATTTTGAGGCCCATAGCAATAAGGCTCACATGGCCCCCCTGTAATACAAATTAAAAGGAAGAGGGTCCAATTCTGGGCCCCTAAGACCCTGTGGCCCCAGACAACAGACCCGTTTGTCCCTCTCTGTTGACTCCCCTGTGGATAAGTTGTTTTTTTTTTCCTGCACATTCTGATGATGTAATGTAATTATCTTTTTTGGCAATTATCGGGATTATATAAATTGTCCCCCGACCCTTTCTAATACGATAAATGATATTATTGCTTATACCATCCCTACCTTCTTGAAGCAGGAGTGTTGTACAGCCTGAAGCATGAGGCATAAAAGAGCCTCGATCTGTCCTTGGAACAGGTCAGTGAGCCTAGTGCTGAGAGAGCTGCTCTGAAGAGAGAGACTGCGCTCAGGAGTTGGCTCGGGTTGGACTGGAAACTCCTGTCCTCCAGAGTCCTCTGTTCCACCATCTTTTCCACAGAGTCCAGTACAACACATCACAAATTGTCCTTATGAGCCTCTGATGGCCCCCTTTTATCGCACTGCCCCTACACAAAGAATGGTGAAAAGGACACTGGACACTAGAGATTGACCAGAATGTTTTTTTTTTTTCCATGGCCGATGTCATTTTTTTAGAATCCAAAGAAACTGATAGCCTTTATCTTTGGGCAGGTTTTAATTACTTTCCCCAAATTCTGTACAAACCCACTCATAGCCTTTGTTACCGTAAACCTTTAAGAGAGCTCTAGTCATGTTTTGTTTTACTAAATGCATTTTATTACTATGTAAGTCTGAGCTGCTCCCTCTAAACACTAAACGTCATTTTGATGTATGAGTATCTTGAGATGGGTGATTTGGCCTGGGTTTACTACTTGTGTCCCTAGTCCCACTTTTGTTACGGGCTGCAGTTAACCGCCCTGGCTCTTGTCCCGGTGTTGTAAAAATCTTTTCTTTCATCACAAAAGCTTCCTGAGACTCTTCCTTCTTGTGTTGTCACAATCCTAAAATTTCAAACTAAATCTCGATACTAAAGAATAGACTCCATACTCAAGACTGATCCTGATACCACAACGATAATAAATAAAACACTGTTTCTTTAGACCAAGGGTTGGCAGGGGTATATATATATATATATATATATATATATATATATATATATATATATATATATATATATATATATATATATATATATATATATATATATATATATATATATATATATATATATATATATTTATATATATTTATATATATTTATTTTTTTATTTTTTTCTGTGGCCCTTTGGGTGTTAAAGGTTGCCGACCCCTGCTTTAGACAATAGAATAATATTTTCAACTTTAAATGGTAGTACTTTCTTTTTTATTCCCATGTGTCTTATATCTGTGTAATCCCTCAGTGTCCATTAGGTTCATCGTGGTCCATGGGCTTATACTAGTCTATGTGTCTCATACTTGTGAAAAATACAGCTCAAGATCATTTTAAAGCTTCAGAAAAGGTTCATTTTTGTCCTGTGAATGTGACTTTTTCAGCATCGATACCTGGTCAAATGAGTGTCTAGTTTCGATACTTTTGCCAACCCTACTCCATTCCAAAGTTCCTGTGTTTTAAAGCTGTAATTCTGTGGCTGTCCACCAGGTGTCTCTAGCCCGCAGCGCTCCTCATAAAGTGGAGGAGGGTCAGGGCGGAGGTTTGCTGCTCACCTCGTTTGACCGCACTCTGGTGGTCAAAGAAATTTCCAGTGAAGAAGTGGAGGAAATACACAACATTCTGTCTGAATACCACCAGGTAAAAGCCACTACAGGAACCAGGGCCAAAATCAATCAAAATCCAATCGAAATTTGAATTATCGCAATTAGCAAACCACTTAGTCGCTCTATTTCACTGTCGTTGCCGTGGGCACCGCCTAAGCATGGGGCGATATTCAAATTTTAATGATTATCTTGGCCAAAATAATTGTGATGAACGATTATATATATATATATATATATATATATATATATATATATATATATATATATATATATATATATATATATATATATATATATATATATATATATATATATATAAAATTATTAAAGTTGCTGACAGTTTAACATGTTCTGGATATGAATAATTATAATTTTAACCTTACAAATAAGTTCCATGTTTAAAGAGCTGTTATAGTCTTGTACTTTGTCATCAGTGAAAACAACTGCGATCTAGCAGAGAATATTCTGGACGAGCAGGGCCGTCAACTGAAATTTGGGGGCCTGGGGCAATAACACTCACTTGGGCCCCCCTCTAATACAAATTAATAGGAAGAGAGTCCAATTCTGGGGACAACAGACCCCTTTGTTTTTAAACTCCATACACCTTCACTAGAATCATTTTAATAATTTCATCCCTGGAACTGGCAATGTCTACTACAACTAAAGGTAAAAGGAGCTATTAACTTGAAAACTTCCACTTCCTCACTTTCTTTAACATCCTGATTATTCACCATGATGAGTTTATAAGCATGTTTCATAACTTTCAGAGGCCTGTGTGAAGTTATTATTTTGCAGTGTGAGTGAATGTGGCTCAGAATGACATGTACTGCACTCCCTCCCCATCTCCTCTCTGTTTATTCACTCCTTCCTTTTGTCACTGTATTTCTCCCTCCTCTCCTCTGTTTCTTTTCTTTCTCTTCTCTCCCTCTCTCCCCCTGTTCTTCTCTCTCCCTGTCTATCTCACTTCTCTCTCTTTCTCCCTCTTCTATCCTGTCCTACGTTGCTTTTCGCACCTTTCAGGGACCAGAGCGGTGTTTTGTCATCACGGTACAGCAACAACTAGCAAGCTAACCACAGATTTCCTGATTTGCAGTGATAAAATGCTTTCTAACTAGATGCAGACAGTACACAGCTGACTTATTTTGACCTGAAGACGTACGTATGTGATAATATCTGTACTGGGCAAGACACATTTTCCTCAAATTCATGGGGAAAAAATCCAGTATAGGACTTTAATCCACAGTATTTCATATGTGTTCTTTTTGAAGCATGTTTTAAATATTCATTTATGTGCGGAGGGTGTTATTATTTCAGCTTTTATTCAAATCCTCTTTTACCCATTGATTAAAGGAACAAAATAGACTTTATATAAGACTGAAAACATGTCTCTCCCACACAGCTGTTTCGTTTAACAGGCTGCGACCTACATAGTCCTCTGAGCGCTCTCCTCCTCCTCCTGTCTCTCTCCTCTTCCTCCTCTCTCTCTCACCTCTCTCTCTCCTCTTCCTCCTCCTCTCTCCTCTTCCTCCTCCTCTCTTTCCCTCTTCTCCTGTCTCCTCTCTCTCTCTCTCTCTCTTTCCTCCTCCTGTCTCCTCTCTCTCCTCCTCCTCTTTCTCTCTGTCTCCTCCTGTCTCCTCTCTCTCACTCTCCTCCTCTCTCTCAATTTCTCTGTTTCCTCTCCTCTGTTTGCTCTCCCCTTCTCTTCCTCTCCTCTGTTTCTTCTCCTCTCTTCCTCACCTCTGTTTGCTCTCTTCCTCTCCTCTGTTTGCTCTCCTCTCCTCCTCTCTTCCTCTCCTCCGTTCCTTCTCTCTTCCTCTCCTCTGTTTGCTCTCCCACTCTCTTTGTCTCCTCTCTTTGCTCTCCCCCTCTCTTCCTCTCCTCTGTTTGCTCTCTCTCTCTTCCTCTCCTCTGTTTGCTCTCTGTCTCTTCCTCTCCTCTGTTTGCTCCCCCCCTCTCTTCCTCTCGTCTGTTTGCTCTCCCCCTCTCTTCCTCTCGTCTGTTTGCCCTCCCCCTCTCTTCCTCTCCTCTGTTTGCTCTCCCCCTCTCTTCCTCTCCTCTGTTTGCTCTCCCCCTCTCTTCCTCTCCTCTGTTTGCTCTCCCCCTCTCTTCCTCTCCTCTGTTTGCTCTCCCCCTCTCTTCCTCTCCTCTGTTTGCTCTCCCCCTCTCTTCCTCTCCTCTGTTTGCTCTCTTCCTCGTCTGTTTCCTCTTCTTCTTCTGTCTCTTCTGACTCACTGAGGCTGTGGCCATGGAGACGGTTGTAGTTTGATAAACAGTGACTCATGGCACAGAATGAAAGATGTGTTTAGTTATCAGATGCACTCTCTATTTTTCACACAGTTTATAAAAAACAAACTACTTATATTTTAAATGATCAAAAGTCCCCAAAATGGCGCTCATGAGTAGCTGGTACCAGGGTCAGAAAGTTCACAGCTCAAATCATAAAAGCTGATAAAAAAAAAATAAAATGTCTTGTCTATTTTTTCTGCCAGGTTAAGTTCATCTACTCGTCTCCATGATGATGTCATTACTTGACTGAATTTTCCCACTATATGGCATTAAACATATCTGTCTCCATGGAGACGAGCAGTTGGTGGGTTATATCTGCAGAGAGATGAGTCCACACTTTTCAAGGTCTTTTTGAGCAGTAAAAGCCTGCAGTTGGATTAAATTTAATGCCATACTGCGGATCCTTCGAGGCGAAGCTGTAACATCGCCATGGATACAAAAGGTGGCAGAAAAGTTTCATTGTAGTTCTTTAAGAGAGTCTTGGAGTTAAGTTGGACGATCTATCCCTCATTCTGTTTAAACTGTTCCTATTGTTGTGCCTTGTTTTTGTGTTAAGATATGATGAAGCTTAACAGATACGTTTAAATGCTACCCCGTGGAACATTTCAAGCAAAGCAATAACATCTCAAACGGGTGGTTGATCCCTCACATGAAAAGTTGCATACTATGGCTTTAAAGGTCTTATATTACTCAAAATGGACTCTTGTGAGCTTTCAGTCATGTTATAATGCTGTTACATTCTCAAAAACAGACCTGGAGTTGTGTTTGTTTCATTCACACATGTTTGAGTAACACTTTATTATTAGTCTGTCACATCTCCAAAGCTCAAAATGCTCTGTTCCACCTTGTGATGTCATGAAGTGGGAGTTTTCGAGTTAACCGCTATCTTTTACCTTTAGTTTAGTAGAGATTGGCAATTCCAGGGCTGAAATCATCCAAATGATTCTAGTGAAGGTGTATGGAGTTTAAAAACACAGTGGAGCACTTCCTGTATTACCACATGATGACATCACAAGGTGGAACAAATTGTTTTCTGTTTGAGAGAAAAACTCATCTTAAATATGCAGGGTTTGTGTGTTAAACATGTGTGAATGAAACAAAACACAACTCCAGGTCTGTTTGTGATGAGGAACATTATAACATAGATCATAAAACATTGTAACATGGGCCCTTTGAATAAATGTCCATGTTGTTGTCCTCTCCTCTGTAGCACGTCGTCCTGTTCCACGGCTCCACGCTGCTGCCTCAGTTTTTGTCCATGTACCGAGTGTCTGTGGAGAATGAGGACACGTACCTGCTCGTGATGAGGAACATGTTCAGCCATAGACTCAGCCTGCACCGCAAGTACGACCTCAAGGTACAGAACAAGACCAGAACAAGACCGGGCGAAACAATTACAACCTTAAGGCACCGAGAAATTATGCAAATTGGTGGGTTTCAGATTCGAGAATGTGATGATGTCATACTCTCAGATGGGGACAAGAGACAGTTTTTCCTGTTAATAATATTGTACTTTGTCATGATGTGTCCAAAAGGTAAATGCACAAATGTTTAGGCCATAGACTGTATTTATAAATGGACATAGCTAACCTGCTAGCCATCGCGTTCCAAACAGAGGCGCGCTTCCGGGTCCAGTCCCTCTCCTCCTCTCCTCCTCTCCTCTGTTCCCTCTCCCTCTCTCCCACCTGCTCTATTCTGTTCCGTCTCTCTCTCCCCCTCTCCTCTGTTTCCTCTCTTCTGTTCCCTCTCCCCCTCTCCTCTATTTTCTCTCCTCCTCTCATCTGTTTCCTCTCCTGCTTGCCTCCTCTCCTCTGTTCCCTCTCCTCCCCTCCTCTGTTCCCGCTTTCCTCTATTTTCTCTCCTCCTCAACTCTGTTTCCTCTCCCCCTCTCCTCTGTTCCCTCTCCCTGTCCTCCCCTTTCCTCTGTTCCCTCTCTCTGTCCTCCTCTCTCCTCTGTTCCCTCTCCCTGTCCTCCCCTTTCCTCTGTTCCCTCTTGCCCTCTCCTTTGTTCTATCTTCCTCTCTCCTCTGTTCCCTCTCCCTCTCTCTTCCTCTCCTCTGTTCCCTCTCCCTCTCTCCTCTGGTCCCTCTCCCCCTCTCCTTTGTTCCGTCTTCCTCTCTCCTCTGTTCCCTCTCCCTCTCTCCTCCTCTCCTCTGTTCCCTCTCCCTCGCTCCTCCTCTCCTCTGTTCCCTCTCCCTCTCTCCTCCTCTCCTCTGTTCCCTCTCCCTCTCTCCTCTGTTCCCTCTCTCCTCCTCTCCTCTGTTCCCTCTCCCTCTGTTCTCTCTCCATCTCTCTTCCTCTCCTCTGTTCCCTCTCCCTCTCTCCTCCTCTCCTCTGTTCCCTTAATCCACTCTACACGATCTTGGGGTTTTTATTTGGATATTTTATCCATAAATCAACATGAACATTAATAACAGTCCACTGAGGCAACTTCATTTCCCGCAGTTGTTGCAGCTGGTGTTAGAAACAGGTTTGATTGACAGCTTTGTGAAGCGCCCGCTTGCTGCTAAACCAGCGATGCAGGCGGGAAGTGGAGTTACCTTCAACAGATTGGCTCTTTGGTTGCTATGACACTCGCGGTTGGATTCCAAATATTGACCTCTGCTCCAAATTCATAGACGTTATATTACACTAGAGATGGTTGCCATTCTCTCTGAATGGAACGAGGGTCTGCGGTTGTGCACAGAGACTATTTAAGCATCATAAGTAGAATTGTAGGAATTTGATTTGACCAGATTTCATCTCTAGCTGCACTGTGATAAAACAAAAGAGCTTAAAGTGGTTTGGTAACAGTCACTTTATGATCGAGTGAAATGGTTTTTATCTCCACAGGGCTCTTTGGTGTCTCGGGAGGCCAGCTGTAAAGAGAAGGTGAATTTTTTTTATTTTTAGGTTAATAATAATAATAATAATAATAATAATAATAATAATAATAATAATAATAATAATAATAATAATATGATAAATACATTTGTTCATAAGAAATTTAAATATCACCAACAATGACTAACAAAGAGGTTAGTGCTTCCAGGAAACAGGAGAGGAAGATCAAAGAGGACCTTAAAGTGGGTATTATGCAAAATTGACTTTTTGGAGCTTTCTACCATGTTGTAACATTGTTTCCTCATCTAAAACATGCCTGATATGGTTTTATATGTCGTCCATGCATGTTTGAGTAATTTAGGGATCTGTCCTGGACCCTATTTGAATTTTTCCTACAGTTTGCTTTACAATCCTGCCCACAAGCCTACATCACCCATGCTCTCACACGACAATTCTCCATAAATAAAAATATACAAAAACATGACACAAAACAATACACTACAACTTCACAAACCTGATGTGATGTGCAGTAGTTTCATTAGCGGGATGCACACTGATTGTAATGCAATAGTGCTCTGAAGGGGAGTGACTTAGTGTGAAGAGCAAAGGGGAGGAGACTCAGAGCATGAAAAACAAAACTGGAACTTATAAAACATGTTAATGCATTATTTTGGTGAATATAGCATTTTCAAAACAATAAAAGGAAACATGGTGATCTAAATATGTTATGTGTTACAGTTAATACCCCACAGAAGTAAAATACTAAACAAAATATACACAATTAGACATAAATAGTGTGCGTTTTATTTCTGAGATGTAGCCGACACAGTTATAAAAACATCTGAGCTTTTTGTTCGGCCTCATGCGGCTCTGACCCAGATTCAAAATGGAGGATTTCAAAAGTGCGTCAGAATCATTTGATCTGCATCGACATAAAAGTAATATTTGATTAATGCACTTCTGTTATGTTACTGCAAACCAAGAGACTTAAACGGTAAATATAAGAGTTCATATGTTTTCATTTCTTAAGCATTTTGCATGTTGGGCTCATGATCAAGTTAAAGGTGGACTACGTAACTTTTCCGGGGAAGAGTTTGCCGCCTGTCTGTCTCCATGGAGATGTGTTTTTTCTTTGTCTAGAATATTCCACAATATGACATTAGATCTATCTATCTGTCTGTCTGTCTGTCTGTCTGTCTGTCTGTATGTCCTTCCGTCTGTCTATCTATCTGTCTGTCTGTCTGTCTGGCTGGCTGGCTGGCTGGCTGTCCGTCCATCTGTCTGTGTGTCTATCTATCTATCCATCCATCATCTGTCCATCTATCTATCTATCTATCTATCTATCTATCTATCCATCTGTCTGTCCATCCATCCGTCCATCTATCTATCCGTCTGTCTGTCCGTCCATCTATCTATCTGTCTGTCTATCTGTCTGTCTATGCGTCCGTCTATCTATCTATCTACCTACCTGTCTGTCTGTCCGTCCGTCCGTCTATCTATCCATCTATCTATCCATCGAGCAAGTGAGATCACTAAGCCAATTACTACTACTACTACTCATAATAATAATAATGTAATTAAATAAAGGCAATATAGTTTAATGCCATACTGTGGAACATTCCAAACATCTCCATGGAGACAAGCAGGTAGCACATCCTCCCCCAGAAAAGTTACATAGTGCACCTTTAAATCAGACCTATTCTACAAAATGAACTTTTAAAAGCTTTTCAATTTTATGTAATGTCGTTTCTTCTCATTGAGCCTCTGAAGTTGTATTTGGAGTGATGCATCTTTGAGTAATATTTAATCGCTTATTTTCAAGACGCCATTTTGCAGATTTAGCCCCGTTTAACCTCCAGCGGTACACGCCCACTGTGACGTATGCACTTCCTTCTCCAGTTTTATTTTCTTAATCGGTGATACTTGTAGGATTCAGCAGCATCATGTAGTCATTTTTGCACAAATGAAAAAAACAACAACTGCTACTCGCTAGTGTGATGTGCAGCTGTCCATAGGGGGCGCCGACAGCTACACGGCTCTTTGTTGTGATGACGTTTATGACGACGCCAGCTCCCATTGGGCACTGTAAGATTTCGAACCTCAAAGTCAGGGGATTATTTTCTTTTATTAAGTCGTTTTAGATGAATATTGTGATTTAAAATGTGCATATTATAACATAATAATCCACAGGTGTCAGAGATTATAACTATAGAGACACAAGCACAATATATCTGCTTTTCTGCAACAGTTTAAGATTTTTTTGGAATCTTAATTATTTCTCAGTAGTTAAAACGCCCGTATGTCGTCTTTTATATTTGTTACATAGTCTGGAGTACAATGGAGATGTTCAATTTAACATCATAAGAAATAAAAGCTGAAGTATTTGTTGCGTTTGTGTTTTGCAGGTGAAAGAGCTGCCCACGTTTAAAGACATTGACTTTAAGAATAACCTACAGAAAATCTACATGGACGAAGACGAGAAGGAGAAACTCATGGACAAACTCAACAGAGACATCGAGGCAGGACTCAGCTTTTTCATTACATTTATATGAAGCTTAATTAAACTGAAAATTGTATCTTTTTAGCAGTGGTTGGATATAAGTGTGTCTGTGTGGAATATGTCAAATCCTCCAGCTGAGGTTGTCCTGACCAAGACTAGCTCAAGATCAAGGAGATGGGCTGCTCCAGTGATATTGAAGGATGGGTCAAATACAGGGACAATTAAGTGTTCCTTAACAATAGACTTAATAAAGAAGTGGACTAAGTGAGTGTGACATTGCCCACAACGTTCGGCTCCAGTCAAATTAAGCTCATCAAGGCTAAAGCAGTTATAGGGGCCAATTTGGAGCCGAGTTCCATATTTGTAATTCCGACCGTGAGTATCATAGCAACCAAAGAGCCAATCTGGAGCGAGGCTGTTGAAGGTAACGCCTCTTCCCGCTCGCACCACAGGTTTAGCAAGGAACAGACACTTAGCAACACAGTCTCATTATTTCGTGAAATTTTTTGTGTGCAGTTTTTCATGCTTTTTTACAGTGTTTGAAGGCACATTGTGTTCTGCATCCTGATTGGCTGAGGGGCTGTAGACCATTGTCCATCAGTCTCCTCCGTGCCATGTCTCCTGTACAGTACAGAATGTGTTCAGACAAATTTACATAAATGTTGGATCGCAGTGTGACTCTGAAGTGCTGTATGTTTGCAAGTTTTCTCCCTGACAAAACCCACAATGTCGATGAAACGTTCTGCACTGACAAAGGCGCCTACGAAGGTTTGAACTTTAAGAGAGTTTAAACAAGAGAGAAATGTGAGAAAATGTTAGTGTCTGTGTGAGAAAAGTGTATAAAGTGTGTGGTGAGGGGTTTTACAGCTGCAAAACATATAGAATAATTGTAAAAAATAAAGCTGACTACTTCAGGGATTTCGCCTATTGCGGGTTATTTTTAGAACGTAACCCCCGAGATAAACAAGGGACCACTGTATTAATGTTCATATCTTGATTTACAGACACAAGCGTGAAATAAATACATCAGGATCATGTAGACCAAATTAATGCGAACATTTTTAGACCAAAATGATGAGTCTGACAGCAGCAGTTACAGAGAGAGGGCCCACAGTTTTTCAATAGAAAGTGAATTGGAGCCAGAGTCAATAGAGCTGGAAGCGCGCCAAGGCTAACAGGTTAGCTATGTCCATTTATATATACAGTCTATGACTTTAACCTACAGTATCTTAACTATACCTTAAACTGGAGAGATATCTAAAAACTACCAAAACAGTCCTTTGATGTTGTTTTGTTTTTTTAAAGCTTCACTGTGTAATTTTTTCAGTGAAGAGTTTGCTGTCAGCTTGTCTCTATTGAAATGCTATTGTTTTGCCCAGAATGTTTTACAGTATGGCATTAACATTGTCTATCTCTATAGCGACAAGACTCCATCAGGTAAAGTTACAGGTCAGATCTGTGGAAAGGCGACTGTGCTCGTTGTAAGAATCCATGTTTTCAAGCTATCTGTTAGCAATAATAAAACCTGTAATTGAATAAATGCAAGATAGGTAAGTTTAAAGTCATACTGTGGAACTGGGACAAGCATGTAGCGGATCCTCTTCTAGAAAAGTTCCATAGTGCAGCTTTAATAATGAATGTTACCTTTCTCCTCTGTAGTTCTTGGTGCGTTTGAGGATCATGGATTACAGTCTGCTGCTGGGGATTCATGACATTGAGCGGGCAGAGAGAGAAGAGACAGTGGAGGAGGAGGAGGAGAGTGAGGAAGAGGAGGAGGACGAAGAGAACGCTCCGGTCCAGTACTCCAGCTCTCCGGAGGGAATCGCGGGATACATGAACTCATTCAAACCTCTGGGGCCCGGAGAGTTTGACCCCTATGTGGACGTGTACGCCATTCAGAGCGCAGTGGGTAAGACTGTGTGTTCTACTGGGCTAAGGCTCAGTCAACTTAAAGGTTTTATATTACGCAAACTTGACTCGTGTGAACTTTAAGTCGTGTTATAATGTTGTTACCTCCTCAAAAACAGACCTGGAGTTGTGTTTTGTTTCATTCACACGTTTGAGTAACACTTTATCATTAGTCCGTCTACATCTCCAAAGCTCAATGCTCTGTTCCACCTTGTGATGTCATGGTAGTTTTTGAGTTAACAGCTCCTTTTACCTTTAGTTCAGTAGAAATGGACAATTCTAGGGCTGAAATCATCCAAACGATTCTAGTTAAGGTGTGTGGAGTTTAAAAACACAGTGGAGCACTTCTGGTATTATCACATGACATCACAAGGTGGAACCGAGTGTTTTCTGTTTGAGAGAAGAACTCAGCTTAAATATGCAGGATTTGTGTCTTAAACATGTGTGAATTAAACAAAACACCACTCCAGGTCTGTTTGTGATGAGGAAACAACATTAGAACAGATCAGAAACATTCATAATATGGGCCCATATCCTGATCAGATCAGTCGATGCTCTGAGGTCTGAGGTCCAGATCCAGCTCGAAGGACCTAAGACGAGACTTAAAACCAGGGTGGACAGGTATGGAGGGGCTGTTCTCCAAAAAGCCCCTCCAGACACACACACACGCACGTCCCAACAGCCCACGCACACACACACACGTACGTCCGAACAGTCCCTCCTTACACACACGTACATGCACACATACACATCCGAACAGCCTCTACACACGCGGACACATACACACACGTCCGAACAGCCCCACAGTGGAGTGTTTTAATTCTCGCCTTAAGACCCACTTTTATTCTCTGGCTTTTCACACAGTGTCAGTTGTGTCTCCTCTGTGTCTTTTATTGGTCTGTTTTATTGTTTTATTTATTTTTTACTCTCTGTTGTTTTTATTATGTTTTTATTGTATTAAAATGTTCCTTTTATTTCACTCTGTGCAGCAGTTTGGAAACAGTGTTTATAAAATGTGCCATAGACGTAAAGCGGATTGAATGTTATGACTAAACTAAATATGACAGTAAAGGAGACATATTATCCTCAATGGGTTATAATGGTTTTCCAAGAGCTTACTCACAGCTGTGTTTGGATTCATTCAGGTTTTAACATAGACTCCGTTCAATTTGTCCTCACACTAGGAGGTGGGGGATGTTTTGAGATATGCAAAATTAAAATAGTGAGTATATTGTTTATAACTGAAACTTTTTTTAATGACCTAACATGAGAATGAAAGGAGCATGTAATGGTCTACTCTGCCAAACAAAAATATAAAGAGATATTTTAGGAGATTCCTGATGTGTTCTTAAAATATTGTCTGAGTCAAGATCATGTAAAAATAGATTAAATTCAATGTATTTTTGTAAAGCCCAAAATCACAGCTGCAGTCGCCTCTGAGGGATGAACAACATCAATGATTTAACCAACAGAAAGTTTGCTCAGTAACAGACAGATTAGCTAATATTCATAGAAAACAAGCAAATGGAGAAGTGTTCCAGAGCGCCCCCTGTCTCTAGACTCTAGTCCTGCAGAAACAAGTCAAAGAAACTGTGGGAAAAAAGGAAGCCACAAGAAGAAGCACAGTGAAGGAGAGATTCACTAACCAGGACTAAACCAGGACCAAACCAGGACTGAACCAGGACCGAACCAGGACTGAACCAGGACCGAACCAGGACTGAACCAGGATTGACCCAGAACTAAACCAGGACTGAACCAGGATGGGCAGGCTACACATGTGTCCAGGACTAACACACATCCATTTGCAGATAAAGTTCAGATCTGTTGGACCAGAACTCACTTAAGATTAAGGGACAGAGGGGGCTCATCCAGGAGTGGGTCTTCCAGCCAGGTGAGCGAAGGGGCGGAGCCGGGTCCACAGAACAGCATCAGGGCCAATCACAAGTCATGCTACTGTTCCCTCTGCACTGACATGTTCATTTTTGTCAATATCACCCACCTTAACTTACAAATTTCACTGTAATTTATGTTTTTGTCTGTCTTGGTCTAGACTCTCCGAGGAGGGAGGTGTATTTCATGGGTCTAATTGACGTTCTGACTCAGTACGACACAAAGAAAAAGGCCGCTCATGCCGCCAAGGCCGTCAAACACGGGGTAAGATACAGGGATGTCGTACCTCGGGCTGGGTGATTTCAACTTGGAAAGACTCAGACTCGGCAGGAGACAATGTGATGAAGGGCGTGGCCAATTAGATGATGTTTAGGAGATATCTTCCTCCAGGGGTCTGGACACTGGAGGTGGTAGAGGTGGGGTGTGGACACTGGAGGTGGTGGAGGTGGGCTCTGGACACTGGAGGTGGTGGAGGTGGGGTGTGGACACTGGAGGTGGTGGAGGTGGGGTGTGGACACTGGAGGTGGTAGAGGTGGGGTGTGGACACTGGAGGTGGTGGAGGTGGGGTGTGGACACTGGAGGTGGTAGAGGTGGGGTGTGGACACTGGATATGGTGGAGATGAGGCCAGGGTCTGGACACTGGAGGTGGTAGAGGTGGGGTCTGGACACTGGAGGTGGTAGAGGTGGGGTTTGGACACAGGGGGTGGTGGAGGTCTTAGCAGCCAGGACTAGACTTTCTTCCCTATTGATTTATATTAAACGGGGGCCCAAATGAGACTTCTTGCCTCGGGCCCCCATATTTCTGTCGATGGGCCTGCTTGCATTTGTTCAAGTACAGGTGTTTTGAATACCTTGAAGAACTCACATTCGAGGATCACCTCCACAGATCTGAACTGTAACTTGACCTGGTGGCACCGCCCATTTGTCTCCCCGGAGATAAATACGTTTATGCCATACTGTCGAACATCTAGTCAAAGCAATAACATCTCCACTGTTCCCTTACTCACTTACTTAGTTACAGTATTTGGCTACTAAACTGAATACACATTTTGAATCTGATGTCTGGTAAATGTAATAATAATTTGTGTGTTTGTGTTGCCAGGCAGCAGCTGAGATCTCCACTGTGAATCCAGAGCAATACGCCAAACGATTCAAAGACTTCATCACAAGCATCTTCGCCTGAGAATCAAACTTTAGACCTCCAGAAGCTGTGCCTAGGGCCAAAAGTGCCATTTTAATCAACAGAATACTGCAATATTGAATTTAATGTCGTCCTGTTTTACTAAGTGTAATTCTAATCTAAAAGTCAGCTACAAAGGTACTCGAATCTGTGCCAGACATAGCACTAGATTTATTCTGCCGAATGTGGTGTCTTGCCCAAAGACACAAGAACAATGCTGGTTGTCAGAATTGAACTCCAGACCTGAAGTTGAACCAAATGTCTCTCCTATTTACATATTTTTAACATTGTAGTCAAACCTACATGTAGTTATTTTGAAAACATGACTGTATTTTCCGGACTATATGTCGCTCCAGAGTCGCACCGGCAAAAAAAATCAAAACATATATAAGCCGCACTAGACTATAAGTCTCAGTTTTTGGGTAAATTTATTTTACAAAATCCGAGACCAAGAACAGACATTCTGAACAACTCCGCCAGCTTTGGAAGTAGATGAATTGCCGGTCCAGAAGTAGATGCAGCCATACTGGTACACAGGCCTACAGTGCCCTCGCACAGTTGTCAATGTGACAATAACGAAGATGTGAAATTATATATTATAATAATTTCACATATAAGTCGCATCTGAGGTTAAGTTGCACCCTCGGACAAACTGTGAAAAAAGTGTGACTTATACTCCAGAAAATACTATAAGTTTTTGCTTTTTTTTCTCTAAATTAAACTTAAGAATAATTTTTCAGAAACTGGTTTAGTTGTTGCTAATAGTAATTCTAAAAGTATTCATTTATAAGGTGCTGTACCCGATTTTTACTGTTTTACAAGTGTGAAAAACAGAACTAGTTCATTGTAAACAATTTGCAGCGGTCCAATGTTATTCCTCAGTTACCTTATGCGTTCAGACCATCTTAAGTACACACCATGATGTGTTTATAAACAGTTTTCACAACTCTCAGAGGCCACAGCGGAGTTTTGCCATCAACAACTAGCATGCTAATCGTACACTTCTTGATAATCAGACAATAAAATGCTTTATAATCAGAATCAGACAGCACGCAGCAGTCTCATTTGACCTCAAGAGCAGCTCATACTGTACATGTGTGCTGGGGCAAGACAACATACAGGCCCTTTAATGTCTATGGAAAGAAATGGGGTACAGGGCCTTTAATGTTTGTCAGCTCATATTTAAGTACATTCTTGATGACTTTTATCATTATTTAATAGTTTAAATCGACTTGCACTCTGTACTTTTTGATGATAAAATACCAGTTCTCAGTTTGTAATGGGTCTTCTTTGATGAATCCTTTTGTATTCAGGGCCTGTAGTTGGTGCCGCAGAGAGCCGCCTCCTCTGAGCTCTCCGTGTTATTAAACCATTTATTTCTGAGTCAATGGGATTAATGCTTCACTCCAATGCATTTGTTTGGAGCGGAAATCGTGTACAATATTAGACACAAAGGCTCTTGAAATGGCTTTAGACTCAGTGATATTTACTGCACTAAAGGCCACCTCAGCATGAGTTTAAAGCGGAACTAAACACTGAATCAACTATTTTGCTACTAAACTGTTTACATGGTGTTTCAATTACATTATCTACTGTTTGGGCAATTTTATAGTTGAAATTAGGTACATTTGCATCTTTCTGGTAAAAAAAACGTCCTGAATCTAAGTTTGTGCTGCTTCCCTGTCATTTCAAGTACTATGTGACATCACACAAGACTGCTCTGATTACATCCAGGTGTTTCTGATTACAAATACGGAGGAGTTTTAAATGTGGATACGCCCCACTTAAAAGCTACACTATGAAACTCTTCTGGTGGAGTTTCTGCCGCCTGCAAGGCTCCCTGTAGATGTTATTGCTTTATCTAGAATGTTCCTTAGTATGGCATTACAAATATCCTCTTTGTATTCATTTACACGGAATCCTGTTGGCTACCTTGAAAAACGTGCGTTTTAACTGAAGGGGCTCGCCTCTCCACAGATCTGACTTAACATGCAACATGGCCTGGTGCTGTCTCCTGCTTGTAGCTAATATAGATAGGTTTAATGCCATCCTCGGGAACATTCTAAGCGAAACATATGAAAAATTAGCACCGTTTCCATAGCAATTAACATTTCAATACAGAATATTCTATCTGTTTGAATGGTTAAACGTGCTCAAAATGGCACCTACAAACAGAAGGATAAAATCTATGAACATTAAGACTACAGTGGCTAGCTACAATGTGTCTGTCCCAAGCCCGTATAAATGAGTCATGTAAGGAAGGGCAGCTGGCTTAAAACATCTAAATCAATATGTAAATAAACTAGTATCAAAACTAGATTCTTATTTATGCTATTTTTGCAGGTATCAATACTAAAAAAAAGTCACATTCATGAGATGGAAATGAACCTTTCCTGAATATCTTGATATAAGGCCACATGGGAATATAAAAGAAAGTACTACCATGTAATGTTGAAAATCACATTCTGTTGTCTAAATAACTGTTTTCTATTATCGTGGTTCCTTAGTTTCAAAATCGAGTTAATTACCTCTTGAGACAAGCCTCAATAATGTAAGTCTGTGTAGTCTTTGCTTTGTAATTAGTCCTCCTCCCTTTTGAAAGTTCCTGTTTGAGCTCAAATGTGCCCCTCTGCTCCTGTACTCAGAGAAAGTGGGACTAGAGAGAAGTAGGTCATCATCATCATCATCATCATCGTCCCCTGAACAAGAAGAGACACC
The DNA here is from genome assembly GCF_009829125.3 of Periophthalmus magnuspinnatus. Taxonomy (NCBI): domain Eukaryota; kingdom Metazoa; phylum Chordata; class Actinopteri; order Gobiiformes; family Gobiidae; genus Periophthalmus; species Periophthalmus magnuspinnatus. Next base: position 17,753,122 of record NC_047130.1, read on the forward strand.
TCAAAGTCTAATGATGTCTGCAGAAAAATGGAGCACCGCACCTGGGGACAAGCCTCACGGACACTTTATTAAGCTCAACTGTTCCAGTGTTTTTAAAGCAGACCTATTGTGCTTGTGTCTGCTCTTTAGTTATAATCTATGACACCTGTGAATCATTATGTTATAATTTGGACATTTTAAATCACAATATTCATCACGACTTAAAAGAAAACTGCAGTGCCCAATGGGAGCTGACGTTGCCGTAAATGTCATCATAGCAAAGAGTCATGTAGCTGTCGGTGCCCCCTAAGGATAGCTATACATCACACTAGCAAGCAGAAGATTTTTTTTTTCATTTGTACCAAACTGGCTACACAACCTGCGGAATCCTACAAGTATCACAATTAAGAAAATAATTTGTCACAGTGGGCATGTACCAGTGCCAGTGCAAACTGGGGTTGATTGGCAAAATGTCGTCTTGAAAGTGATTAACGATTACTCAAACATGCATAAATCACTCTAAATAAAACTTCAAGAGGGTAAATTTTGCAGAATAGGTCCGCTCTAAAGCTGCACGGTGTAACCTTTGTGGTGAGTCTGTCTACTTGTGGTGGATGTTGCTCTGTCTGATGATTTCTGTGTCTTCTTTGACATGTCTTTTATTCCTAAACCAGTGGCTGGTCCTGCAGTTGTTCGACGGAGACACATAAATGATGCACTGTTCGTGGAAATAATTCACTTTGAAAATGCTTCATGTTCTAACGATCATGGGATCCACTTACAGATACTAGACGACTGGGTGGGCATCTCTGGTGTGCACTAAATTGGTTAAAGTCCTATCTAGAAAACAGGGAGTTCTTTGTTGAAATTGGAAAATGTGTCTTAGATAAAATCCCTGTCCTTGAACAGTGGGGTGCCCCAGGGGTCAATTCTGGGACCCCTGTTCAATCTCTACATGCCGCCGTTAGGCCAGTTACTACGCAGCAATAATGTCTCCTACCACAACTATGCAGATGACACTCAGATCTATGTCTCACTGGCAGCAGGTGAATATGGCTATCCAGGCTCCAAACAGTTCTGTTTAGCTGTGCATATGACTGAAAAGTCTTTATGAAGGTTCTTTTTTTTTTTTCTTATTTTATGATAATTATTTGTGATTATTTATGTTTTGTTTTGTTGTATTGCGATTTTAATGTATTTCTTATTCTGTAAAGCACTTATATGACAAGCAGGAGACATCACTAGGGAAACAAGTCAGATCTGTGTAGAGACGACCCAGCACTCTTTGTCAAAAGTTTGGAACCACCTTCTCATTCAGTGTTTTTTCTCTTTATTTTTACTACATTCTTATTTATAGATGTGCAGTAAGAAGCATACTGTATCGTCTGAAGCAGATCAGATTTGACAGTGCTACATGTGATTGGTTCCAAAATTATCTTTCAAACAGAACCCAGGCAGTAGTAGCTGTTTATATTAGATTTTCTAACTCCAAGCAAAGGAGTGGCCCAAGGCTCAATGTTGGGCCCGCTATTTTTTTTTACTACATTTAGTTCCATTGGTTGCAATTTAAGAGAAAGCCACATACATTTTTATGCAAATACATGATGTTCTGTGTGCAAGTGCTCCCTCTGCTGATCAGGCACTTTTAAAACTGCAGCTTTTAATGTAATAAGATTTTAATGAAAACCAAAATTTCTTCAAAAATCTTTTAATTGTTGTTTTAATTATTGTTGAATGAAAATAAATAAAAGTATATGACTTTTCTAATGTGCAAGCTACAAATGTTTATACACTAAATGGTCCATCGATTGAAAGAGTCGGCATCTAAATATCTTGGGTTTTGGCTTGATGAAAACTTATCCTTTAAAAAACATCATTTAATTAAAGAAGCAAATATTGTATTTCATTGAAAAAATAGAAAAGAAGTTGTTTCTTTCTGTACTGGATTATGGAGATATAACAGGTGCAGACTTCAGCCTCTATTTTGAGACCTTTAAATTCACTCTTTCATAACAGGGGATGAATTTAAACCTATCACTGTTCACTGTATGAAAAAGTAGGTTGGCCATTGCTGTCTGTTTGAAGAGAACAGCACTGTATGAAATGTACTCATAAGGGACTACTTCTGCCAGAATATCTCACCTGCTTATTAATCATTGATAAGGGAGAACATTTAATACCAGATCAGATGAATGCATAAGCCTAAGGACTAACTGCACCAGAACTGAGACGGGAAAAAAGGCATTTGGCTGTTTTGGAAAATGGAATATATTTCAAGGAAAATCAACCTGGATACTTTGGTGCCACAATCAAAATTTTATAATCTGGTAACAAACTTTTATCCACACACCTGCTCCTGTTTTTAGTGTTTTAAATTGACTTATGTACGATTTGTTTTTTGTATTTTTTTCTGTATTTTGAACATGGCACCAATGAAAAAGAGAGTCGAAGTGCTCCCATTGGGTCTCCCTGTATAAATAACTGGTGTCTGTGAAGATATATTAATGTAAGGGGGAGTGTTTCATGTCTATGGGGTATTATTGCTAACACATAACATACTACTTTGATGCTCAGAGTTTCCCCTCCCTTTGCTCTCCACGCTAAGTCACTCCCTTTCAAAGTGCTATCACAACACAATCAGGGTGTGAACCTACTGCACATTGCATCAGTTGTTTTGTATCATATTTTTGTACATTTATGAAAAATTGTTGTTGGGACATGCTGCCGCAAAGAGGGTTTGAATAGAGCCAAGGAGAGATCGCTAGATTACTCAAACATGCATGGATGCAAATAAAACATCTTCAGGCATGTTTTTGATGAGGGAACAACATTAAAACATGGTCAAAAGTTCCAAAACGTTGATTGACCTCTTCTTTAAAACCATACTTTGGAACCTTATAAGTGCAGCTATAATATCTCCATGGCGACAGCAGACCATCCACCAAAAAATGAACACAGTACACCTTTAATAATAGATAATAATAGACAAAAACGCAACACAGGATTTTGGGCAGTATCTTGTATTGATAATGAATGCTCTATGGATCATTGCATGAGTAAAAAAATACAAATGGTTTACGTCACAAATAAACACAAATACAAACATTATACTGCATGAAAACCGCGAGTTGAGATCTTCAACGGGCATCTTTCAGTATGACACATCATCTTCATCATTCAAGGCCCATCCTAAAAACAACGAATGTAAGAAAACTGCTTCACACTTTCACCGTAGAGTTACAGCGTCGAGTACATTCAGTCTAAATCAAGGCATTTACACAAGGTCAACACTGCACTGACACGGCACAGCAGCAGGGGGAGCTAGAGCAGTAATTCCCTAACTGATCTTTAAAGTGGGACTAAACGCTGAAACTGCATGTAATCACATTTTAAAAGAGCTGATAAACGGGGCAGTGACTGGAGGAGACTCACGGGGGGAGGAGGGGCGCAGTCTGGAGGTATAAGGAACAGTGTGATTGGTCTAATCCACACCTCAAACTCTGCCCCTGCAGCCAGGTGTCTCTAATCAGAAACACCTGGTTGTGATCAGGGCAGTCTTGTGTGATGTCATGTCGTACTTGAAATTGTACTAAAATGACCCAAAGTGACGAGGAACAGTAGATAATGCTATTAAAACACTACATACAGAGTTTTGCAGCAAAGGGGTTGGTTTTGTGTTTAGTTCCAGTTTAAAAAGGTTCATTGTGAAAAATAAATGGTGAAAATCCAACATGAAATGCAAATTAGGAACAGGAACTGAAAAAAAAATCCAAATCCTATTCATTTAACTGAAAGGTTGGGAATCACAGCTCTACAGAGCATTAGCTGGACTGGAGCGCTGACAGAGGAGATTAAGATGGAGGGCAGAGTGCACATGGAAGCAGGTTTTATAGTTGTTCCAGATAAATACAAAATGAATAACTGTATTAGAACAGAGATAATAAAATAAATGTACATTGCACCTCACTATAGCTTATCTTCTGGGTAAAACATGTTCCTAGTTTTACATTCACTACTTTCTATTTGATATTGGAAGGTTAATTTGAACTTGTTTAGGAGACGATATCTACAGTTAATTTATTAGATTTTTCTAATACTTTTCTTACTTGTTCTTGACTTAACTATAATAATAATAATTAAAGCTGTGTGTGGCAATAAAGGCCCTCGCCACCCCTTGCGACTTTGGGCTACACGGCAACATGAAGATTACCCTACCCCCAAAAATCAGAGTCTATGAAATACTACTCCGACTCATCTTTCATTATGTTTTCTTGGGGTCTTCAGTCACAATTAGAGCTCATCAAGATCTAATTTTTGATGCCAGTCACTGGCATGTGGGGTTGTGTCTACTACTTGATTTTTTTTGCCATTTTCCAGGCTCTAGATGCAGTTTTAATTAGTCCCACGCCGGGACGTTTTCCCAGGCTCAGACCTAATAATAATGCCGTACACTTGTAAAACACTTTACAGACTCCCCAAACCTCTCAACGTCATTCATTAACTCCACGCTCGACGGTGGAAAGTTATTGTAGCCACAGATGCCCTGGGACAAACTGAGACAAGATGGGTGAAGTGTCTTGCCAAATGACACAACGACAGATTTTGGTCTGACCTTTGTGTTGGTATTTGAGTGCTCTGATCACTGAGCCACTGTCACATGGTGTATGATGAGTCTTAAGATTTTGTGTTACTTGTATTTGAATAAATGTATATTTTAAGAATAACATGTTTTGATCTTGGCTGTAGCAGTAACAGTAATGACGAGCATTAATCACAATCTCACTGAGTTAATATAATTTTACAAAATAAATTCATTATAAAAACACCACAGCAGCGGCAGTATCACAAAATGGCCTCCTCCTGAACACGTTCCTCCTCCATCTGAACGCGCTCCTCCTCCTCCTGAACATGCTCCGCCTCCATATAAACACACTCCTCCTCCTGAACACACTCCTCTTCCATCTGAACATGCTCCTCCTCCTCCTGAACATGCTTCTCCATCTGAACACAGTCCTCCTTCTCCTGAACATGCTCCTCCTCCATCTGAACACGCTGCTCCTCCTCCTGAACATGGTCCTCCATTTGAACATGCTCCGCCTCCATCTAAACACACTCCTCCTCCTGAACACATTCCTCCTCCATCTGAACATGCTGCTCCTCCTCCTGAACATGCTCCTCCTCCATCTGAACACGCTCCTCCTCCATCTGAACACGCTCCTCCTCCATCTGAACACACTCCTCATCCATCTGAACATGCTCCTCCTCCTGAACATGCTCCTCCTCCTCAACATGCTCCTCCATCTGAACACGCTCCTCCTCCATCTAAATACACTCCTCCTCCACCATCTGAACATGCTCCTCCTCCTCAACATGCTCCTCCATCTGAACACGCTCCTCCTCCATCTAAATACACTCCTCCTCCACCATCTGAACATGCTCCTCCTCCACCTGAACAAGCTCCTCCTCCACCTGAACAAGCTGCTCCTCCATCTGAACAAGCTCCTCCTCCACCTGAACAAGCTCCTACTCCACCTGAACACACTCCTCCTCCACCTGAACAAGCTCCTACTCCACCTGAACACACTCCTCCTCCATCTGAACACACTTCTCCTCCACCTGAACACACTCCTCCTCCACCTGAACACACTCCTCCTCCACCTGAACACGCTCCTCCTCCATCTGAACACGCTCCTCCATGTGCAGTGCTGTTGTCCCACAGTGTCAACAACAAACATTTTCTGCTCAAAAAGTCGGTTTCAAACCAAAACAGAAATTAAAATACAAACATACATCCACTGTACAAATCATATAATCAGCATCATCTCAAAATAACTGCACCTTAATTAGATCTAATAAAGCATGAATTAAGACTTAGATCATCATGAACAAAGACTTTGATCATAACAAATGAACAGTTTGGATTCAGGCTTAGTAACTACTTAATTAAAGATACAGTATGTAACTTTCTGGAGGTGCAACGTCACATGAATGTTTCCATGGAAATACAGAGTTCAAACCATACTTCAGAACATTCTCCATGGAGATAGAGGAGTTTAATGCCTTACTGTGGAAGATCATAGAACTACATTTCCATGGAAACCAGCAGAAGCATTGAACATTCTCCATGGAGATAGAGGAGTTTAATGCCTTACTGTGGAAGATCATAGAACTACATTTCCATGGAAACCAGCAGAAGCATGCCCTCCGTCAGACCAAAGTCAGGTTTGTGGAGATGCAAGTCCACTCATTGTAAGGACACATGTTTTTTAGGTCAATCACACAAGAAAAAACAAAACAAAGCAAAACATATGCTTTTATTTAGGTGGGTTTTTTTTCATCTTTTTATAAAACAAAAAGTTACATACTGTGGTTTTAACCTTGTGGTAATTTTTCTGACCCCTGTGTTTGGTTGGATGGTGGGGTCATGGGGGTCATGGGAATAATGAAGTAGTTACTATTTGTATTATCTGTTAGTACTATCTGTGAATGAGGTCTTTGTTCATGCTTTATTAATGCTAATGAAGCTGAAGTTATTCTGAAGCGTTGCCATATAATCTTCCATCTGTTTTAAGCATCTCTGTACAGTTAAGCCTCTCCTACATAGTATAGTATTTTATTAACACAATATTTTGCACTTGGACATTCATTTTCTATGGAGTGGATGAAACAGTAACAAAGTGATAAAGCTGATACATGTGTGAAGCAAAGTCCCATGTAAAAAACTGTTCAAATACTGCATGACGAAACAAGGAGAGCCGCTGGTTTACAGTGCAATACATTCTGCTTGAGTCTGTGGGCCCAGAGCACATGGGGTTTTATAAAGAGGGACATTTCTGTCTTTAAAAAAAAGTCTCTGTCCATTTATAAGTACAAAAACATCAGCACAATCACCAACCTGGGACTAAACTGGGACTAAACCCGGGACTAAACCAGGGCTGGACCAGGATGAAACAAAGACTAGACCAGGACTAATCTGATACTAGACCAGGACGAAACCAGGACTAAACCAGGACTAGGAGAGGAGTAGACCAGGGCCAGAACGAGACTAAGCCAAGTCTAGACCAGGATGAAACCAAGACTAGACCAGGACCAATCCGAGACTAGACGAAGACTAAACAAGGACTAGGCCAGGACTAAACCAGGACTAAACCAAGTCTAGGCAAGGACTAGAATAAGACTAAACCAAGTCTACACCAGGATGAAACCAGGACTAGACCAGGACTAGACCAGGACTAGGCCAGGACTAAACCAGGTCTAATCTGAGACTAGACCAGGACTAGACCAGGACTAAACCAGGACTAAACCAGGACTAGAACAAGACTAAACCAAGTCTAGACCAGGATGAAATTAAGACTAGACCAGGAATAATCCAAGACTAGAGTAGGACTAATCCAGGACTAAACCAAAACTAGACAGGACTAAACCACGATTTGAAAAGAAGTAATCCGAGAATAGGGGCAGGATCTGGAGGACTAAAGGGAAGAGTGAGGGAGGAGGAGGGGTGGGGCCTGGAGATGTAAGGAACAGTGTGATTGGTCTAACAAGTGTCCATACCTCAAACTCCACCCCTGCCACCAGGTGTTTGTAATCAGGAACACCTGGCTTTAATCAGGGCAGTCTTTTGTGATGTCACCAACTACTTATTTTTGACCTGAAAACTGCAAATTTACCTAATCTGAGCAAAAAACACCAAAAAAATCACTAAGAACCATAGATTATAATATCCAAACACCATATACACAGTTTAGTAGTGAAAAAAGTGGATTTCTTTTTTTCTGTTCCAGAATTTCATTTGATTAAAATGAAAACTCACCTTCCAACGATCTGAAACCTTCTGAAACTTTAAATTACATTCAACCAACATCGTTCTGAACAGTCGACACCTTTAAATGCTTTGTTAACCTGTGGACTAGAGACCGACGCAAAAACAAAAACACATTTATAAAACCAGCCATGTCTCCAGGCCCCTTAAACCCATCGGAACGCCGTCATCCCTCCATCGGAACACCGTCATCCCTCCATTGGAACGCCTTCATCCCTCCATCGGAACGCCGTCATCTCTCCATCGGAACACCGTCATGAAGAAATCCTTTAGTTTTTTGGTTAAACTCAGTCCTGGGCAGTTGGCAGAGTTCATGTCCCGGACCATTTCACCACAGCAGTTTCTATGGCAACTTCAAGTGAAAACATCTGGGAACATGTGACCAAAACGCACCAGCTGACACCGTATTCGCCGTTTTCTGAAACTCGTTTTAAAATCCTTGTGTTTTTACGACACAGCTCGCCGCGATGTGCTGTAGCTGAGGCTGGTCCCGCCTCCCGCAGTCTTGTGTGTGGTTATTTTGAGCGTCGTCGCCACAGTGAGGCCGGGGGTCATGGGGAAGGACGGGGGCTGGGTGGAAGTGAAGCCCACGGCGGAGGAGGAGAGTGGGGAGGAGATGGAGGACAAAGGGGCTTCGTTGGGGCAGCCGTGTTGGAGGAGGATGTCGACGCACTCCTGGCTCCCGGCGTTACGAGCGACCGCCAGTGCCGTCTGACCCTGGGCGTCCCGGTACCGAACGTCACAGCCGTACTGTAAGAGAGAGAGAGGGGGGCAGAGAGAGAAAGAGAGAGAGACAGAAAGAGAGAGGGAGAGAGGGACAGAGAGAGATAGAGAGAGAGAGGGGGGGGGGGGCAGAGAGAGAAAGAGAGAGACAGAAAGAGAGAGGGAGAGAGGGACAGAGATAGAGAGAGAGAGAGGGAGAGAGGGAGGGGGCAGAGAGAGAAAGAGAAAGAGACAGAAGGAGAGAGGGACAGAGAGCGACAGAGAGAGAGGGAGAGAGGGGGAGAGAGGGAGAGAGAGGAAGGGGGGGACAGAGAGAGACAAAGAGAAAGAGAGGGAGAGAGAGACAGAGAAAGAGAGAGGGAGGGGGAGAGAGAGAGACAGAAGAGAGAGGGAGAGAGAGACAAAGAGAAAGAGAGGGAGAGAGAGACAGAGAGAGAGGGAGGGGGAGAGAGAGAGACAGAAAGAGAGAGAGACAGAGAGGGAGTGGGAGAGAAAGAGAGAGAGAGGGAGGCAGACAGAGAGAGATAGAGAGGGGGGGGGTCAGAGAGAGCCAGAGAAACAGAAAGAGAGAGGGAGAGAGAGAGAGAGAGAGAGGGCGACAGAGAGAGACAGAGAGACAGAAAGAGAGAGGGAGGGAGAGACAGAGAGAGAGACAAAGAGAGAGGGAGGGAGAGAGACAAATAAAGAGAGAGGGAGGGAGAGACAGAGAGAGAGAGACAAAGAGAAAGATAGAGAAAGGGAGAGAGACAGAGACAGAGAGAGAAAGAGTGACATAAAGAGAGAGATAGAGAGACAGCAAGAGACAGAGAGAGAAGGAGGGGAAGAGAAAGAGAGAAAGAGACGGGGGAGGGTAGATAGAGAGAAAGAGAGACAAAAAGAAATAGAGAGAGATAGTGGGTAGGGAAGAGAGGGAGAGAGAAAGAAACCGGGAGAGAAACAGAAAGTCAGAGAGGAGGTGAAAGAGAGCGAGAAAGAGGGACAGTAGAAAGAAAGAAAAAGAGAAAGAGAAGGGAGAATGAGCGAAACAAAGGGGGAAAAAAGAGATGGGGGAGTAGAGAAAGAAAAGAGAGAGTCAGAGAGAGTGAGAGAAAGATTGATGGAGAAAGGGAAAGAAGAGGAGGTGAAAGGGAGAGATAAAGAGAGGAATAGTGAGAGGAGAAAGACTATTAGCAGAATGAATTCAGAGCCTGATTTATTAAAGGCTTCAGTTTCACACAGAACACGAGGCTTAAAGCTTCAAAGAGAAACTCCACCTGCAGCATCAGGACTAAGACAAATAAACAAGGACATGAGTCTGTTTGGAGTGTGTCACTTTTCTGCTTGTATCCATGGAGATGTTACTGTTTTACCCAGAATGTTCCACAGTCTGGTATTAAACTTATTCATCTCCATGGTCACCAGGATCCGTGAAGAGTAAGTACAGTAAGAATGCATGTTTTTAAGATATTTGCACTGTAATAAAAACATTGGGAGTGTAGAAAAGTGATGTATAAGACTATATGTAAGTTTGCCAACTGATCCAAAGGTCGCCAGTTCAAATCCCGCTCTAACAATCTTTTTTTTTCCACACTTTTGTACATTTCATAACTAGTTTAATGAATGGATTTACTTCTTTTACTAAAAACTAAAACTTTCCCCCACCACTTCTGTGAATTATCATTTTGGACAGAGGGATAAGACCAATCCTCTTTAAGACATTGTAAAAAGTACATTTGACAGCTCTTAAATGCTCTGGCTCTGGCTCCGGCTCCAGAGGCTCCCGTTCATTCATCAAAGTGACTGAAGCTGAGTCACTCCTCATACTCACGTTTGTGCTGAGTCCGCTGCTCTCGGGATGTTTTTACTGTATTTATTTGGACCACTTTAGCCTCATAGTGTTTTATTTTGACGTATATGAGCCTGACTGTACCATTTCTGTTTGGCATAGTCCTGTGGTCTGATCGGATTCTATTTGAGTTGGATTTTAAGAGTCCAAAACAAGTCGACTGAACAAAAATATATCGGAATGTAATTGGAAAAAAAAAGAGGAAAAGCCAAAAAAACATATGCTGCTTTTACACGGTCACTTTTATATATACTCCAAGTCATTCAAAGCGCTTTACATCAAGGAATCACTCACACATTCACACACACATTCATACACCAGTGTACACAGACACTGGGGACGAGGCAGGTTAAGTGTCTCGCCCAAAGACACAACGGCAGCATTCATTTGTGGATCTGACCACTCAACCAATTATGTTTACGTCTGGAGCGAAATTCGAACCGCCAACCTCCGGATCACAGGATGAACACTCTACCAACTGAGCCGCTGCTGCACAAATTGCAAACATCATAATCATAAAGTAAAAGATTGCATTTTAAAGGGGCACTATATAACTTTTAAGGTTGAGTGTCCACCTGCTGGTTGTCTCCATGGATACAAGCAGGTTGCTGTAAAATTATTTTTCCACTACAGGTTTAACCTTTGGTTTAAATGGTTTTAAAAATAGTGACTCAAATAATGTTGATTATCATGATTTCCCCATAATTAAACAGCTCTCATATACAAACTACATTGATCCTTTGCAGTTTTTCCACACAACACATTTTCAGGAGCCTGTGATCAGTACGAGCATGGTTCCTTTTAGTTTGATTTTCGTCAAAAATGGTGATACCAGTGCTAGCTAGTTTGTGACTGTAATGTCATTTGAGAGGGACTTGTTTAACAGCACAAATCAGCTTGTCTCTTTTAGCCAGTCAGTTCTTTATGGTCAGATTGTGTTAAAACAGGCTCCTAGGTTCCTTAAAATAGACTCTGTCTTATTACTTTGCCTGGCATGTCCCACAGTGTGGCATTTAACCTCTACATCCATGGAGAGAAGCAAGTGATGCCACCATGCCAAGTTATAGGTCAGATTTGTGGAGAGGCAAGCCCACCTTCTGTAGAATCCATGTTGTTTGGAAAAGAATAAAGGCAGGGTGGGTGTTTAATGCAAAACTGTGGAAAATTCCAGGCAAATCTGTCTTTTAAAATGAGTGGTAATGCTTAAAGGGCCATATTACATTGGAGTATATGGAGTTATAGACGGAGGATAGATGATGTCTGAGATTCCCATTCCTGTTCAAGGAAGCATCGTCTTTCCTAACAAAAAAATGCTTCTTTAACTCCCCCACAACCACTCCTACAACGTTTTGTCCAGTTGACAGATTTAACTTTTACGATCTACTATGTTTTTAAACTTTGTACACCTTCCCTAGAATCTTTTGGATAATTTCAGCCCTGGAATTGCCAATCTCTACTGAACAAAAGTTAAAAGGTAGGAGGTGGAACACAGCATTCTGAGCTTTGGAGATGTAGACAGACTAATAATAAAGTGTTACTCAAACATGTGTGAATGAAACAAAACACAACTCCATGTGTGTTTTTGAGGAGGTAAGAGTATTATAACAGCTTAAAACTGACAAGAATCCATTTTGTGTAATACAAGAGCTTTAAATGGAGTTAGTTTTATTTTATGTCTCATGCAATGCCTGTACACCTGTTTTCTCCTGTGGTAAATCAATACCACAGCACAAAGCTCATTGATCTGTTTATGCTTAGGAAATAGTGCTGTGTAAATGGAGAGAGTGAGGTTTCTGGTGGTGGGTATACAGGCAGGGTGACACAACACAGACCAATACTTTAGAACGGTCTATGTGGAAATAGACAAGTCATTTTTTTTCAAACTGTGGAACATTCCAAAGCAAAAACATCTCCATGGAAACAAAGAGATGACGGACGCTGTTCTTGGCAAAGTTACAAGTCGGCTCTGTGAGTAAGAATGTGACACATGTTTTGCAAGGTTTTTAAGTGGTCTAAAAACTCCAACAGTTCATTTTATTTTGGTCTATTTTTGCTGAAATATTACATAACAGGGCTTTAAAGGTGTTCTATAGTTCATTTTACTTTGGCTGACAAAGTTGAAATTATTCGTTATTCTTCCAACTGCAGCAGCATCGCTTCCATGTCGGCTCGGGTTAGCATAGCGCCTTGATTGCTAGCGGCGCTGCTCTGAGGGATTTCTTCCTCCACCAACTCTTCTCGGACTGGAATCAGTTTATTTGTTGTCTTACTCATCTCAAGAGGTATTCTGGATGTGGCCATGCTGCGTTTTGACTGATTTTTAAGCCAGTATTTGAAGGATCACAACAGAGTTCTCCCGGTGTCGCACCTATTCCTCCATTAGCTAAACCGGAAGTCTATAGTTCATTTTAAACAGTTTGCAGTGGTCCAAAGTTATTCCTCACTGACCTTATGCATTCAGAACATCCTAATTACTCACCACGATGACTTTATAAGCGATTTTCACAACTTTCAGAGACCAGAGCGGAGTTTTGCCATGAGAGCTAACAACAACTAGCATGCCAACGTGCACTTCCTGAACAGTAAAATGCTTTCTAATTAGATGCAAACAGCACGCAGTAGATGTATTTTAACCTCAAGAGCTGCTTATACATTATATCTGTATGGGGAAAAGTACATTTTGCTCAAATACGTGGGGAAAAATGGGCCTTCAGCAGAACAATTTACATTTATACAAAGTCGAATATAAACTGACCCATAGGAGGAGCTGCGTCATCACCACATCCCCGTGTTGGCAGGCAGCGTGGAGGGCGGAGGCGGGCAGACGCAGAGCCAACAGCGCCCGCGACGATAACGCCATACTCAAGGGGGCACTCATGTCCTCTTTACTGCAGTGGGCCAGCAGCAGCAGCAGCTTGGGCAGGTTATGCTCCATCACGGCCAGTAGGAGGCGCCCTGCCAGAGTGATGTCCGGGCCCTCTCCCGGGGTGGGGGGAGGCAGGGGGGCCACAAACAGTTTCTGCTCGTATTTGGCGCGAATCCACGACTCTCTCTCCTCCCTGAGTCAGCAGAAATGCACAGGAAGAAAGGGCGGACGAGGAGAGGGGACAAAAGTTTTACATAAGGAAAGGTCCATATAATGTAATGCATTATACTCGGATTATAATTGATTTTTTTTCACCTTGGCCATCAATCCCAATTTGTTTTTTTGTTTTTTTTTATAAATTAGTCTGGTTTATAAAGGGGAGGAAATGGCTTGTGTATATTCGGACCCCAGTAAACATCAAACCAAACTAAGTATGTTAGTAGTTGAAAGAAATTCAAGACTGAACCTGAAGAAAGCCAAGACTAAACCAGGACTAAACCAGAACTAAACCAGAACTAAACCAGAATTAAACCAGGACTAAACCAGGACTAAACAGAACTAAACAGAACTAAACCAATATTGAACATGTAGAAAACCAAGACTAAACCAGAACGAAACTTGAGTGTTCAGTAAAGCCTAAACCAGGACTAACCACTAAATAGCTGACTCATATAAACATTATAGCCTATAACACCTCACCCAGTCTCCAGGACTAAACCAAGACTAAACCAGGATTAAACTAGATCTAAACCAAGAATAAACTTGTAGAAAACCAAGACTAAAATAGAACTTAAGACAGGAACTTAGCACAGGATTTAACCAGGCCGGATGAACTAGGACTAAACTAGGACTAAACCAGGAATAAACCAGGACTAAGTGAGAACTAAACCAGGACTAAATCAGGACTAAACTAGGACTAAACCAGGACTAAACCAGGAGTAAACCAGGACTAAACCAGGACTAAATCAGAACTAAATCAGGACTAAACCAGGACTAAACCAGAACTAAACAGGACAAATGGGATCAAATCTGACTTGTAACATAAACATTCCAGCCTCCATTACCTGGTAGCGTCGGGCGTAGGTTTGCGGCGCCCATGAGTGCGTGCCTCCCAGATGCTGTTGACCAGGTGGTTGCCAATGGCGCTAAGGACCAGGGTGAGCTCCCGCGGCAGGTCGTCCAGGTCCAGGGACCGGACCCTAGACACATGGGTCCCCAGGTTCCTGTGGATCCCAGAGCACTCGATACACAGCAGAGCCCCCAGGTTCAGACTGGCCCACGTCGGGTCTGAGAGATGAGGAGAGAGGGCAGTTAGAGACCAGATACTCATTTGAGCAGGTATCAATACTAAAAAGGTCCCATTCACAGGACAGAAATTAACCTGTCCTGAATAGATTTATAATGATCTTGAGCTGTATCTTTCACAAGTATAAGACACATAGACGAGTACACACCATGGACCACTATGAACCTACTGGACACTGAGGGATTACACAGATATAAGACACATGGGAATAGAAAACAAAGTACTACCATTTAATTCTACTGTCTAAAGAAAGAAAGAGTGGTTTTATTATCATTGTGGTATCGGGATTGGGTATCAAGTCTATTCCTTAGAATCAAAATCGATATTTGCACTTTTTAGCGTATCGGCTATTGGCCTCAAATTTCCAAGACAGACTGATATTTTGTTTTAGCTCAACCTGCTGCCTAAAGAGCACACATATGAAGCTTTATTTGAACAATGCAAACACTGCAAAGAGATATCTGCAGAAAAAAAACTCACTACACAGCTCTCTTATGGGTTTGTGGTAAAAACGGGCTGTGGAGGAGTTTTTAGTAAATTTGAATTACAGCATTTGCATAAAATAGTCTAAATTGACCCAACATATCGGCCCAAAAACATCGACAGAGCTGATTGGCCATTGGTTGCTGTGACACAGCCAGTATCAGCCATGAAAAAACTCATATTCAATCTCTAGAAAATACGCAATGAAAAATGAAGATAACGAGTCTAACTATCAAAAATAGACATGAATCTAACCATTTAATTATAATATTAAAATATTACTTCTGTATTACTATTGTACTATGTAACATTCTGGAGGTTGCACATCACCTGCATGATTCCATGGAAACAGAGTTAAAACCATAATGGAGAACATTCTTCATGGAGATGGAAACATTTTATGTCGTACTGTGAAAGATTATAGCCAATGGAATAAGCAGGAAGAGGCCCTCCTCCAGTCCAAATGAGAGTCAGGTCTGTGGAGATGCAAGCCTGTAGTGCTTACAGTAATGGCGCTTGTTTTTCAGTGCAATAAAAACCTATTCTATTTATCTAAAAAGTTACATACTGGGACTTTAGGGTACAAAAAGGTATACAAATAAACTGTATTTCAAGTTGCTTTCTGTGTTTAAATGTTTTTGTATGTGCTAGTGCAGAAGTGAAGCCAGCCGTGAGAATTCACTACAAGCCCATTTCCCCATGGGACAAATAAGATCCTCCATCTTCTCTCTATAATAAAAGCCACCTCACTGTGGAGTCCAGTAAAACAGAAATAGGGAACCAGAGGCTTCGGTTCATCATTGTCTCTTACATAAACACATCTGTGACGATAAAAACCTCTTATCTCAGATTGCAAATGCAGCCATGTTAAAAGCTCTGTTTGAACTTTGTGAAAGTACAGAAGAAGCAGGCCTTAGATATGTTTTAATGCCATACTGTGGAGTATACATACAAATTATAGATAAGGGAACAACATTTCAGTAGAAACAAGCAAGAGTCAGGTTTGTGGAGGTGCAAGCCTGCTCATAGTAAGGACGCAGGTTTTTTCCGTGCAATAAAAAAGCCAATAAAAAAATAAATAAAAATTGTTCTGAACATGAACTCTACTTACTTACTCCATCTATTGCTTTTAAAATGGATGTCCTTGAAGAAGTCTATTAAAATACTTAATTGTAAAGATTCCTTAAAATGTATATAAAAGTGTTGTTTAAAGATTCAAACTGTACCCTCACCTGGCCCCTCCTCTCATCTGGCTCCTCCCCTCACCTGGCCCCTCCTCTCATCTGGCTCCTCCCCTCACCTGGCCCCTCCCCTCACCTGGCCCCTCCCCTCACCTGGCCTCTCCCCTCACACACCCTGGCACACTATCAGACAGCAGTAATGTATTTAGCATCTAGTGGTGATATGTGAGAATACATCAGGGGCGGGTCAGCCAGTCTAACTACAGATCTTAGCTTTAATGTCCTCTTTCCATCTTATAAAGAAAGTTGTACTGCTATTTCAATTATTGCTAATGGTAAGTGTTCACAGTTTTATATAGCGCTTTTCCAACTTCAAGGGACTCTATCTCTAGGTTTTGGCTAAAAGGTTATACTGGGGCTTAAAGATACACAAAGACATAAAGGAAATTATAAAAACTACAACAACACTGTGCAAATAGAGAATAAAACTACAAAGCCTCGGTTCAATAGTTTTGTGTCTAAAGCGCGAGAAAACCAGAGCCGATGCAAATGCCACTGTGTTAAAAGCTCCGTATGAACCCCCTGAAAGCATCAAATAATGAACGCTGTTGGACGCAACCATTTAAGTTACATCACAGAGGCTAAATTAACATTGTGAGGCTAGCGTTAGCACAGCGTTAGCCTCCTACACGGCCCTCCACAAACAACAGAGGCTTATCACTAAACAGGGGGCTTTTTGTTTTTAGATTTTAGCGTGGGCCAAATCCGAAATGTGAATGTACTCGGAAACAATTATTCAAAGCACAAAAATGTTTAAAATGTATCAACTGAAGTGTTCGTGTTCATGTGTCTACTACAATTACAACACTATTAAGAAAAGAGGGAATTGTTTACATAATGAGACTGGAGTGTACAATCAGATTTATTTTGTTAGTGTTGCTTGTTAGTGGTGGAAGAAGTACTTAATGCTGTTACTTAAGTGAAAGTGAAAGTACAGATACCGGACCAAAAAAATACTCATGTAAAAGTACAGATACTGGAGCAAAGTAAAAGTAAAAGCATCACATGAAAAATCTCTCTAAGCAAAAGTGTTTAAGTACCTGTTTAAAAATGTACTTAAAGAGTAAAAAGTACCGTATTTCCTGGACTATAGGTCACACTTTTTTTGTTCAGTCTCACCTGTGCGCTTTGGTCAGCACAAGTCTGGAGATTTACTTATGACGCAAGAAAACTGGAAAAATGCGAATGCAGGATTTGGATTTAGAATTATTGAATTAATAAAACAAGCATGAATCAAGCAAAATACAACTACAGATATGTTTTTAATTAAGGGACATTAATAAAAAGTCAACTTAGTATGTGTTGTATAAGTAGAATAGAGTGTGGTGTGCTCAAAGACAGAAGCTGAACCAGGCTGTGTGTGTGCTGACTCACTGGGAGCGTCACAGTCCACACAGAAGTTGTTTCCTTTGGCGTTTCGAATGGCCTGAAGAACCACGGCATCACTCTGACTGTTCCTGCGATTCTGAAAAACAAGTGCAAAAATATATTTTAAAAAAACTTTAACACCAAAAGTTACTCAATTGTGTTGGCGGATTTTATTTTCAGTTTTTGTTTTGTTTTCTTGTAGGCTATAAATCATCTTGGGATACTTGTACTTCATATTATTACCAAGAAAATACTAGCCTAGCCATTTTTCCTGCTAATGTATACGACTAAGTACTGCGTTAATACTATGATTACACTTTTAGTTGCCATGCTGCTAGTTCCATTCTATCCATGGGGACTGAATAATGCAAAATGAAGACTGTTTCCTTAACAATTACCTACTTAAAACACAATATTATATCTTTTGAATGGTGAAAAGTCCTCAAAATGTCAATGGTATCACTGTGATGTAAACCATTACCACAAGAGTGAAGAGTGAACTGTAGGCCTATATGAATAATTATAAGCACATATAAAGGTGTGTTCACTGCAGTTCTGTTTGAGCCCATTTTAGTCCTGATGTAGTTCTGGTTTAGTCCTGGTTTAGTCCTGGTTTAGTCCTGGTCTAGTCTTGGCCTAATCTTGGTTTGGTCCTGTTTACTCCTGTTTTTGCCCTGTTTTAGTCCCGGTCTAGTCCTGGTTTAGCCCTGGTTTCATTCTTTAATTCTGGTGTAGTCTTAGTCTATTTCTGGTCTCATTCTGGTTTAGTTCTGGTATAATCCTGGTCTAGTCCTTGTCTAGTCCTGGTCTAGTCAAGATCTTGTCCTGGTTTAGTCCTGATTTAGTCATGGTCTAGTCCTGGTCTAGTCCTGATCTAGTCCTGGTCTATTCCTGCATCAGCTCTGGTTTAGTCCTGGTCTAGTCCTGATCTAGTCCTGGTCTAGTCCTGCATCAGCTCTGGTTTAGTCCTGGTCTAGTCCCGGTTTAGTCCTGATCCAGCCCTGGTCTTGTCCTGGTCTAGTCCTGTTTCAGTCCTGGTTTAGTCCTGGTCTAGCCCTGCTTTAGTCCTGGTCTAGCTCTGCTTTAGTCCTGGTCTAGCTCTGCTTTAGTCCTGGTCTAGTCTTGGTCTAGCCCTGCTTCAGCCCCAGTTCAGTTCCAGGAGCAGTCCCAGTTTAGCTCTGATGTTGATGTGTTGTTTGCGAGTGTAAACACAGCTCCAGTTCACTGCAGTGTAAATCCGAACGACCTCATTAATAACATTGAAACAAGGCATATGGGATGTAGTGAACACTGTACACCATAATATGAAGATGTATGCGTCTTCAGTGAGGCCGTAACTACAAACTAAAAGCCTGAGAGCTCCTGTTCTTTTCTTCTGCTGGATTTCAAAGCACTAAAAATATCTAATCAAGTGCTCAGCCTCTGCAGAGATGGTTTTTCTGTCCATACACAACTCTTAAGATGAAAGCAGATGAGCTCACTACACCAACCACAGTCTCCATTTCTATTTCAATATACATTTGAATTTGAAAGTTTAACAGAACATTAAAGCAAACTGTTATTAGAAAGAATGTGATTAAGACTTGAGAAAATATTTGTAATGTCTGAGTTTAGGTTGTTATTTGCAAAATAGATGGCAGCAAGCCCAGTCATTCAGGCTGCATTCAAACTTGCCTGATTAGCAGCAGAGACTGTATAAAGAAGTGGACTGGGTGAGTGTGACGTCACCACAGTCAAATGAAGCTCATCGAGGCTACAGCAGTTATAGCGGCTGATTTGGGGCAGAGTTCCACATTTAGAATTCTGATCTCAAGTATCATAGCAACCAAAGAGCCAATGTGGAGCGAGGGTGATGGAGGTAACGCCCCTTCCCACCCGCACTGCTGATTTAGCACGGAGCGGGCACTTAGCAACATTGTCAGTTAAACCTATTTTAGCAATAGGTTTGATTACCGGGAGCAACTTTGGGGAAAGAAGATGCCTGATTTGTCTGTTATTAATGTTCATATCTTGATTTACAGACACAATAGATAAATAAAACAAAAGGATTATGTAAAGCGGATTAAAACGAATATTTTAAGACCAAAATGACGAGTCTGACAGCAGCAGTTACAGAGAGAGGGATGACAGTGTTTTAATAGAAAGTGAATTGGAGCCGATGGAGCCGGAAGTGCGTTTTAAGTGGATACTTTTTACTTTTACTTCACTACATTTGAGAGCAGTATCTGTACTTTCTACTCCACTACATTTTTGATCTGGACTGAAAAGTAAAAGTATAAAGGGTTTATTTTTAAAATGTTCATAATTTGAGCAAAACAAAAATATAGAAATAAAAACAGCTAGAAAAAAACGGTCTGAACAAAATTCAGCTCAAATCTTTATCAAAATCATTATATTTGAAGCTTTATTAAATCTCAAAATCTGGGCTAAATACTTTTACTTTTTACTCTTTAAGTACATTTTTAAACAGGTACTTTTACTTAATTAGATTTTTTCATGTGAAACTTTTACTTTTACTTGATTATTTCTGTGCTCCGGTATTTGTACTTTTAGTTAAGTAACAAAATTGAGTACTTCTTCCACCACTGTCAAATTTGGACCAAACCAGGACAAGTGTGGACCCCCCCCCCCCCCCCTTCACGAGCTGGCAGACATGGTACGACCAGACAGTAAACAGCATCATTATATTTACATTGTGGTGATTCCAAATCGTTCACTACATTACACAGGTGTTATCTCCTCAATATAACGGCTCCACTCTGACCTTCTTTAACCTCAGATGAAGTTGATCTGAATTTACGGCTTTAAACATTTCATATTCTCAACACGCTGCAGCTTTTAAGGGCATTAAAAGGCGAGCAATAAGCAATAAAACAGAAATGGATCTGAACCGGAGCCAGAAGGTGAGAGCTGCATTCAACTAAGACGGAAACCCAACCACAGAGCAGAACTTAGAAGAGCTTTTAGAGACTTCAGACGAGGAAATTAAACTTGTTATACACACAAAGGGGAGTACGGTCGTTGTATTAATTTGCAAGACTAAACCAGGTCTAAACCAGGACTAAACCAGGTCTAAACCAGGACTAAACCAGAACTAAACATAGACTAAACATGGACTAAACAAGGGCTACATCAGGTCTAAACCACGTCTAAACCACGTCCAAACAGGACCAAACCAGGTCTATATCAGGCCTAAAAGAGGTCTAAACCAGGACTAAACCAGGACTTAACCAGGTCACTCCACAAACTGTACCATAACAGGACTAAATCAGGACTAAACCAGGACTAAACTAGGACTACAGTTTAAAGCAGGAACATCCCACAAGAGCAGCACTAAACGAGGACTTAACAAGATTTGAACCAGGCTCAAACCAGGACTGAACCAGGTTTAACGAGGGTCTAACCTGGGACTAAAAAAAGCAGGTCTAACCCAGGACTAATGTACCTCTGATACTGACTTCTGCAAACTGGGAACACCACACAAACTGTACCACACAAGAACTAAACCAGGGTAAGTCAGGACTAGCTGACGTCTGACTCAGGACTCAACCATTCTAAACCAGGTATAATCCAGGACTAAACCTGGAATAAACCAGAGCTAAACCAGGACTAAACCAGAACTAAACCAGGAATAAACCAGGACTAAACCAGGACTAAACCAGGACTAAACCAGGACGGAACCAGGTCTAATCCAGGACCAAACCAGGTCTAAAGTACCACTGATTGATACTGTCCAGTGCAGATTGGGAAAACCCCACAAAGCTTCACTAAACCAAGACGAATCAAAAATCTGAAGCCGACGCAGCGATGACATAACTGTGGAGTGAGACGACTGGGACTCAGAAACTTCTGTCATTTTAAGTGTAATTTCACCTAAGTACTAGAGAGGCATGATCTAACTTTTCCTGTTCCGATCCCAATGCTCATATTATAACAACAATCCTCAGCTCCCGTCTCTCAGATGAAGCTCCTTTATGATCACTGGCCCCGTAGCGGAGCCGCTCTGATTGGTTGGTTGTACCTTGTTCTTGCTCTGATTGGTCGGTTGGTTGTACCTTGTTCTTGCTGCTCTCACACAGCTGCAGACTGGCAAGGATCTGACTCTCTATGGCCTGGACCCACGAGTCCCTCTCCTCCACACTCTGGGCCTCGAAGTGCCACGTCTGACCCGTACTCGACACCACCAGGAAGTCAAAGTTATCCTCATCTGGGAGAACGGGAGAGAGAAAAGAGGGCGGAGGGGGAGGAAGAGAGAGAGAGAGGAGACAGAGAGAGAGAGAGAGAGAGGGTGAGTGAGGGCGGGGGGGGGGGGGGGGGTGAAGACATTGGGAGAGAGAGGTGGAGAGATGGGGAGAGAGAGGGAGGGGACAGGGGGAGAGAGAGAAGGGGGGAGAGATAGAGAGAGGTGTAGAGAGGGTTAGAGAGGGAAGCGGAGAGAGAGAAAGGGGAGAGAGAGGATGGGAGTGAGGAGGGAGAAAGAGACAAGTAAAAAATAAATAATATGTAAATGTAGCCTATACAGTAAGTTTTTGTATCTTTAAAAATCATGCATATACACAAAATGGACTCTTGTGAGATTTAAGTCATGTTCTAATGCTGTTACCTCCTCAAAAACAGACCTGGAGTTGTGTTTTGTTTCATTCTCACATGTTTGAGTAACATTTTATTATTAGTCTGTCTACATCTCCAACAACCTTTAGTTCAGTAGAGATTGGCCATTCCAACAAAAACACAGTGGAGGAAACACCATTATAATGTAGATCAGAAAAAAGTGTGATATGGGCCCAAAAAAGATTATCAATTGGTTGGTACAAGACAGTATTTTAATTCAGAAATACATTTAGAATCATAGAATTTTAATTGATCAATGTGAGGAAGTCTGGGAGTCCCTGCTTAGACTGCTGCCCCCACGACCCGGCCCCGGATAAGCGGAAGAAAATAGATAGATGGAATATGAGGAAGTAATTATACATTCTATTTTACATGTGGCACTTATATTTTTGCCTTTGATTTTCTTTATAAACTGAATGTTGATTTAAAGGGAATGTGTTAAAGGGAATGCGTTGACAGCAGAAAAGATAATACAGACTTAAATAATGAATTTTAAACAGACACTTTGCATAACCTCAGTGCACAATGTTGACAGATGGATGTCAGGGCTAATGTAACAGCAGGCGTGCACACAGATGCATTATGGGGGATCATTCATACCTGTCTTACTGACGTTCCTTAAGCTGCCGAAGCTCTTGAGTTTCCACATTTTCCGCTTGGCTGCAGACAGAGATGAGAAATGTCAATACGCCTGGAGTGGGATCAGAGACTCCCATAGAAGAACATGTCAACAAGCCAACTATAATACGGCCATCTTAATCTCTCTGAATAACCAGGTCTAAAACAGGTCTAAACCAGGTCTAAACTAGGTCTACACCAGGTCTAAACCAGGTCTAACTGAGGACTAAACCAGGTCCAAACCAGGTCTAACCAAGGACTAAACCAGGTCTAAACCAGGTCTAAAACAGGTCTAAACCAGGTCTAAAACAGGTCTAAACCAGGTCTAAACCAGGTCTACACCAGGTCTAAAACAGGTCTAAAACAGGTCTAAACTAGGTCTACACCAGGTCTAAACCAGGTCTAAAACAGGTCTAAACCAGGTCTAAACTAGGTCTACACCAGGTCTAAACCAGGTCTAAACCAGGTCTAACCAAAGACTAAATTAGGTTCAAACCAGGTCTAACCATGGACTAAACCAGGTCTAACTGAGGACTAAACCAGGTCTAACTGAGGACCCATGCCAACAAGCCAGCTAAAGGACTGTAGCCATCTTAATCTCATTGAATAACTAGGTCTAAACCAGGTCTAAACCAGGTCCAACCAAGGACTAAACCAGGTCTAAACCAGGTCTAACCCAGGACCAAACCAGGTCTGAACCAGGTCTGAACCAGGTCTGAACCAGGTCTGAACCAGGTCTGAACCAGGTCTAACTGAGGATTATGCCAGGTCTAGCCACTGCTGCCATCTTAATCCCACCGTATAAAGAATTACTTTGATCCATGTGGATTTCAATGGGGATTTGAGAAGAAAGGGCCACTGGAAATATACGGGAAACATGCTAAATATATATTAGGATAAATGCACAGACATTCACTGAAACAGAAGCAACATGCCACCAAGAGCTAGAAGCATTAGCACCATTTTACATGGTAAAAAACTGGGATTTTCTGGTTAATAATAAACGTCTTAAATGTAACATGCATTCACATATGTCCTGTTCTGGACCTGGTTTAATCCTGGTAAAATCCAAGTTTAGTTCTGGGTTTAATCCCATTTTTGATATGGTGCCATGGCAGCCCCATGCCACCCACTTGTGCTTATCTACTGCTGCTTCATTTCTAAAAAAAATAATATTGAATATATATATTATATTTATTAAGAATTGTTAATTGCTATGGCAACAGTTCAGGCTTTTCATCATGCAGAAACTAGAAATGTGTACTTTGGCAGTCACGTCTTTATCAGTCTGTTTCAAAACCAAGTCTAAACAAGGACTAAACCAGGTCTAAACCAGGTCTAACCAAGGACTGAACCAGGTCTAACTAAGAACTAAACCAGGACTAAACCAGGTCTAAGACAGGTTTAACCAAGGACTAAACCACGTCTAAACCAGGTCTAAACCAGGACTAAACCAGGTCTAATCCAGGTCTAACCAAGGACTAAACCAGGTCTAAACCAGGTCTAAGCCAAGACTAAACCAGGTCTAAATCAAGTCTAACCAAAGACTACACCAGGTCTAGAGCACTTCTGATAGCTCATTTTGGTGACAACAGTTTTGTCTTGAAGTTTAAATAAAATAAAAAAATAAAAATGGCGTCTGTCTTGTACCGTCTGCCTGTCCGATGGCGTCTCCCTTCTGGTTGACGCTCTTCTTCCGTCGGTGTTTCTTGCGGTCGGTCAGCGGAGAGCCGGAGCCCATGTCTTTGGTGGAGGAGGAGCTGGACACGCCCTCAACTGCAGAGTCTAGAAGAGTAAAGCACGAGTACAGGTGTGTTATTTTATCTGTATTTATAATCTGGTATTCTTGGTCGATCAAAGACATGTGCTGCTTATTGATTAGTTGAGTAAAAAGGGGGTGTGACACAATCTCTAAAAACTATTACGTATCTCTATGTACCTGACCATAGACTCAACATATAAATGGACATAGCTAACGTGCTCTTTGGATGTTATGATACCCGCACTCGGCTCCAAATTCGCCGCTATAACTTCTCTAGCCTCGATAAGCTTCATTTGCCTGGAGCCGAGCACTGTGGGTGACGTCACACTCACTTAGTCCACTTAGTCTGTGTATCTGACCCAAACTGCACTCAGTCACTACACCTGCAGGGGGAGCTGATGCAAAAACAACTATTTACACAGAAAAAATTAACTAGAAAACGATGTATTTATATAAAGACTAATCTGCCTTTTTACATTTAAATACCAAAATATACACAACCAACTCTAAGTTAACTCACTTCATTCTTCTTTCATCTTAAAATCTGATACAATAATTAGTTGACAATTAGTTGTTTAATTAGTTGTTTAATACAAATTTTGGTTGACTAAGATCCATCATCTGCTTAACTACTATTTTGAATTATTATTATTGTCTCCATAGTTACAAAGGGGAGCAAACCAGGCCAGTCCCTTAAAATACAATTTACTGATAAATCTCTTTGCAGAAAAACATTTTGGACAAAAGTGAAGCCCTTTAGCCGCTCATCAGGAGGCTTCTCCAGTTCTGCGCTCGATGGAAAAATGAGCTGGAGAGGATATTTTCACTGTAGGACCAACGAAGTGGCCCCTAATCCAACTCAAGACAGGTCTGAAACAGCAATATCCAATCAAGTTATTTTAATAGATCCATCCATTTTGTAGCTGATGTCATAAATGTTCCCTGGGGAGGGGGGTGATGCTAACTGTAGGCGCTGCTCTGTCTGAGGCTTTGTTACATTATAATCGGAGCTTGTTTTAGCGCAATCTGACCAGAAGAAACTAAATTACAGTCACAAGCTAGCTAGTAGTAGCCAACAGTTTTGCAGTTAGTCACTCTCACGACTTTTGTTGAAACACCTAAATGGGTCTATAAAAGTTCCTGAAAATGGGTCTTTTAAATCCATTTTGCATTTTTTTTTCTTGGAACTTATCGGGTTTGCTAATGTGTACATGGTGTCATCATGGCAACTGCTGAACTTTCCACCATAGATATACATAAAGAAGACCACCTAGCATAATGTATCTACAAAGTTTGAACAGGTAGAGAAGTCCCTTACCGACGCTGTGGGCGTGGTTGGACACGTTGGAGCCACACCTCTGGACCCCTCGACTGTTCCTCAGAAACAGAGCACTGCCCAGCTCCATCTCCTCCATCTGCAGCAGACTACTGGCTGTCAGCGGTACTGCAGCCAAGAGAACAAGAGTTATTTTAAAGTGCAAAGATTTCATATCTCCAAAGCCTCTTTTGTTCTGTTGTCAAAGTTTGGCATCAGTCCAACTGCACAAAAAGATATCTTCAGAGAAAAGGGACAAAATTGGCTTATTGCATTTTGGTAAAGTTGTTGCCTTCCTCCAGTGCACACACTTACTGAGATTACTGTGATTTAGGCTATAAAAGTCCCTTCAGTGTTATTAATTGGATTTTTCTGTAGCAAAATGTGGTTTAAAAAGGTTTTTTTTTGTGACAGGCAGTCTGGGAATCAAACCTGGCTACCTTCTGGCTATAGGGCTGAAACTAACAAATATCTCTGTAAGTCATGAATCATTTTTTTGATTTGTCAAAAGATGATTTTTATAACAATCTAGTCAACTGTTGCAGCCCTGCTTGCTATGGCTACGAGGGCGCTAACAGCATGATGATAAGGCTCTGGATTTATATAGCACTTAAGCGTCGTGACACCCAAAGCGCTTTACAGTGCATTCACTACACACTGGTGGTGGTAAGATATTACTGAAGCCACAGATGCCCTGGGTCAGACTGACAGAAGCAAAGCTCCCAATCTGCGCCATGAGCCCCTCTGACCTCCAATAACACTCACTCACACCACATTCATGATCTGTTTGTGAACCTTCTCCCCCTGATAGACTCACCTAGCCCGAGCCCCTCTGGTCCCTGTGGATCCTTGGCTTTTCCGTTGAGTCCCGGCCCTGATCCTGGTCCCGATCCTTGTCCTGATCCAGGTCCTGATCCTGGTCCAGACCCGGGTGCAGACTGGGGCACGGCTCGAGGAGGGCGTTTCCCGGGGACTTTCACAGTGACGCGGAGCAGGTCCATCTCTTTCCCCGGAGCGTTCAACATGTAATCCTGACAACAAAGAGTTAGACGAATGAACTCTGTCTATGATTTATGCTTTAACTTTAAGAATTTAGTCCAGCTGAGCAAAAGACTATTGATACTTTGCAGCTGATGGGGGAAGGGGGTGAAGCTAGCTGAGGCACTGCTCTGTCTGAAGCTCTGTTATTCAGACTTTAATCTGAGCTTTGTTTTAACACAATCTGATCATAAAGAACCGATTAAGGTGGAATGACAACAGGTGAGTGCATTAGTGCCATTGAAAAACAGTTCGCTTTTTGTTTGTCTTAAAGATTATTTGGCAGTGTTTACTAATTGTGTCACCATGGTAACTGCTGAACATTCCTCCATACACAAACATGCAGAACCCCCTCAGCGTGATGTCACTGAAAAGTAGCAATAGACATTTTAGACACAGATTTTTTTCAAGCTGAAGTCATTATCGATATTTACAAAAGCAAACATTTTAGTTCACAAAATCCCTTTTTACAAAATGTATTCATGTTGGTGTAAAATGTCTTGTATTTTTATCATTGTGTAAACATGGCTCTTCTGTTTCCATTGTAACTGAATAAAAAGACAAATCTGATGAACTGAGCACAAACTGGGAGCGACACATGGGGACATGGAGACTCTAGGGAGCTCAGGAAATAATGTGCGATCTGGGAAGCATTCCAGTTCTAATACATAAAAAAAAAATCCTGCAGAACAGCCAATATTAACATTAGCCCTGATTTATAGCCTAAAACACTATGTAAATATTAACAGAACTAGAACGAATTTTTGTTTCAAAATGCCTTAAAGGTTCTATATTGTATTATCTAAGAATGCAGTATCCTTAAGTAACAGCACTCACGTTGACGCTGGCGTGGTACGACAGGATCCCGTCGCTGGTCAAAGTCACATACTTCTTCTTCCACTCTTTGTTCAGAGAGTTCCCACTGCGCTTCAGTAAAATGCCCTGAAAGAACACAAAGATTTATACACAAAATGTACTGTATAAGTCACTTAAACAAGACTGCACAGCCACGAGCTGAAAGAAAGGGAGAGAGGGATGGAGAGAGGGAGAGAGATGGAAAGAGGGATGTACAAGTCACTTAAACAAGACTGCACAGCCACCAGCAGAAAAGAGAGGGAGAGAGGGATGAAGAGAGGGGGATGGGAAGAGATGGAGAGATGGATGGAGAACTGGAGAAAGAGATGGAGAGAGGGATGTACAAGTCACTTAAACAAGACTGCACAGCCACCAGTGAAACAGAAAGGGAGAGAGGGATGGAGGCATAGAGGAATGGGGAAAGAGATAGAGAGAGATAGAGAGAGGGAGATGGGGAGAGACGGAGAGAGATGGAAAGTTGGAGAGAGGGATTGAGAGAGAAAGATGTGTAAGTCACTTAAAAAAGACTGTAGAGCCATGAGCGAAACAGAGAGGGAGAGAGAAAGAAGGAGAGAGGGATGGAGAGAGAGATGGGGAGAGAGATGGAGAGAGGGATGGAGAGAGAGAGGGATAGGGGAGAGATGGAGAGAGAAGGAGACAGATGGAGAGAGAGAGAGAGATAGGGGAAAGATGGTGAGAGATGGAGAGAGAGAGATGGAAAGAGATGAGAGAGATGGGGAGAGATGGAAGAGGATCAGCGAGAGAGATGAGGGAGAGAGATGGAGAGAGATCAGAGAGAGATAAAGAAAGATCAGAGAGAGAGATGGGGGAGAGATGGAGAGGGATCAGAGAGAGAGATGGGAGAGAGATGGAGAGAGATCAGAGAGAGAGATCGGAGAGAGAGATGGAGAGACATGAGAGAGAGAGATGGGGGAGAGATGGAGAGAGATCAGATAGAGAGAGATGAGAGAGATGGAGAGAGATGAGAGAGAGCATCATCATCATCGCCGTCATTATTATTAATATTATTATCATCATCATCATCATCATCATCATCATCATCATCATCATCATTATTATCATTGGTGATTACATGACGCAGCTTTGTGGTGAAACTGCACACAGATTTAGTGTGTTTTATCCAGAGCTTTATTCTGCTGTGAGGTAACACCAGTCGAGTTCTGGACATTTTGAAACATTCAGTTCAATAAATCCGTCGATACTCGCTCATATAATCTGCCTTGGATTTCACACATTTGGAATCAAGAGCCAAACGCCTACCAGCTCTGCACCAGGCCCAAACCAAGACTTATTTTTACCTCCGTGCTGCTGAAGACACGACGGAGGCTGTGATAATAATAATAATAATATTCATAATCATAATAGTTTAAATACTTTTAATCTTTATTTCACTCTGTTATGCCTTTATTATCATCATTGCTCATTAGAGAAAGAAAATTCATACAAGTACGTAGCACAAGATCAGTGTGTTTTTTTTGTCTTTCCAGCTGATCTCATCAACAGTCCCTGAAGCTGTGATGCTAACTAAGGGGCACTTCTCTGTCTGAGGTTCTGTTACTCGTGTTACTTTAATCTGAGCTTTGTTTTAACACAATCTGACCATTAAGAGCTAGAACTACAACAGGTGAGCTGATTTGTGCCGTTAAACAAGTCCCCGCAATGAAAGAGTAACTGCGTGTGTTTTCTCTACATGGATTTAGTCATTTAATGGTCCAATGTTACGCAAACATGACTCTCGTGAGCTTTAAGTCACGTTATAATGTTGTTACCTCCAGATCTGAAATCATTCAAATAATTCTTGTGAAGGTGTATGGAGTTTAAAAAACACTGAAGCACTTCCTGTATTACCACATAACATCACAAGGAGAAGAACTCAGCCTAAATCTGCAGAATTTTGTGCGTTAAACATGAGCGAATGAAACAAAACACAACTCCAGGTCTGTTTTTGACGAGGAAACAACATTAAAACAGATCATAAAACAGTGTAACATGGGCCCTTTAAGGCTTTGAATCGTTATATCTCTATATAAATGTGTATGTGTCACCTGCTTTATGGGGATACACCGCCCACTCCCCAGACTGCTGTCAGCGCTGCGTCTGTTCGAGTCACTGCCTCTTCGGCCCTGCAAAACACAAAGGACTATAAGTATGATACAAGTATAATATAAGTATCATGTAAGTATAATATAAGTATGATACAAGTATAATATAAGTATCATATAAGTATAATATAAGTATGATACAAGTATAATATAAGTATCGTGTAAGTATAATATAGGTATGGGGCTGGGATACACAGAATATAGAACTTCTGAGAAAATTACAGAAAAGTACAGGACTAAAGTTGCATTCTGTAACTTTTCTAATGCAAAGTCTGCTAATCCGCTACTGTCTCCACGGAGATGTTACTTGGATGTTAGCTTGGAATGTTCGACTGCTTAGTATGGCATCAAACATCCACTCTACATTTAGTCAATTAAAGGTGTTTTTATTGCTCAGAAATACATTGAAAAACATACAGTCTTTCTTACTATGAGTGGTGCCACCTCTCCACAGATCTGACCTGTAACTTGGCCAAATGGCATCACCAGCTTGTCTCCATGGAGATTAGTTAGTTCAGTGCCATAGTGTGGAATATTTGTCTCTTGGCATCATTTTCTCTCGCACCTACTTATCCACAGGTGTGCTATGTAACTTTTCAAGAGGAGCAGTTTTGTCTCCGTGGAAACGATGTTACTTTGCCTAGAACATTCCACAGCGTTTCACTAATCTGTTCCATGTTATAATGTTCTTCCTTCATCAAAAACATGCCTGAAGATGTTAATATATGTCATCCATGCATGTTTGAGTAATCTAGTGATCTCTCCCGGGCCCTATTAAAACCCTCCTTACTGGTAGCTGTAAGATTCTGTCCAAAGCTCCACCCATAAGCCTGTCACCCATGCTGCCACACGACAATACTCCATAAATATACAAAAACATGATACAAAACAATACACTACAAGTTCACAAACCTGGTGTGATGCAGTAGTTTCATTAGTGGGATGCAAATGTATTGTGTTGTGATAGTGCTCTGAAGGGGGAAGGACGTAGAGTATCAAAAATGAAAGTGAAACTTATAAACATGTAAGAAGTAAAGTACCCCTCTTTACTACCCCATAGAAGTAAAATACACCCTCTTTACTACTCCATAGAAGTAAAATACACCCTCTTTAATACCCCATAGAAGTAAAATACCCCTCTTTAATAACCCACAGAAGTAAAATACCCCTGTTTAATACCCCATAGAAGTAAAATACCCCTGTTTAATACCCCATAGAAGTAAAATACCCCTCTTTAATAACCCACAGAAGTAAAATACCCCTGTTTAATACCCCATAGAAGTAATGCGGCAGCTGGCATTTATATATATATATATATATATATATATATATATATATATATATAATATATATATATACTTATAAAGTGATAGGAATTTAACAACATTTTTACAACAGTCTTTTCCTTCATCAGATAACATTAACATCGCTTTTGTAATTAATATTTTCAAATCATCTGTTTAGTTTAGCTAAAAGTACACATTTAAACATGTGCTGGAGCATTCTGAGCAGTTTGTATTTATCTGAGGCGAACCATGTTACAAGTCAATATCTTACTGTTTATATCATTCCTTAGTCAATATTTAAAATGTCATGTAAATGTTAATGAGTACTTGAGTACTCAGTGTGTGTCTACAGTCCCAGACAAAAGTCTTGTCACTTATCCATTTTGTAGAAACAAAAGCTTATAACCTGACTTTAAATTAATCGATTGGTTTTAGAAATGTGTCATATGAAAGCTAAAACTCTCCCAAATTATGCTCAATATACTAAAATAAATTTGCTTCACTGAAGAAAGATTGATCATTTAATGAACACAGAAAGGTCAGATTTTGGCAAGGCAAATGACACATTTCTAAGACCAATCGATTAATTTAACGTCAGGTTATAAGCTTTTGTTTCTACAAAATGGATCAGCGACAAGACTTTTGTCAGGGACTGTATAGCACAATTGCACGGAGTTAAGCAGGAAAATGAGAGGTTAAATTAAAGGGCCATGTACCTGATTTCAAACTATGAGTGAGGAACATGTTTTAGTTTGAACCATTAGCCCCGCCCACTTAGTCCTGTCTACTGTGATGGGGGCTGTGGTAGTGTCAGGCAGTTGTTTCCTTATAGTTCTCACATCTCTGCTATTATTTGCTTATTTATGTCACCCATTGAAGAGCATTTATCTTGACAAGAAAACATTCAAATCAGGTACCGGCCCTTTAAGAATCCTATATTACACAAAATGGACTCTTGTGAGCTTCAGTCTGTTATAATGTTGTTTCCTCCTCAAAAACAGACCTGGAGTTGAGTTTTGTTTCATTCACACATGTTTGAGTAACTCTTTATTATTAGTCTGTGCATCTCCAAAGCTAAATACTCTGTTCCACCTTGTGATGTCATGAAGTGGTAGTTTTCACATTAACAGCTCCTTTTACCTTTAGTTCAGTAGAGATTTACAATTCCAGGGCTGAAATGATCCAAATGATTCTAGTGAAGGTGTGTGGGGTTTAAAAACACAGTGGAGCACTTCCTGTATTACCACATGATGACATCAAGTTTTTTCAGTTTGAGAGAAGAAATCAGCCTAAATTAAACATGTGTGAATGAAACAAAACACAACTCCAGGTCTGTTTGTGATGAGGAAACAACATTAGAACATAGATCAGAGAATAAAGTGATATGGGACTTTAAAAGAGGAGAGTATTTACTGCAAATCGGGGCGTCCTCCTCCGGGTGGCGCTGCGGATGGACCCAGGCGTGTCGGCTTTTACTGTTTTACCGATGTCTTTGTGACTGATGACCGGAGTGGAGGGGAGGGAGGACGAGTAGTCACTGCTCTGGCCTCCATTACTCGCCTGGGAGAGAGCAAGAGAGAGAGAAGAAAAGGAGGGTGTGTGAGAGAGAGAGAGGGACATAGAGAGAGAGAGAGAAGGGGGGAGGGGTGGGGGGCGTGAAGAGAGAGACAGAGAAGAAAGAGAAGAAGAGGGAAGAGAGAGAGAAAGAGAGAGAGAGATAGAGAGGAAAGGGTAGGGGTGAAGAGAGAGACAGACAGAAGCGAGAGGGAGAAAGAGAGAGACAGAGAGAGAGAAGATAGAGGGGGTGAAGAAAGAGAGGAGGGGAGGGGAAGAGACAGACAGAGAAGATAGAGAGGGAGAAGCAGGGGGTTGAAGAGAGAGAAAGAGAAGAGAGAGGGAGGGACAGAAGAGAGAAGGAGAGCAAGAGTGAGCGAGAGAGAAGGGGGAAAAGACAGACAGACAAGATAGAGGGGGGGAGAGATAGAGAAGAAAGAGAGGGAGACAGAGGAGAGGGGGGAGAGGGGGGAGAGAAGGGAGAGAGAGCGAGAGTGAGATGAAGTGAGAGAGAAAGACAAGAGAGAGAGGGGGAGAGAGGGAGGGAGAGAGAAGGTAAAGAGGCAGACGGAGAAGAAAAAGAGGGAGGCAGAGAGAGAGAAGAGAGAGGGACACAGAGGAGAGAGAGGGGGGAGAGACAGACAGAGAAAAGAGAGAGATGGAGACAGAGGAGGGGGGGACAGACAGAGAATAGAGAGGGAAGAAGAGGAGAAGAGGGGAAGAGGACAGACAGAGAAGAGAGGGAGAGGGATGGAGAGAGAGGAGGGGAAGAGACAGACAGAGAAGAGAGAGAGGGGAAGGAAAGGGGGGTGAAGAGAGAGAGAGAACAGAGAGGGAGAGACAGAAAAGAGAGGAGGGACAAGAGGGGGAGAGTTAATGAGAAGGATGGCACAAAAAGAGACAGAGGTTTAAAGAAGGAAAGAGATTAAAAAGAGAGGGGAGAGAGGGGGGAAGGGAGTGCAATGAGAGGGTATAACAGAAAGAGGAGTGAGAGAATGCCAAAGAGAGAGAGAAAAAGGATGGTGAAGGGGACGAGAAAAAGGGGACGGGATGGATGCCAGGGGAAGGGGGTGGAGAGAGGGAGAGGAGAGAGGGAGAGGAGAGAGGTGTGATGTTGGTAGAGAGAGAGAGCGAGGGGAAGAGAAGGGGGAGAAAGGGATGTGGGAGAGTGAGTGAGAGGAAAAGAGGAAGCAGAGAAAGACGGGAAGAGGGAGGAGGTAATGGAAGTTAATAAATCAGATGACCAAGTATAAATAGACCAAATGAGCAGAAGCAGCTCCAGTAAAGGAGTCTATGAGAAATGAACAGAACAACTACACAATAAGTACACGGGAAAGACAAATAACACAATAAGTACATAGGAAAGACGAGTAACTACACGATAAGCACACGGGAAAGACGAGTACAATGATGTTTTAAGTAGATGCTCTGTTTTTATTGCATTTCAGCAGCAAAGTGCAGGAAAGAACTCTCTTTTCTTTCCCTCAAAAAGGCCAAATGCATTATGGTTAAATTTGCCTGATCCAGGCAGCGAAGGATTCACTGTCTCATGGATTTTTTTTTCTTTTTTAGTACTTTCTATATAAACGTAATTATGTAAAGAAAAAAAACTTAAATAACTAACTAAATATTTTTCAACTAATACAAATGGTGGCTACTTTGAGGATTTGAATATAAAATATATTTTAAAAATGAACAGCTATTTCACTTTTTTTCTTTGCTACATAATTCCATATATTTTGCTTCATATTTGATGTCTTCTGTGTGTATATAAATGTAGAATGTAGTAAAAAATAAGGTAAAATGAGCCGGTGTGTGAAGTGTGTGACATTTCACTGCTCATCCAAACCTCTTCTTCAGTTCTGGTCAGATTACTGCTGGACACTGCCTTAAATTTGTCTGAAGGGAGGAGCTAACAGTACTGAAACTGGAAACAGTTTTTGTTTACAGTTTCTGTTTGTAGGCTGGGTCTAAGTGTGGATTGTGCCTGAGACATACTTAGCATAATCATTGACCTCTTAATGGGTGCTTTCACACCTATTATCATCCTGGCTCAGGGTTTTGTCCTTTGGGTGAACCAGACAAAACCCTGAGCCATAAACAAAGTAATGTGGTTCACTCCATTCAGTGTAGTGAAGAGTGCAGTGAGCGTTACATTGGAGAAACTAAACAGCCACTTCATAAGAGAATGTACCAACACCATCGTGAGAGCTCCTCAGGGCCGCAGTCTGCTGTACACCTCCATCTCAAAGCGATTAACCACTCCTTTGAACATAGTGAGGTACAGATCTTAGCCAGACATCATGGTTTGAGATGGTATTTAAAGAAGCTATTTTTGTTAGGAAAGAAAATCCTTCCTTGAACAGGAATGGGAATCTCAGACATCATCTATCCTCCATCTATAATTCCATCCTCAGACCCAAAGCAAACAATGGAAACAAAGCATACAATAGGGCTAGCCAGGATGCTAATAGGTGTGAAAGCACCCATTAAAAGTTAAATGTCTCAGACACAGTGCACACTTACTGTAGCTCAATAGACCTAGCCTACAAATAGAAACTGTAAACAAAAGCTCTTTCCAGTTTCAGTATCCTTAGCTCCTCCCTTCAGACAGATATAAGGCAGTGTCCACCAGTAATCTGAAGAAGCAGCTTGGATGAGCAGCCAAACGTCTTCACTCCTATAACTTTTTTTTGTTCCATATTTGGAATTCAGACTGTGAGTATCATAGCAACCAAACAGCCAATCTGGAGGCTCTGAAGACTGTAGAAGGTAACGCCCGTGTCTGCCCTCACCACTGGTTTAGCAGGGAGCAGACACTTACAGTGAGGCAAATAAGTATTTGAACACCCTGTGATTTTGCAAGTTCTCCCACTTAGAAATCATGGAGGGGTCTGAAATTTTCATCTTAGGTGCATGTCCACTGTGAGAGACATAAAAAAAAAAATCTGGAAATCACATTGTATGATGTTTTTAAATAATTTATTTGTATGTTACTGCTGCAAATAAGTATTTGAACACCTGTCTATCAGCTAGAATTCTGACCCTCAAAGACCCGTTAGTCCACCTTTACAAAGTCCACTTCCACTCCACTTATTATCCTAAATTAGAAGCACCTGTTTGAGGTCGTTAGCCGCATAAAGACACCTGTCCACCCCATACAATCAGTAAGACTCCAACTACTAACATGGCTAAGACCAAAGAACTGTCAAAATACACAAGAGACAAAATTGTAGACCTCAACAAGGCTGGAAAGGGCTATCGGGCAATTGCCCAGCAGCTTGGTGAAAAAGATCCACTGTTGGAGCAATTATTAGAAAATGGAAGAAGCTACACATGACTGTCAATCTCCCTCAGACTGGGGCTCCATGCAAGATCTCACCTCGTGGGGTCTCAGTGATCCTAAGAAAGGTGAGAAATCAACCCAGAACTACACGGGAGGAGCTGGTCAATGACCTGAAAAGAGCTGGGACCACCGTTTCCAACCTTACTGTTAGTAATACCCTAAAATGTCAGGGTTTAAAATCATGCATGGCATGGAAGGTTCCCCTGCTTAAACCAGCACATGTCCAGGCCCGTCTTAAGTTTGCCAATGACCATTTGGATGATCCAGAGGAGTCATGGGAGAAAGTCATGTGGTCAGATGAGACCAAAATAGAACTTTTTGGTCTTAACTCCACTCGTCGTGTTTGGAGGAAGAAGAATGATGAGTACCATCCAAAGAACACCATCTCTACTGTAAAGCATGGGGTGGAAACAGTCATGCTTTGGGGGGGGGGGGGGGTTCTGAACATGGGACAGGACGACTGCACTGTATTAAGGAGAGGATGACCGGGGCCATGTATTGCGAGATTTTGGAGAACAACCTCCTTCCCTCAGTTAGAGCATTGAAGATGGGTCGTGGCTGGGTCTTCCAACATGACAATGAACCGAAGCACACAGTCAGGATAACCAAGGAGTGGGTCTGTAAGAAGCATATCAAGGTTCTGGAGTTGCCTAGCCAGTCACCAGACCTAAACCCAATAGAAAATCTTTGGAGGAAGCTCAAACTCCGTGTTTCTCAGCGACAGCCCAGAAACCTGACTGATCTAGAGAAGCTCTGTGTAGAGGAGTGGGCCAAAATCCCCCCTGCAGTGTGTGCAAATCTGGTGAAAAACTACAGGAAACGTTTGACCTCTGTAATTGCAAACAAAGGCTACTGTACCAAATATTAACATTGATTTGAAATCATTCAATGTGATTTCCAGATTTTTTTTTTTAGATTATGTTTCTCACAGTGGACATGCACCTAAGATGAAAATTTCAGACCCCCTCATGATTTCTAAGTGGGTGAGCTTGCAAAATCACAGGGTGTTCAAATACTATTTGCCTCACTGTAGCAATGCTGTCAATCAAACCTGTGGTAACACTAGAGAGAGTCGGCCTCGGGGAAAAAAGGCGCCTGATTTGTCTGTTATTAATGTACGTATCTTGATTTACAGACAAATAGCAAAATAAAATCACCAGGATCATGTAGAGCGGGTTAATATGAACATTTTAAGACCAAAAGATGAGGTCTGACCACAGCAGTTACAGAGAGAGGGACCACAGATTTTCAATAGAATGTGAATTGGAGCCAGAATCAATGCCTACTGCGCTCACTTCCTATTAATTCATTAATTAATCATTTTTTTTCTCATTTAGCAGCTTTTGCCACACACTCCACAATGTAAAGAGTCTTTTTTATCTTGACAAAAATAAATGCAAATCAGGTACCGTCCCTTTAAGAAATGTGCGAACATGTTAAATAAATGATGATAAAGCCCTGGTGGTGGAGGAGCAGATGGCTTGTACCCTGCCCAGGGAAGCCTCCTGACACTGGGTGGAGCCTCCAGAGTGAGTGGGGGAGTTGGGCAGAGATTTACACGTTGCTGCCAACAGAGCTGCCTGCTTCTTCGCCGCCATGATCTTCTGAGCAGCTGAGAGACGAACAGAAAGAGAGAAAGAAAGAGATGGAGAGAGAGAGAGAGAGGGAGGGACAGGGAGTGAGAGACAGGTAAAGAGAGCATGTGTGAGAGAGAAAGAAAGAGTGTGTGAGAGAGAAAGAGAGTGTGAGAGAGAAAGAGAGAGTGTGTGTGAGAGAGAAAGAGAGAGTGTGTGTGAGAGAGAAAGAGAGAGTGTGTGTGAGAGAGAAAGAGAGAGTGTGTGTGAGGGAGAAAGAGAGAGTGTGAGAGAGAGAGAGAAAGAAGAGTGTGTGAGAGAGAGAGGAAGAGAGTGTGTGAGAGAGAGAAAATGAGAGTGTGAGAGAGAGGGAGATGAGAGAGAGAAAAAGAGGAAGAGAGAGAGACAGCGGGAAAAGAGAGGGAGAGACCGGGAGGGATAAATAGAGGAAGGGTGAGAGAGAGAGAAAAAAGAAAGGGAGAAAGAAGGAGAGAGGGAAGAGACAGAGAGAGGTTTAAATATGTCAAAATATATGTTGTAGTTTTATCTAAAATCTAACTCAGATTAGATCAGTCTGGTCTCCACGTCCTGAGGTAACTCAGTCGACCTCAGAGCCTGACAAATCCAAACTGACATCTTTGTGTATATTATTTTGTACACATAGCGAGATCAGTCTGGTTCTCGCTTTCTCCATCGTGCCTCAAGCCACAACCAAATATGATCGTCCAATCAGATCTGTTTTTTTCAGTGACATGTGAAAGGAAGGAGCTAATTGGTCACCTGTGATTTACAGATAAAATCAAACTGATCTCACCTCAGACTAACAGAGTTTAAACTTCACTCTTTGATCCTGGAGAAATCCTTCATGTTTTTCAGGCCCCTGTGATGTTTTTTCCTTCGTTTTTTCCGATGCATCCACCTGTCAATTACCCATTTGAGAACAGGGAGATTCACGGCTGACCAGACTCACAGTTGACTGACTTGAAGGTGGAAAACCGCTATATAAAACTGGCACCGTTTACCAATGCGTCACCATGGTAACTGCTGAACATTCTGCCATAGACATACCGTATTTTCTGGAATATAAGTCGCAGCAGCCAAAAAATGCATAATAATGAAGAAAAAACATATATTTCATATATAACTCACATCACAAGTCGCACCCTCGGCCAAAATATGAAAAAAAGTGCAACTTACAGTCCGGAAAACACGGTACATGCAGTATTGTTACTTTTTTCCAATTCTCACCGTCATTGAAGACCCTGTTGACATTGAGCCCGTAGGTGGCGCAGGTCTCGTAGTAAGTGCACCTCCTCACGTCTGAGCACAGCTGTCGGGCTTTAACATCGTCGATGACTCGGGGGTTAGTGCTGCTGATTTTATCTACCACAAAAACACAGAAAAATTTAAAGTTTTTTCATCAGTTCTTCATCATGTGGTACCTATCTGAAATTAAATGAGTAAACCAGAACAAAACCAGGTCAAAATAAAGGGCTTAACTGAGCTGAACACAGATCTAAACCAAAACAGATTAGCGTTTAGAGTGAGGATAATACAGAGCTCATGCAGTGTCCATTTTCAGGAGGACCCAAACAAACTGGAGGATTTCCTAAGATTGTAACTATGTGTTCACAGTGATGGAAGAAGTACTCAATTTTGTTACTTCAGTAAAAGTACAGATACCGCAGCCAAAAATACTCAAATAAAAGTATCACCTGAAAAAATATGCTTAAGTAAAACTAATAAAGTACCAGTAAAAACTTACTTAAAAAGTAAAAAGTAAAAGTTTTTCGTGC
Organism: Periophthalmus magnuspinnatus; assembly: GCF_009829125.3. Classification (NCBI taxonomy): domain Eukaryota; kingdom Metazoa; phylum Chordata; class Actinopteri; order Gobiiformes; family Gobiidae; genus Periophthalmus; species Periophthalmus magnuspinnatus. Next base: position 17,792,613 of record NC_047130.1, read on the forward strand.
CAATTTTGACATGAAATAAAGCTTCAAATGTAGTGATTTTGTGCTGAATTTGGTCAACAGAAGCAACTGAATTGTTTTTTTATAGCTGTTTTTATTTATACATTTTTGTTTTGCTCAAATTATCCATCCCTCCAGTCTATGGTAGCTGTTGTTCCTGTACCACACGTTGAGAACCTGGTCAAACACCGAGGGGAGGGGGGTGGGGGGCGGGGTCTCACCCTGAGTGCCCACCACCACAAATGCGATCTCGCTGATGGGCCGGTGCAGAGCGAGCTGGTGGTAGAATTTGTAAACGTCTTGAAAACTGGATTCATTTTCCAAACTGAAGACCAGGATCACTGCATCCACCCAACTGGCAAACTGCAGAAGAAGAACGATTACATCATCATTAAAGGAAAAGGAGGAACAGTGAAGGTGTCTGCAGAATCGACAAGCCAAGAACCAAGGTCTGTAAACCTCAGCTAAGCTATATATAGCTATATATTTGGTTCTGAGTGACTGAAAGATATTCAGAGGAAATGGTCCAGCTGAATTTTTTTAGTAGTAGTAGCAGTATTAGCAGTAGTAGTAGCAGTACCAGTAACAGTAGTAGTAGTAGGCAAGGCAAGTTTATTTGTATAGCATAATTCATCCACAAAGTAATTCAAAGTGCTTTACAGAATAAGAACAAAGAAAACATTATTTATGCTTTAATTTGTGCGATTTTAATCACAAATTATCATCATAAAATTAACATTAAAAGAAGAAGAGGCAGAATAAAACTCTTTCAGTTATATACACAGATAAACAGAACCGTTTAGCTGGATTTAAACATTGTCAAAGTAGAGGCCTGTCTCACATCTTCAGGAAGACTGTTCCAGGTTTTAGCTGCATAAAACTGAAATGCTGATTCCCCATGTTTTGTCCTGCTTTAGTCCTGGTTTTATTCCTGGTTTAGTCCTGGTTCAGTCCTGGTTCAGTCCTGGTTCAGTCCTGGTTCAGTCCTGGTTTAGTACTGGTTTAGTACTGTTTAGTCCCGGTCTAGTCCTTACAGTGTGAGATGGTTCATGTGGCAATAACATGTTTGTTGCTAGGCCATGGAGAGACTTGTTCACACAGAGCTGCTTTAAAGTCTATTCTCTGAGCCACAGGAGCCAGTGCAGAGACCTGAGCGACAGGACACATGTGTCCACACACTGATCTGTTGGATGCAGTGTCAGAGTGAATCCACTGGTCCAGATTCACCTGCTGCAGTGAGACATAGATCTGAGTGTCATCTGCATACTTGTGGTAGGACAGATTATTGCTGCGTATTAACTGGCCTAACAGCAGTATGTAAAGACTGAACAACAGGGGTCCCAGGATTGACCCCTGGGGCATCCCACAGGTCAGCAGCAGCAGTAGTAGTAGTAGTAGTAGTAGTAGTAGTAGTAGTAGCAGCAGTAATAGTAGTAGTAGTAGTAGTAGCAGTAATATTAGTAGTAGTAGTATTGTGACGTATTGACTCACCTGAGGTCCTGGCAGTTCCGTCTCTTCTCTGATGATGAGGACATGACTCTGGCCGTCCACCTGAACGTCTTTAATGTACTGACGCCCTGCAAACACAATCACAGAGACTGAATTTAAATAAATGATGCATAAATGATAGCGCTCCTTACACGTTTGATTCAAATGGCTGCTGTGTTATTCTGACCTTCAGCGTTCTCCACAGGCAGATAACTCCCGGTCATGTGCCGATGAACCAGAGCTGTTTTTCCACTGCACAAACTCCCCAAAACCCCCTACAAACACACAGACAACAAAACAAATTTACTTTCAAATTATGATAATTAAATATCACAATATAGGTCCTATATGACACAAAAACTGATTCTTGGGAGCTTTAAGACATGTTATAATGTTGTTTCAGACCTGGAGTTGTGTTTTGTTTCATTCACACATGTTTGAGTAACACTTTATTATTAGTCTGTCTAAATCTCCAAAGCTCAAAACGCTCTGTTCCACCTTGTGATGTCATGAAGTGGTCATTTTCTCATTAACAGCTTATTTTACCTTTGGTTCAGTAGAGATTGACAATTCCAGAGCTGAAATCATCCAAATTGAGTTTAAAAACACAGTGGAGCACTTCCTGTAACACCACATGATGACATCACAAGGTGGAGTGTTTTCTGTTTGAGAGAAGAACTCAGCTTAAATATGCAGGTTTTGTGTGTTAATTGAATGAATGAAACAAAACTCAAACACAACTCCAGCTATGTTTGTGAGAAAACAACATTATAACATAGATCAGAACGTGGCGTAATATTTAGCCCTTTAAATATAAAGCTCGTACCAGGTGGAGTTCTTGCAGCGGCAGCACAGTGGGAGCCATGGTCCATTCTTGACTACTGGTGCAGGCAGCTGGAAAATATAAAGCAAAACATTTCAGACATGACTAAATGTATAAAATCTGACTACGTATATGAACAACAGTGGTATCACTTTTAAAGAGAGGGTATTTACTTCTATGGGGTATTAACTGCTAAAACATAACATATTTAGATCACCATGTTTCCTTTTATTGTTTTGAAAATATATTATATTATTTTATATTTTATTATGTTATATTATATTATATTTGCCAAAAACTACATATTAACATGTTAACAAGTTTCACTTTCATTTTTGATACTCTGAGTCAAAAGTCACTCTTCCTTCAGAGCTCTGTCACAACACTATCAGTGCATATTTCTAATGAAACCACTGCACATCACATCAGGTTTGTGAAGTTGTAGTGTATTCTTTTGTATCATGTTTTTGTATATTTACGGAGAATTGTCGTGTGGAAGCATGGGTGATGTAGGCTTGTTGTGAACAAAGTAATAACATGGCAGAAAGTCGATTTTGCATAATACCCCCTCTTTTAGTATTTTTTACTTTTTTACTTTAAAGGCACAGTATGTAACTTTCTATAGGTGGCACGTCACCTGCATGGATTCCATGGAAACAGAAAGTTAAAATTCTCAATGGAGACAGATACCTTTTAGGCCTTACTTGAAAGAACAACATTTCCATGGACACAAGCAGGAGAAGACCCTCCTCCAAATCAAGTGAGAGTCGGGTTTGTGGAGAGGCAAGTGCACATGTTTTTCTAGGCTTTTCAGTGCAATAAACAGAACTAAAAACAACAACAAACAAACTAAAGTAGTAGTAGTAGTAGCAGTAGCAGTAGCAGTAGCAGTAGCAGTAGCAGTAGCAGAAGCAGAAGGAGTAGCAGTAGCAATAGGAGTAGAATTAGTAGTAGCAGTTGCAGAAGCAGTAGTAGCAATAGCCATAGTAGTAGTAGCAGTAGCAGTAGCAGCAGCAGCAGTAGTAGTAGTAGTAGTAGTAGTAGTAGTAGCAGTAGCAATAGCAACAGTAGCAGTAGCACTAGCAGTGGTAGCAGTAGTAGCAGTAATAGTAGAAGCAGCAGTAGCAGTAATTGAAATCATAATTTTTCATGGTAGCAATTATTTCTGTCTATTTTTTTTTTTCTGTGAACAACAAAAATATCAATCCTTTCTGGGGCACTTCTGAAAAAAGCCTAATCCATCAGTGTCGACATCGACAAACTAAATCTGAAATGCACAAGGTTCTTGTCATGGTTTAGCAGAGCAGTGTGAGGGGAGAGTATGTACGTGCCCTGCATGATTCCATAGAAAATAAATAGTTAAAGCCATACTTTGGAACATTCTCCACACAGATTGATGCGTTTCATGCCAAACTGTGGAATATTATGGCCAAAGGAAAAGCATTTCCGTGGAAACAAGAAGGCCAAATAAGAGTCAGGTTTGTGGATATGCAAGCCTGTTCGGACACTTGTTTTTCAGAGCAATATACAAAACAATTTGCCTAAAAAGTTACATATTGTGGCTTTAAATGGAAATGTGCAGTTTATAAAATCGGTTTCAACTTCCTGTTATATGCAACATTTTCAGAACTTAACCCAGGACTAAACTAGCACCAAAGTCTATATCAGAACTAAATCAAACCATGGCCAAGTCTCTATCAGGACTAAAGCGAGGCAAAGCAGGGCACAGCAGTTATGTAGCTGAGTGATGGCTCCTCTTTGACATTGGCCCAGTGTCATTATCAAGTGTAACTAAAGCTTTATCAGATTAAGAGCTAATCGACTTTCTAATGGCTGTATAGGTCGTGTTCATTTATTCAGATCTGGAGGTTCACGACTCAAGGGCATTCATACAGTTACCTCAGCACTTTCCATTCAGTATTTCCATCAAATCAAGTGAATGCAAGAGATTTCATTTAGACAGAGTTATCAATGAAACAATAATAATAAAAAAAAAAACAACAACAACTAAAACCGCAGTCAGTTTGAGGTTCAGTTTTCTGTTATACTCTGAACACTTCCTGTTTAGAGCATGGCAGCTAGCAGGGTAGCCATGTCCACTTCTATATACAGCCTATGTCATTTATCTTAGCGTTAAACAGAGCATTGATGTGAGTGCTGTGTTCTGTTGTATAAGAGTCTGGAGTGTTTCACAGACAGGCCTCAGGAGACGGTGTCAAATGCCTCTAGAGCTCGACTCTCTTATTTGTTTTTCTCATATCTTGAATTATTTATTGTGAAAATGTGACGGCGCTGTTTCGTCAAGGCTTCAATTTACGATGCTGTTTAAAGACCATGAATAAACACATGTCAACATTCATTCATAAAAAATGCACAAAAGCAGCCTTAAGAATACTATTGGGTTGAATAAAATATACAAGTGAGTATATTATCAATTATTTATAAGGATTGCTTTGCCAGTAATTCTGGGAATCTGGAAAGAAATGTGTTTTTAAAGAAGACATATTGTGCTTGTGTCAGTCTATAGTTATAATCTGTGACACCTGTGGATAATTATGTTATAATTTGGACATTTTAAAACCACAATATTCACATAATAAAATAAATAACTTCACTGACTTCCATGTTAGAAAATTGTGGTGTGAAATGTGAGATAACATCACCGTAAACATCATCACAACAAAGAGTCATGTAGCTGCCAGCGCCCCCTATGGATATCTGCACATCGCACTAGCAAGTAGCAGATTTAAATTAATTTGTACCATAATGTCTAGACAACACTGCCAAATCCTACAGGTATCACTCATTAAGAAAGTAAAATTGGAGATTCAAGTGCATAAGTCGTGTGTAGTGGAGACGATGGAAACAGACTTGATCAGAGCAATGACGTCTTGAAAACAGAAGTATAAAGATTACTCAAACATGCACGAATCACTCTGAATACAATTTCGAGAGGGTAAATGAGACGAGGAAATAACTATAACATGGTTCAAAGCTCTGAAGAGCGATTTTAACACTTTGATTTGAATGACTTAAATTTAAATGACTAGTTCTTTTTAGTTTTTGACCTTGTTCATGCATACGCTTTCAGACACTCTACTTTTAAGATGAAGGAAATGAAACTTTCCTGAATAGTTTTAGAATGATCTTGAGCTGTATCGTTCACAAGTATAAAACACATAGACTAGTGTACACCAGTGGACCACTATGGAACCTACTGGACACTAAGGGATTACACAGATATAAGACACATGGGAACAGAAAACAAAGTACAGTATTTTCCGGACTATACTTCGCTCTGGAGTATAAGCTGCACCAGCCAAAAATGCATAATAATGAAGAAAAAAACATGTATAAGTCGCACTGGACTATAAATTACATTTTTGGAGGAAATTTATTTTACAAAATCCCAGACCAAGAACAGACATTTTATCTTTAAAGGCAAATTATAATAATAACAACAGTAAAATAGAGAACAACAGGCTGAATATCAGTACAGCATGCTAATGTGACACATTTATATCATTTATATTTATTCAGCTACATGAAGCATAGACAGAACTGAATATGTGTCTGGTTTGTTAACGTAAGATATTAACAGTTAATCAGAGCATAAAGCATAAAAAAACAAGCTAACAAGTTTCCCAAACTCTGGATCTCACTCCAAATCACTAAATCCATTGAATTCTTCATTCTCGGTGTCGCTTCTGAAAAACTCTGTCTCCAGAAGTAGATGAAGCACCTTTTCCTCCTCTGCGTGGCTGTACACAAGTCTAGAGTGCCCACAATAACGAAGATGTGAAATTATATATTTTAATCATTTCACATACAAGTCGCATCTGAGTATAAGTCGCACCCCTGGAAAACGATCAAAAAAGTGTGATTTATAGTTCGGAAAATACGGTACTACCATTTAATGTTGAAAATCACATTCTATTCTTTTTATTATCATCGAGATATCGGAATCAGTTTGAGTATCGAGTCTATTCCTTAGTTTGACATTTTAGTATGGTGACAACACTAATGGCTGCCCAGTGCACACAGAACATCACATGCTTTACTCTCCTACACTGGCGTTATAAATCAAAGTGCTTCTGTAAAGGGAAGATGAAGCCAAGACCTCAGACTAAAGGTCTTGGGGGTCAAGGGAGCAGTGTCACAAATCTTGCTAATGAGCCAACGGAACTAAGGCTTTGCAATGACATCAAACTGGGAGTGAGCAACATGGATGTCTATGGTTGAATGTTTAGCAGTTACTATGGTGATACAATGCAAACACTGTTAAAAAAAAACATTTTAACGAGATGAGAAAATTACAAAATTGTTTTAAACAACACATTTTCAGGAGCCTGTGATCAATACGAGTTCATACGATGTTCATGGTTCTGTTTAGTGGTCAATAAAAAGGTAAGAGGGACTAACTGTAACTTTATGTGTGAGAGACTTGTTTAACAGCACAACTAAGTCAGCTCTTTCTGGTCAGACTGTGTTAAAATAAAGCTCAGATTAAAGTCTAAATTGAGAAACAGCTTCAGACAGAGCAGAGCCTCCAGTTAGCTTCACACCCCCAGTGAACGTTGATGACACCAGCTGCAGAACATCAACACTACATATGTGTGAGCGCAGCCTGAGGTAGCGGCTTGACTGGTCCAGGCTCCGAGGCTCTGTTCATGTGGAAGTCATTGGTAGAGACAGGGACACTGACATGTTTGCACACACTGTGGTCTGCTCCTGTCTGCTCCTGTCTGCTCCTGTCGCCTCAGCCGTCTCCCTGAGGACATGTAACACTGAAGTACCAAAGACAGGGACTCAACCGGGCAGGGGACATATGGTAAATCCACTGCTCGCTAGTGTGATGTGCAGCTAGCCATAGGAGGCGACGATAGCTGCACGGCTCTTTGTTGTGATGACGTTTATGGCTCCCATTGGGCACCGCTGTTTTCTAACGAGGAAGTCAGCTGATTTGTTTCTTTAATTAAGTCGTTTTAGATGAATATTGTGATTTAAAAGGTCCAAATTATAACATAATGGTCCTTTAACCTGAATATTGAGAACATAAACATAACATTATACAATAACTAGCATGCTAACGTGCAATTTTTGTTTATCGAACAATAAAATGCTTTCTAATTAGATGCAGACAGTACACAGTGGGCTTATTTTGACCTTGAGAGCTGCTTAAACAATGTATCTGAACAGGGGCAAGGCAAATTTTGTTCAAATACATGGAAAGAAATCAGGTACAAGTACATTTACAGTGGTCCCTCGTTTATCGTGGGGGTTATGTTCTAAAAATAACCCGCAATAGGTGAAATCCATGAAGTAGTCAGCTTTATTAAATTTTTTTTACAATTATTCTATATGTTTTGCAGCTGTAAAACCCCTCACCACACACTTTATACACTTTTCTCAGACAGGCATTAACATTTTCTCACATTTCTCTCTTGTAAACTCTCTCAAAGTTCAAACCTTTGTAGATTTAAAAACAACAACAACAACTTTATAATATATTTAATGTCACTGTAAAGTCCTGATTTGGGCGTGGTTTTCTCCTGGTTCTATTGGGGTGTGCCTGGGCTGCAGTTGTGTTGTCACGCTACTAAAATTTCTTGATTTTGATACAAAGGAATAGACTTTATACTCAAACCGACTGAGATACCATGATGATAATTAAAAACACTCTTTCTTTAGACAATAGAATGTGATTTTCAACATTAAATCGTGGTACTTTCTTTTCTATTCCCATGTGTCTTATATCTGTGTAATCCCTCAGTGTCCAGTAGGTTCATAGTGGTCCATGGTGTATACTAGTTTATGTGTCTTATACTTGTGAAAGATACAGCTCAACATCATTCTAAAGCTTCAGGAAAGGTTAATTTCTGTCCTGTGAATGCGACTTTTTATTATCAATACCTGCAAAAAATTAGTATCTAGTATCTGATTCTCGATACTTCTGACAACTCCAGTCTGCAGTGGTGTGTATCAGATGCTTCAGACCTGGCTTAGTTCTGGTTTTAGAATAAATATTTACCCTCTAACTCCATCTCCTCACCTGTTTTTTGGGCTTCCCCTGGTCTAGCACTGTCTCACACATTCAGATCACACCGAGCTCTCCGCTTGTGTTGCCATGGTAACTCCCTTTTCCTCCTGCTCTGGTTCAGTAAACAGCTTTTTCAGGGTTAAACCGTCTCCTATGTGAGAGGCAGCAGAGATGTGGATGCTGACATTAAAATGCTACATATTTTCCTTTGCAGTTGACACTGAACATGACTAAAGGAAGGTATTTTGGTTGTAAAAAGTATTGAAATTCAGATACTAAATAGGAAACTACTGTAGGGATGTAGCCGAGTAAAAAATTCTTGTTGGACTAAAGACATATGCTGCCGATTGATTCACCCACTAAAAAGGGGGCGGGGCAAAAGCTCTCAAAACTATTATGCATCTTTATGCATCTGACCCAAACTGCACTCACAAGACTAAACCTGCAGGGAGAGTTCAGGCAAAAATAACAATTTTTGCAGAAAAAAGTATTAGGATTTATTTGAAGTTGGATTAAACCTTGTGAATTATGAGTTTCATCTGAATTTTTACAAAGGAATACCAAAAAATACCAGATCTTTAGCTAACTCACTCACTTAACCTTTCTGCTGTTGTCCCATACAATAGATGGGAGCAGGGTAGTTTGAGGCGAGGAAGAGCCAAAAGCATTGCTTCTCTTTGTCCTGCAGCATCACAGCAGCCTCCAGGGGGAGCCAGGTAAACACAACAGGAAAGCCTCTTCAAAGCCTCACTCTGATGCTGCTCTGTTGTTTGGGTTGGTGATGAAACGAACCATTTCCTCTGGAAGGTCTTCTGCCACATTTGGTGTAAAAAGCCTGTGGCACCTCAAAGGTCCATAGTTACCACCATAGCCCGCCTCTTGCACGGTGTCCATGGATACGGGAAAAACAAACATTTCACATTTCACACAATCCAACAGTCCCTCACTTAATGTCCTTGGAACTGCACCTGCTGCTCTTCATAGTTGGTTAAAATCCCCTAATATGATGTTAAACTGAACGACTAAAGGATTACAGTTGTCCCTCACTATATCGCAGTTCAACTTTCGTAGACTCACTGTTTCGCTGATTTTTTTGTGCAATTTTGCATGCCTCTTTACAGAGTATGAGCGGACATTGTGTTCTGCGTTCTGATTGACTAATGTCCATCAGTCTCCTCTGTGCCGTGTCTCCTGTACAGTACAGAATGTGTTCAGCCAAGTTTACATAAATGTTGAATCGCAGTGTGACTCTGAAGTGCTGTATGTTTGCAAGTTTTCTCCCCGACAAAACCCACAATGTCGATGAAACGTTCTGCACCGACAAAGGCACCTACGAAAATTTGAACTTTGAGAGAGTTTAAACAAGAGAGAAATGTGGGAAAATGTTAATGCCTGTGTGGGAAAGTGTATAAAGTGTGTGGTGAGGGGTTTTACAGCCAGAAACATATTGAATAACTGTAAAAAATAAAGATGACTACTTTGTGGATTTCGCCTATTGCGGGTTATTTTTAAAATGTTACCCCTGCGATAAACAAGGGACCACATGTACTCTTTTGAGCAGGTATTGATACTGCCCCCATCTGACAGTATGACACCATCACATTCTTGAATCTGAAAACCACTAGTATGGGCAGATCAAGGCTCATGTGAAAGCCCAGAGCCAGCAGAATAACTGTCTGCCTGGGGTTCAAGTAGTCTCTAGCAGTGGGAATTATTTTAACAGAAAGAGCATTTTTAACTATATGTATAATTTTCAGCTCCTAGGAATGCGTTCAGCAAGTGAGGAATAATTTTGGACCACTGCAAACTACTTACAGTGAACCAGAGCATAGCAAAGGCAAAGCTGCAACATCTCCATGGAGACAAGCAGGTGGCAGGTCTTCCACTTTTCTCAAATTCTCCATTGAAATAAATAGGATTCCCAGTTAACCGGAAGTGCCTCCACAAAGAAGTAAGTGTGGTTTAGAAGCATTTACAGCAAAAGTGGGCGGGGCAGAATAAGGTCAATAGTCTTACTGGTATCGAAAAAGTGTTAAGGAAGGAAAAAAGATTCATTTCTTGCTCAAAGTATAAACACACTTTTTAATCGCATTGAAAAAAAATACTCAAATGTGTCACATGAGCTGGAACCATTTTCTGGGTACTCAAGCCTAAAATGCAATACAGGATTATGAGAACTAAAACAAACATGGCCGCCGTCAAACATACTTGGGCCTGTTTTAGCAGAAATACAGGCTAAATACACACAGTTGTGGAGAGAAAGACGCCTGTGCTTTTCTCTCCACTGGATTTAACAAAAGTTTTCTGCTGTTACGCTTCAACCAATCAGAGTGGAGTATTTGTTTGAACGTAGGCAGTCTCTACACTCACTATATCAACTCATCGTTCAGTATATGATAGATGGAACGTACTTTTTCTTTGCACTACTGCTAAATTTTTAGTTATTTTTTGTCGATATGATAAGATTTAAGCTGTAAAAGGTTGAGTTAATAACTTATCTGACTCATTACAGTTGCAAAGTAACAACTAAAATGTTTCATTCAGCTGTTTATTTATTGCAGCTCATGATTTTAACAATATTGGTGATTTAGAATAGATTTGTGGGTTAAATCTGCTCTTGGGTTTTTGCGTCAATGGCATAAATTAGTTTCAATATTATCATTTATCGTCTATATTTACTTGAGCGATAAATCGAACGTCAAATATCATTAGTGTGACAGGTCTATTTGAACATTCTGATCACTAATTCCGATCGCTTTCCGTTTCAGATTTATAAATGTGTAGAACTCATTCATAGCGCAACACATGTCAGTATATTATAGCGAGAGCCAGATCAGCTTACGTCGCCACATTTCGATATTTATTTGGTTAAAAATGTGTCTTGAAAATCAAAATTTGCAACAGACATGATCATTTCACAAGTCAGTTAATCGTAAAAAAATCGTTTGCCGAAGCTGTAACCAAGTATCAAACATCTTCCTCCAGTTTGAAATTTTTGTATTGCAACATTTCTCCAATAATGAACCTGTATCTCTTCCTCTTTCGTGATTAACGCTCCAAAGTCGTGGTGGTGAATGCATAGGATCCATTTGCAGATGCAGATCCTGTCTATATAATGAACAATCTGAGTGTGGAGTGCAGGAAGTAGACTTATCCCTCCTCCCGTCTCCCTGATGAAGCAACTCAGTGTGCCCCCTCCATTAAATATTCATGTCCCACTTACTCCAAACAAGTCACTCAGACCAATACTAGAGTCCACACACACGACCGCACACGCCCGGCCCCACACACACCCGCGCTCGGAGAAATTAATAAACGTAAAAGATTGATGACACGAGGTCCTCTCTCTCTGACAGCAGCACCTGAATATTGTATGAATGAATCTGGGAGTAACTGCTTTGTTTAGTCCGACTGTCGGGAGTAAATTCTACTCTGTCAAAACACACAGTTACTGAACACATGAAGGGTATAGAGAGACAAGAGCGGGCATGACGCCAGAGGGACCAGAGAATGATTTAAAATGAATAATATCACACTTAAAAATATGAAAAAATTGAATATTAAAGTGGAACTAAATCCACGTTTTCCGCTACTAAATTATATTTGGTTTAAATAGCATTATCTACCGCTTCTAGTCCTGGGTAAATTTGAAGCTTTCTGATCAAAAACACATAAAAAAACCAAAACAAGCAAACAGTGTGTGCTGCCTCCAGTGGCCGCTGCAATTTTAAGTAGTTGGTGACATCACATAACACTGCCCTGATTACAGCCAGGTGTTTCTCATCACAAACACCTGGCTGCATTGGCGGAGTTTGACCAATCGTACTGTTCCTCATATGTCCAGACACCGCCTCTCTTCCTCTCTCATCCTCAAGTGTAGATTAAGGTACACTTATTGTCTCCATAGGGAAATTTGTTCTCTGCATTTGACCCATCTTTGCTGCTGGGACGACCTCATCAGAAGCAGTGGGACCCATCTCCAGATCTTGAGTTAGTCTGGGTCAGGACTAAATTAGCTGGAGGATTTGGCCTATGGTGCATGTATCGTCCTGCTCACCGGCCTCTCCAAACGAGCGTTAAGATTTTATGTCTTTCTTATTCTGTAAATCACTTTGAATTACTTTGTGGGCCAATTGTGCTGTACAAATAAACTTGCCTTGCCTTGAATGTTTTGGGTTATTAAACATGTTCATAGTAAACAAAAATAATAATAAAATAACAGACTGCAAAAAAGCTGATAAAAACAGAGGCTTACAATGTAATCTTTTGATCAAGGGAGTCATATTTCTGAATGTGGTTCATTTTCCGTTTATTCTTGTTTAACCTCCACCAAGACGATTACAGGCACATTTAGCCCATTTCTGATGGACGACCATAATAATTATCTGAATATTATCTTCGAGATTATACAAAAAAATAAAGATTAAGATCCAGATGATTCATTTAGTCATTCTTGCCCAACTGCAAGTCTGAAAGTGTTTTGGCTTTGATCCTGGAACATCTCAGGTGAAAATATGAGACGCCATTTTGTACTGAACTGCCAATAAAACACGAATTAACCATCATACACTTATCTATGTTTACTTCAGTGGTTAAAGGTGTGCTATGTAACTTTTCTGGCGGACGATCGATGAAGATGTTATTGCTTTGCCTAGAATTTTTTACAGTACGGCATTAAACATATCTATTTCCATGGAAACAAGTTACAAGTCACATCTGTGCAGAAACAAACTGGAATGCAATAAAAACACCTGTATGACTCAATAAATGCAAGAAAGATGAGTTTAATGCTCTAAGATTTCCATGCAATGCAGTAACATCTCCATGGAGACGAGCCAGCATCAGACCCTCCACCAGAAAAGTTACATAGTGTATCTTTAAGCTACATTATCAACATATAAACCAATAAATACTGTATTACAAGACTTGAATGAGCGCTAAGTGCATAGTGACAATTTTTTCTGAGTTGGTTTGGTGGATAATACCTGTGCTACATATTTATTATAGTTTCATAGTCAATCATAGCAGCTTAAGACTCATCTGAAAACCCACCTCTTCTCCCTGGCATTTAACACTAGACAGAATATATTGGTGTTTTTTGGTGACTTTTACGTGAAGTACTTTGGTCAGCTGACGTAGTTTTAAATGTGCTATAGAAATACACTTGAATTGAATAGTTTTACATCAGTTACATGGCAGTTTCTACAGGAGGTAGTGGAGAATTCAATAACAGAATATCTCTACAATATGTGGTCAACACAGAAAACTACATCCAAAATGCAAGGGCAGTTTGTGCTCAAGGAACAGATGAGTCTAATTAAAACTATTGTGTCATTTAGACAAGTTTTGGCCCTTATTAACATTATGGTTGCTAGGTAACAGTTGAAATTACCTGTGCATATGTCATATCTGCTGCATAGTCTGTATATATAAATGGACATAGCTAAGCTGCTAGTTGTGCATTCCAAATAGGAAGTGGGACTGTAACTGCTGCTGTCAGACTCGTCATTTTGGTCTTAAAATGTTCGTATCAACCCGCTCTACATGATCCTGGTGTTTTTATTTCACTGTTGTGTCCGTAAATCAAGGTATGAACATTAATAACAGACAAATCAGGCTCGGAATTGGCCCCTATAACCACTAGCCTCGATGAGCTTCATTTGACTGGAGTCGAATGCTTTGGGGGAACATCACACTCACTTAGTCCACGTCTTTATACAGTCTACGATCTGCTGTTAATGCCCAACCAGGAAATTGGGCAAAAATTATAAACTTAAACTTAAAGGCAAGATATTAAGTAAAATCTTGAATATAATGATAACGATGTTTTAGTGAAATGAGTCTAAACTGCCATATGCACTTTAATGATGATGCACAAACTGTTAATACCTCAAATTAATCAGCTCTGGCAGCTTTTGTTTACGTTTTAATTATGAAGGAAGCACAAACAAAACGACGTGCTGTCAGTCATTTTACATTAAGCCTGAGAATGACATAGTGTTGGCTAAATGAAAACGCCTCTCCTTTATATTAAATGCAGTCTCTAATGGCCTCGCCGGGACTGAAGTTTCAGCACTATCATTATAAACCAGGGGACTCTAAATGAGATGAGAGGGGAGAAAATGCCATAGAGCAGTGCTTTTCAAACTGTGGTACATGAGCTGCTTCTGGTAGTACTCCTCAGGTCAGTCCGTTTTTATAAGTGTGGTAGCCATGGTTTAAAAGTCCCATACAACACAAAATGGATTCTTGTGATGAATCGTATCTAAGACCTGGAGAAGACTTTGTTTAGACCAAGTTTAGTCCTCTTGTGGACTTAATTTAGAACATCCAACATAGCTTTGGTACGTTTTAAAAATAGTAGTTCATTGTGTTAAATTGTGACAGTCCATCCCAAATTAGAACAATTTTCATATACCGTATTTTCTGGACTATAAGTGGCACTTTTTTCATAGGCTGGCCGGGGGTGCGACTTATACTCAGATGCAATTTACATGCGAAATATGTTTTTTTCTTCATTATTATGTATTTTTTTGGTTGGTGCGACTTATACTCCAGTGCAACTTATACTTCAGTGTGACTTATACTCTGGAAAATACGGTAAATAGGGAAACTGATGAATCTGCTGCTTGTTTTTAAAGGAATTTCTGCTCAACAAAACAAGTGAAACTAAATAAATGTAACATAGATAAGCCATACTGTGCAACATATCAGACATAAGCAATGGCATAATCATGGAGACAGGCAGGTAGTGAACCCTCCCATCAGAAAAGTTACGGAGTACACCTTTAAATTGAACAGCTATTAAAATGGACAAAGTTCACTCTTATTCATTACCACCAAACACATGATAGCACTTCTCAGGCTCATTAGAAAGGCTGCACCCCATTTAATTTTGAAGTGCAATAAAATTACTTTTACCTCAACCGTATATTGTAAAAGCAGCTTTTAGTGACAAAATCAGACCACAGGTTTTTACGGCGGAGTAAAAGGGTCACATTGAAAAAATAAATTATGTGGACACTATGAGAATAAAGTCGTAACATTTCGACATTAAAGTCATAATTTAATGAGACTAAAGTCAAAGCCAGACAAAGTCGTATAACTATGAGAATAAAGTCGTAATATTTTGAGACTAAAGTTGCAGCCAAAAAAAGATGTACAGAGTGAATGCAAACTGAGAAAGACTGCCTCTCCGGTGAGTTTGAAGTTTACATACATGAACATAAGTCCCATATGTTTGTAAGTTATTAGACAGAACACCGTCGCTGTTTAGCTTTAGCCACCTCTTTGTTAATATGTGTCCATCACAAACAGTTGAATGAAGTAGGCTGCACTTCTCCCGGTGGACTGACCGGACTCCGCATTGGACAAAGCCTGCAGAGTGTGCCGCTCCCTGGGGCTCATTGGGCTCATTGGGTTTTATGCCCGATTATAACGTAGCCTAATCCCTATTACCACTGCGCTGTCCTGTTTCTGTTTCCAAATGTGAGCAGTTTAGTCCAATACACAGAGCTGAATATGGCTTTAGTCCCTGACCCAGGATTCTTTATGTGAACTTGACGAAACATAATGTCCTTGCTGTTCCCCAGTGAGGGTCTGGAGCACCGCGTCCACTTTGTATCTGTGGATGTTCCAGGTAGACTGCGTAAACATGAGCTACCACCTCCTTGTTGCGCACAGCTCCTCAAGCCCATAAGCAATTTTAAAGAACGGTAGAAAGCTCAAAGCCAAGGGAACAGATTTGGTGAAAATCTTGGAGCATGGTCAGTGTCCTGTCCAGGAGCACCACTCATCTTAAAGGGGCCTGGGGGTCAGTCCCAGGAAAACTATTCAAGAACTGTTAATGTTAAAAAGACCAGCAATTAAAAGTTCTACATCCATCATAGGTTTTTATTGGAGCTTTTAACTCCAATAAGCTCCATTCTTTTGCACTTCAGTCATGGTGACTAATTGCTGTTCTTCGTTTTGACACTGATGTTGGAGTTAGCCTCTAAATCTGGATAAAACTGCATCTTTACTTTGACTATGACTTTAGTCTCATAAAATAACAATTTTAATGTTGAAATGTTACAGCTTTATTTTTGTAGCACCCGCAAATCTATTTATTTATTTTTACGTGACCCTTATACTCGGTCATAGGTTTGCAACTGCCATTTATTGATAAAATAAACTTTAAAAGGCCTGTACCTGATTCCAAACCATAGGGCAGGAACATGTTTTGGCCCCGCCCACTTACTCTTTTCTGTCGCTATGATATTCCACCATGACACAATTGTCTGGGATAGCGTCATGCAGTTGTTTCTTCTCTGCCTTGTATCTGTTTAAATTTTTGTCACTATTGAAAATGCTCCATGACAGAGAATTAAGTGTCTGGGATAGTGTCAGGCAGTTGGTTTCCCCTGATCCTTGGCAACAATGTCAGACCTTGTTAGTTGCATCTGCATTAGTCATGCAATGCAAAAAAAAAAAAAAAAAAGGAGTTTGTATCTTACAGTAATTTTTTTTTGCTTATTTTACCAAACAAGATGACGATGTAAAGAGCTTTTAACTCGACAAGAACAAATTTAAATCAGGTACCGGCCCTTTAAATGATAAATGCAAATAAGCCAGCAGTTACTCACCCTCTTCTTCACTGGACCCCCTCTCCACCGGTGGGTACAGCGGTGGGGCAGCAGAGGGCGTACTTTTCGTAAATATCCCACTTATGAACTTGAGCATCTTCCTGTCTCTAGGGGGTGCTCTCTGGACCGTCCCATCCTTCCCTCTCTTCACGTCCTCGGTAAACATGGGAAGATCACTGTTATCCAAGGTACGGCTTGTTCCTTTCCTGGCGCCCCTTGTGGTAGTATCGGGTAACACCACGGACACGGCCTTGTACCTGTCAGTGTAAGTCGGACAAGAAAAATTTAGTTTTAGTAGATTTTTTTGTCAAGATTTAGTCAAATAATAGTAACAAACATATGCTGAAGCAAGTCCAGTAAATACTATAGCTGAAGTCAAGCAAAGAAATTTGCATTCAACTAAAGACGTGTGGTTGATCGATTGGTCAAATAAAAAGAGGGCGTGGCAAAAGCTCTCAAAACTATTACGTATCTCTATGTAACAGTGTATTTATATAAAGACAGATTAAACTCTTTGGTGACTTGGTTGGACTGGGGAACAATTATTAAAGAAATGTTTATTTTAATGATCTGTGAAAGGAGCAGGGTTTATGAAATGTAACTTTTTCCCATTTTTGTTTGCTTTTGTTCATGACATGGCACATAACGGTTGGAAAAGGTATTCATGTTAATTGTCAGATTGTTTTTTTTTTACTCTTAAGATTGATGCCAACAAAATGAAATGGCTTGAGCAATAAATGAATTAAAACTTGTAAATCTGTCTTTTTACATATAAATACTAAAGCTTCAGCTCACTTGCTAACTTCTGCTGTTGTCCCATATAAAATACAAATAAATAAAATACATACAAGTTTTGTTCAACTAAGACTCCATCAACCGATTAATCGACCCACAGCCTACAGCTCTACAGCTCTATATTATACTTCATGATAGTTTTAATCAAGCAGATTTTTTGTTATTTTATTTTTTATTACAGTTGCAAGTCATTCCTTGTTGGGACATGGACTTTGAGTTTGTTTATGGTTTGGTTTATGACTCTGAGATTAAAAAGTGGAACTTGGATTTAGTCCCCACTCATAACTTTCATTCAGTTACAGTAAAGGGTCATTTCTATATTGTGCTTTTCCACCTTAAAGTCACTCAAAGCGCTTTGCATTAAGGAACCACTCACCACTCACTGGATCTGACGGCTCAACCAATGATGTTTATGCCAAGAGCAGGATTCGAACCACCAACCTTCAGATCAGTGGACAAACACCCCAGCTACTTCACTTATGTGTAGTTTTACTATTTGACCAAAATATGTGTACTTTTTAGTCATAGCGTTAGTCGAAAATGCATGTAGTTTTAGTCTTATTGGGGATAAGAGATAAATCGGCTCCAGTATCGGCCGATATCTGCCGGTTTTTGTTGATTTTACAAAAATGAAACATTAATTTGTGATCTTTACGTCAACTTAAGAAAAATTAGAGGGCCTCGCTATGGATTTTAAAAGATAAATATTAGTATTGACAAATATCGGTCATCGACCACAGCAGCAGGCCAAATATTGAATATCAGTATCAAAAATAAGAAAAAAATAAAAATAAAAATAAATAATAATACAAAAATAAAAAAAATATAAGAAATAATAAAAATAATAATAAAAAAAATCATATTGGCCTATCCCTAGTCGTTATGTTTACTTTTTACTTAGTTTCAATCAAAACAAAAATATGACATGAAATGAACACTGGTACCTGTCTCCCTGCGGACTTTCTCTGGCCATAATTCCCGAATATCCTCCGCTCATGGGTGCTCCAGGACGGATCAGTGTTCCCCTCCCTTCGCTGTCTGCCCAAGACGCTCTGTAAGGCCCTAAAGTTGTCCCTGCCATCAGAGGAGACTGGTCCCCCATACGGTTATCCCTTCTGTCCAAAGTCTTTGCTGTATGATACTGGTTTGGGTCCCGCAAGTCCCTCCAGGCTGAGTTAGCGCCCCCTTGAGGCCGCATGAGGACCTCCGGGCGCGGGCTGACCTGGGACGAGATAGAAAATGGAAGGCTAGATCGCGTTCGACTGTTGAGTTCGGCTCCGTTCTCGCCCTTGAGGTAAAGCATGGGCGGTTCACGGTACAGTTCGGTTTTGGGGCGGATCGCGTCCGATCTGGGGCCCTCGCGGTGGACTGGGTGGGCATCTGACGCACTGCCGTAGACTTTGACCATCTGGCGCACAGGAGGGTGGACGAAGGAGGTGTCTTTACTTTTGGGGAAGGCTGGGAGGTCCTTCTGAGGGACAGGGCTCTCCCTCTTCTCGACCCGCCCTTTGGTGAGTTCTGCTGGGCTTCCATGTCTCGGGGGCTGCACTGGAGTCTGGAGGACACAAAATGAAGATGAGTGTTTAAACTTAGACAAAACTGAAAATATTTTATAATGACAATTCAGATAGTTACAGAGATGGATAGAGTAGTCAAAAATTGTAAAGAGTAACGTTACTTCAAAATAAAATGACTCAAGTAGAAGTACAAAGTAGTGGTCCAAGAAATTACTCAAAAAAGTAAAAAAAAACAACGTATTTGGTAAAACTACTGCTCAAGAAAGAGCAACTTAAAGAGTATCCGTCAGGGCATCTGATTTATAATTTGAAGTTAATATATTTGAAAGGACAAAATGTTAAATAATGCATAAAATCTGGTATTTTCAAAGGGTAGAAAGTAAAATGAGGCAAACTGAATCACATCTGAAGGAGCTGCAAGAAAAGTAAATGTTCAAATTATTTCACACTGTCGACATTAAACTTTTGTCACTTGTAGACTTAGTCACAAAGAGAAGAGGCACCAAAACTTTTACTCAAGTAAGAGAACTGTTACTTCAATGAAAATATTACGAGCAGCAGTACAATTTCTTTAAAAAGTGACTCAAGTAAATGTAACTGAGCGCTACTCTCCTCTGATTACTTACCATAAACACTGATGGCACATGAACAGAATATTTTTGGTAGATCTTCGAAAAACCAGTACATTTCTTTACTGTGAACAGTACCAACATGGACGATGTGTGTTTCCTTGTGTTAAGCCGTGTACTCAGGCTTATATTTGGTCAACACATTGAGCTGTGTTTCAGTTTCCTGGCCTCTGCTAAGACAATGTTCAAATTCTGTTTATCAGTGTAAATCACAACTGTTTTACTTTAGCCTCCTCTAGAATGACCAATGCACCCCCATAAGGCCCCCAAAGATTTTTGCCCCATTTTCAAAACACATTCAACTTTGACAAATAATGTTCAAATGGAAACTACAGGGTTGAAAATGAGACTACAGTTAAAAATGATTCATGCTAGTTTTTATAAATCACTACAGGGGATAACTACACTTAAACCTGTAAAACAGTGACTCAAACATGGGAGGAGGTGGGAGGTGCACTTACATCCATAAAAAGTTCTAATTTAACATGTTAAGTGAGCCCCCCCCAATGAAGAACTTAGCCCCCCATAGCGCCTCCAACCAAAACCATATGGAGACGCCCCTGCTGACTGTGTGCATAGATGTGCGTGGGCTTATAAAATACTTTGTGGTTATGAATTAAAACGTATTTAAACATATCTGAAAAATGTACCTGTACTTTCTGGACCTGTGGCAGCTGTGGCAGCTCCTCTGTCCGTGGACTGGGTTTTTCCACCAGAGTTTTGGAGCTGAGACTCTGCTCCTCCTTCTCTGGGACTCTCTGCACCTCCTCATGTCTCTGCACCTCCTCATGTCTCTGCACTGTCTCCTCTTTCACTGTCTCCTCGTCCCTCCTCTGCTCCTCCCTCCTTTGCTCTTCCCTCCTCTGCTCCTCCCTCCTCTGCTCCTCTCTTCTTTCCTCCTCCCCCCTCTTCTCCTCGGGACCCTCCTTTTGTTCCAGATCCTGGGCATGGTCCTGCTTTAGAGCTTGGTCGAAGTCTTGGCTTTGGTCTTGGTCCTGGTTGTGGAACAGAGTTAGAAAGGAGTTACTAAAACTAACACACTCTAGTTGTTAACATTAAGAAGTAGCTGTTTTAGCCCATTGAACTACCCAAAGGTGTGAACTGTCCCTGTCCTGTTAATGCCTGTCTGAGAAAAGTCTATGAAGTGTGTGGTGAGGGGTTTTACAGCCTTAAACATATATAATAATAATAATAATAAAAATTAAAGCTGACTACTTCGCGGATTTTGCCTATTGCGGGTTATTTTTAGAATGTAACCCCCACAATAAACGAGGGACCACTGTATATCTGTACTAAGGTATTATCAGAAAACATTGGGTACACTGCCTTTAACATGAATACTAAGTAATACTATTTAGTATTTTTAGTATTTAAGTCTTCAGGCACTGCTCCACTCGCCTGTTGTTCCAGTAGCAGCTCTTTCGGCTCTCCCTCCTCCCCCTCCTCCCCCACGGCCTCCACCTTGACCAGGGTGAGGGAGATGAGGTAGGTGGTGGTGCGTTTCTGGGGCTGCCCGTCGGAGCTCATTTTGGGGCAGCAGACGGAGGCGACTCTGGCACCTGCTCTGGAGCTCAGCCGCACCTGCCCAGCTCACACCTGCGGAGGTCACGCAGAAGACATTTAAGTGCGTTTGAAATATTACTATTGTCATTAAATTTGACAGTTTATTTACCATGTTTATATTTAAAATTTGGAAGTATGGTATAGCAGGTCCAGTGATGGAAATTTGGGGGCCCACGGCAAAAACACACAAATCCTGCCCTTTTAGTCCGTCTCTCAAATTGAAAACACTCTGTTCCACCTTGTGATGTCATGTGGTAATACAGGAAGTGCTCCACTGTGTTTTTAAACTCCATACACCTTCATTAGAATCATGTGGAAAAGTTTAGCCTGGGAATCGCTCATCTCTACTGAACAAAAGGTAAAAGGAGCTGTTAAATTGAAAACTACTACTCCATGACATCACAAGGTGGAACAGAGCATTTTGAGCTTTGGAGATGTGACAAACTAATAATAAAGTGTTACTCAAACATGTGAGAATGAAACAAAACACAACTCCAGGTCTGTTTTTGATGAAATAAGAACATTATAACATGACTAAACGTCACAAGAGTAAATTCTGCGTCATATAGGAACTTTAAATAAAACACTTTTTATAGTATTATGTAATTTTTCCATTAGAGGGTCCATGAAGATGTTATTGCTATGCCTCAAATGTTCCACAGTATGACATTGAACTTACTTCAAGCATTTATTCTGCATGTGTTTCTTACCCCTCTACAGATCTGACCTGTAACTTGATCTGCTTGGAGATATAATGGAGTATAATGCCATACAGTGGAACATTCCAGACTATAAACAATAACACATCTGCTCCATGGAGACGAGCAGGTGCCGATCCTCCACCAGAAAAGTCACATAGTGCCTCTTTAATTGTGAAGAAAGCACCAAAACAAAACTAGAATTGATTTTAACGTAATCCTACAAAACTGAACACCAGTGCTCTTTCAGTTAACGAGCACTAACTTATGCCACTGTGTGCTGTTAGCTTAACTGTGTTGTGCAATGACAATAGCCTATAGCCATTTTGAGATTTGCAAGAAATTTACAAAACACACAAATAAAATGTCATCTTTTTCACTTTTACTATTTTAGTCAATGTATGATTTAATGAAAAGGCCCATATTATGCAAAATTGTGAGCTGTACGCCGTGATAGAATGTTGTACCTCCTTAAAAACATACCTGGAGTTCACACATGTTTGAGCAACACTTTATTATTAGTCTGTAACATCTCCAAAGCTCAAAATGCTCTGTTCCACCTTGTGATGTCATGAAGTGGTAGTTTTCCTGTTAACAGCTACCATTTACCTTTAGTTCATTAGAGACTGGAAATTCCAGGTTTGAAATCATCCAAATGATTCTAGTGAAGGTGTGTGGGGCACTTCCTGTATTACCACATGACATCACAAGGTGGAACAGAGTGTTTTCAGAGAGTTGGAGAGACAAACCCAGCCTAAATACGCAGGGTTTGTGTGTTAAACATGTGTGAATGAAACAAAAAACACGACTCCAGGTCTGTTTTTGATGAGGAAACATTATAACATAGAGCAATACGGGCCCTTTAAGCCGTTTAAGCTCTTTTGGGTCAGTTGTTAGGGGATTTGAATCAGATACAGTCTACCTGTCACCAAAACGCAACCAGTTCTTCTTCTGATATAAACAAAGCACTTGTTGACAGCCTATAGTTCCTAAATATTGTCCAGCACCAATTAGGCACCAACATTCCTATGCTGCAAAATGCTAATTAGCAGAATCCCCCCCAAAACCCAGCTGCCCCAGAGGAGAGTCTAGACTAATTTTAATGCCTCAACTGAAACTCCCTC
The DNA here is from genome assembly GCF_009829125.3 of Periophthalmus magnuspinnatus. Classification (NCBI taxonomy): domain Eukaryota; kingdom Metazoa; phylum Chordata; class Actinopteri; order Gobiiformes; family Gobiidae; genus Periophthalmus; species Periophthalmus magnuspinnatus. Next base: position 17,815,911 of record NC_047130.1, read on the forward strand.
TGTGCACAGCTCGTTACTCATTCACTCACTATATCCAATTTTCTATTAGCTTTCAAATTCATTGGACTTAATTGGTCTGCTCTCCTCCTATCTGACATAGGCTGTGGATGTAAGGAGCTTTCTGAGTCTCTAAATCAGGCAGGAATTATGCAACGACTAGTACATTCAGTTCATTCATATGTAGGGAACCCTGGAATGAAAAAACCAAGGCTATTTTTCATGCGCAACGATATTTGGCCAATACGCACCTTCGTTTTTGCCTCAGAATGTTCATAGCTCATATCAGTTGTACATTTAAATCAGGATTAATTCAGCCAGCCATCAGGTGTCTATAAATAATGAAAAATACAACTGGAACAGCCGCAAAATATGAAAAATTAGGTGTTGGAAATGGCGCAAAAATATCCAAATTGAAATCCGTCACTTGTCACGAAGCGTCTGGCAGCTGGAGCCCCCCGTTTGACAATGTCATGCATACAATTACGCACAGGCCTTCGTGAGGGAGTGAGGCTGAGTGACAAACGCCGAAAAGAAAGAATCATCTGTTGTATTTCCACTGGGAGGGGAAAAATCGAAAGAAAACAAGCTTAAGTAGCCGATTATCGCGATGCGCATCCCCCGGATCGGTCGCGCTCTTCCCGGTCACTGCATCCTCATCCTCCCGAGAGCCTCCATCCAATTAGCAAGTCAATACAAGGTGTCTGAGAGCGCGGAGAGAAGCCTGACCAGCCCGCTCGACACTGCCCTCCTCGCGTTTTGGCTCCGCGTATCTCCGAGTCGTGCGTCCGTGGCTAATGCGCCGCTAGCACGCTCCTCTCGGGGATGCAGAGGCGGCGCTTAAACCGTGGTGGTCCCAGGCATCTCACGGTCAGATTTGTATCGGAGGAACAATAAAAAACGAGCTGGATGCAGAGAGAGAGAGAGAGAAAGGGAGAGGGAGAGGAAGGAGAGATGGATGATGCTATTGCGCGCGGATCCTGGCTAAACCTGACCGTGCATCTGACCATAAGCGCCAGTGGATTTTCTCTCTCCTCCTTCTCTCCTCTTTCTTTTTTTCCCCCCAGAACAATTTATGGGCTTCCTCTCTTCAGCCTCCCTCAGCCTCGTCCCTCACAGCGCGCACAGGATGCACACGAGGCAGAAATCCGGACATTTAAACAAATTGTGTTGTGATAAAATATGACATGTTTCAATCAATGTGAAACGCATGGAAAAGTAGAGAAGACGGGAGCATACAGTTTTGCATTGGTAAAAGAGTTGGTTTTCTGGGGTACAGCTGTAGAATCTATGCATACAGGTTATATAAAAAAAATATATATATGAAAGAAAATGAAAAAAAAAAAAAAAAAGGTTTTCTTTGTGTCAGATAAAATTTGGGAATATATTTTTGCTATTTATTACACATTTATTTTTACACAGCCTGAGATACTTTTCAAAGATTGGGTTTAAATCAAAATTGTGCAAAGCTTATGCAATATTTGGCTTCATACAACATTGAAATAAAGCCACATGGACTCAATCAGTCCCATGCCTGGATAAAACAAAGAAATCTGTGGTCAAAAAGGGCAACTGGCATAAAGCAGGTCTAATCAATATTCAGATCATTCAAATAACTAATAATTCAGTCTAAAAATTAATACAAAAATACAACTTTTTTTTTTTTTTTGCATTTTATTGTTAGTACTAAAATAAAGACATTTTCACATGTTTAAATTCAGGTGATTTCACAGAATTTGGTCGCAGTTGCATGTATTGGACTACAGTTAGTGAACATAATTACAGTTTTGTGTCTTTTGGCAGTGACGGCTGTTTGTTTTACATGATTTTGGCAGTATATCAACAACATACACGTGAACATCAAGACAAGGAAACAGTGGAGAGCTCAAGTCATTTCAGTTCAAAGCTAAACATGTTATAATAGACACGGATCAGCCATTACATTATGACCATCTGCAGGACCAAACCAGGTCTAACCGAGGACTAAACCAGGTCAAATGAAGGACAAAACCAGGTCTAAAAAAAAAAAAAAAAGGCACTAAACCAAGACTCACCAAAGACTAAACCAGGACTAACTAAGGACCAAACCAGGGCTAACATAGGACTAAATCAGGTTTAACCAAGGACCAATCCAAGGACTGTAACCATTTCCAATCTCTACTATTTTTGAGGGGTGTAATTGACAGGTTGATCCACCAATCAGTGAAGCGTATGGTCTGTTTGTGTCAAAACAAACATGGCGGCTTACAGGACTGAGAAATGGCATGGGAATATCTAGAATCAACAATCGACACATTAAATCAGGGCTAAAAGAAGTTATGGATTTTGTTCTGACTGATACAATTTCCACGTCTAACCCACGTCTAACCCACGTCTAACCCACGTCTAACCCACGTCTAACCCACGTCTAACCCACGTCTAACCCACGTCTAACCCACGACTATAAGATCTGGACTTTTGGAAATGCTCTGATCCAGTCATCTAGCCCTCAGTTTGGTCACTGGTCTTTCAAATACTTACGCTTCCAACTTTGAAATCACAATGTTCAAGTGATGCCCAATTCGCCCCCCAGTGGTCATAATCATAATACTAATAATGGCTGATCAGTGCATATTTTTCTTCGAACTCTGAAATACACTGAGTCTTGCATTAACTTGTGCCTGGCTACATCAAGAAGATTTCAATAGATGGTCTGCGTTACTTAAGGCCGTGTGGGGAGATATGAGGTTTCACTGTGCGTTCATTTCAGCTTTTTTTGCTTTTAAAACGTGTGATTTTTGTGCTGCAGATTCATGATGTCAAGGTTCAAGTTAGATCATTAAAAACTATTAAAAATAAGATCGAGCAGCTATTTTTGAGGGGTCACTATGGCGACTGCGTTCTGCTTTTTTACTGGCTAAAAACACTAAAAATAAAAAAAAAGGCAGTACAACGTTAAGAGATCAGTCTAGATGAATGCTCGGTAACTTCAGAGTGATATGGCACAGATTGGGTCAGAATAGGCAAGTTTTCATGGTAAAATAATATAAAAACTGTACTGTATTCCACTGAACTACTTTTTCTTGGCACCTAGTCCCAAGAGTCAATTTGGTCCACTTTCTAAAAACAGACAGTGTAGTCTCTGCCTAGTTTGGCCCACAGACAATGCTCATAGGTACAAATGAAAACAAAACGAAAACAAAATGAAATACAGTCTATGGGGATATCTTAACCCAACTAGGAATGGTTAAATACAGATATGATCGGGCGATATGAGATTAGGCCTGTTGTGACTAATAAATAATGCTTAAAATCCAGCCCACAAATTGTAGTTAAGATGTAATATCATCCAAGAATCAACTGTTCACTTCCTGTCCAGAAATCAGCACCCCACATATCGGCTCTCATCGATATCAGAAAGGCATTTTTGTAGAGTTTTGCATATTCGATCCGTCAACCTTAAAACATCCAAAATTGATACTTTGCAGCTGATGTCATCAACATTCCCTGGGGGGTGGAGCTAACTCGGGGCACTGCTCTGTCTGAAGCTCTATAAGACTTTAATCTGAGCTTTGTTTTACCTCAATCTGACCATAAAAAACTGGAGCTACACCTAAACAGGACCATGAACGCTCGTATTGATCACAGGCTCCTGAAAATGTGTTTAAATCCATTCTGTATTTTTTCCATGAGTTTCAGACTATACAAAAACGTTTTTTGGCAGTGTTCAGTAATGTGAGTTTTGCGTCACCATGGTAACTGCTGAATATTCCGTCAGATGTCACTGCAAAGTATCAATAGGCTGCTCGTCCAGGTTGGTAATCCTGACCGGGATCCTGTCTCCGGGTGCAGCGCTGCGGTCACCCACTGCTCCTAACATTTAACCCAGGCAGCATTTGTCAACTTCAGTGTACAAGCTTTTCCACAGCATCACGGCGACTGAGCAATCTCGCCTCACTGCAAGAAGGTTTCAGGTTCAACTCTTCTGTGTGGAGTTTGCATGTTCTCCTAGTGTTTAGGTGGTTTCCTTCAAGCATACAGGTTTCCTAGACTTGCCAGCAACATGAATTCTCACGTTTTTTTGTGAGTTTACAAACTGTTGAGAACCCATTTTAAACAGCTCCACATGGATCGGAGCAGTCACAGAGCAGCACTTTGGTTTGGGCGGAAGTCAGCGCCGAACGAACCAAAACAAGGTGACGCTGACAGACTGTTTTGTTTCTGAAAAATGCACAAAGTTCTTCCCTCTGCACATTTGTGGACTGGTCGCACACATGTTTTTCTCCCAATTGGATTTCACTAAAGTTTGATTTTTGGGCTTGTTCCGCTGTTGAGACATTTCGACCAATCAACTTGATGCTTTGTTTGAACGCTGTGAACGCTGGTTCTGATGGCTTTAAGAGAGCCGTCCTAGATTCAATATGTAGAACTCTATTCAGAGAGTTACACATATCAGTCAGGTTACCCATCAACCCAAATCATTGCCCGTGTCCCAATTCACCGGCTGCACACTCCGTCGGCTGCATTTGAAGGGCACTTGCGTCACTTCCGGCGCTACAAGGCCCCATTTCATGCACCTCATGATTGCAACCGACAAATATGCTCTGCTCTTCCATGGAGATCAGCCGTGAACAAATGGTACATCCAAGCAGACTTCGTGCCCTTCTGTGTCCCATCATGCACCACTCCACATCACTTCTATGGGAGAAAATGGAGTCCGCGGCCGCTACAAAATACACTTTTACAAGTAACTACTGGTTTACCTCACCTACAACACTGTTACATGAAACTGTTAAAATCTGAATAAAAAGCAGGCGTCACGGTTGCTAGGCGAGGCAACGTTGGCGAAGTAACAAGCGCATAGACAGCCTTTGCGGTCCACAGAGCATTCTTCGTAGGCCGGGCTCTTCGAAGGGTGCAGTCGTTGAATTGGGACGTGGCTATAGACAACAGATAAAATCCTCCAGCTCAGGTAGTTCTGACCAATCCCAGCTCTTGATCAGGAGATGGGTCCCTGCTCCTGACAGGTTGCCCCAGCTTCACTGATCAATGGAGAGGTCAAATGCACAAGACCAATAATATCCTAAGAAAGTGTATCTTAACCTCAACAGGAGACTGCAGCCAACCTTAATCTACATGTACAACTCTCATTTCGGAGTGCTATCTAATATAAAAACAATGAGGCTGCCCTGATAATAAATTGACCCAAAGTTTACCATATCACTCAATGGAAGAGTGTCAACCATTCAAAACCATTGCGGGCCATAACAGTGAGTTGGAAATTCAAATACATCTCTACATTTGGTCCTTGATGTTTCTTGAATAATAAAACTCTAATAATAAAAAAAAAACAAAAAAACAACAACATTAACAATCTAAGCATGTTTAAAGGCACTGGACTAACAACGCAGCCGACTCCTGTGGTGCGTTCAAAGACTGGCTCCTACGCGATGCATTCAGGTGCTCATTTTGTCGTTTCCGTCGCAGTCTCCTCGTCCTTGAAATACTGGTGCTCGAGTGCGTTCACGGCTGATATTCGCTCGAACGGGTCAAAAGTCAACATTTTCTGTGGGAATAGAAAAATATATATCAAATAGAGTTATAAACGGAGTCAAGCCTGGGCAGTGTGAGAAAATGGAAATTCTTCAACAGCTTTGAATATAGAAATTATGACCTGATCTCACCTTTTGTTAGACAGAACATTGCAGTCTATTATGTAATTAAAGAGAAATAAAACCAAGGTCTCAGTATATACTTTGTTTTGAATTGAGATTAAATCAAAAGAACTGGCGGATTTACTGTGGGAAAAATATAATGTTTTTCAGTTAAATTTATATGTATGTATTTATATGCATTTGTAGGTTTGATTCACTGTGCAAAACCAATACCAGAATCACATGTAACTTAGACTTTTTCACAAAGAGATGTATTTTTGAAACTCAGGCCACAGGGTAATGAAGTGAATCATTCAAAAAGTTGTATTTGAGGCAGGTTTGACTGAGCCTCCACACCTTTAATAAATCTTTGTCATGATCACAGATTTGTTCCAAAAATGCCGTAAAAGTTAACAGACCAGCCCTCAGACCAACGGAAATTGGTCTGAGGGCTGCATTTGGCCCCCCGCACCATCGCTTGAACACCACTGGCATAAGAGGGCATTATGTGCAAGATTAAATACAATCAAATAAAAAAAACACTATGTGATCTGCAGTTATAATTTGATTAATGTCATACAAAAACAACAAAATATTCCAGATTCAGTGGGGTCTCATAAAACCTGCAAACCCTGTGTTATGTTACACTTTCTCATGGATATAGCTGATCTGCTTGTTTCAGTGGAGATATTACTACTTTGCCTGGAATGTTCCACAGTAAGGTGACAAGGAAGTGACACCACAGGGCAGCAATAGTAGTATTTTTTTAGCACTAAATCTCAAATTATTATGTTTTGAACGTTATGTAAAACCCGCAAAACCTTAGAGGATAGTAAATGAAAAATAAAAAATTAAATGCTGAAAAAAAAAAAAATTATAATAATAATGCAATAAAAACAATTGAAAAAGCAAGAGAGAAGTTTAATGTTATACTGTGAAACATTTCAGGCAACTAAACAGGTTTCTTCACCAGAACATTTCCACAGTGCGTCTCTAGTAAGTCTTACTAGTAATAGCTGGACACCCTGTGAGTCGATCTCCGGGACGACTTCGGTGATCGGCCGAGGAGGAACCGGGCGAAAGGTTTTCCTGGAGAGCGTGACGTTAGAAGGCCACTCCTCCTCTGAAGGCAGCCCAATCACACTGAGGCAGGTCGGAAAGGAAGGAACACAATTAGTACATCTACTTTTAGTACAGCTGCTTTTACATCAAGTTATATAGAATAAAAAAAATGTTTCACTCACTCAAAAATCTTGCTGAGCTGGTCCACTTCTGAATCTCCACAAAACAAAGGCCTTGAAAAACAATACAACCGTTTTTAGAGATTTGTACTCAGTAACTTGGCCATTAAATTGAACTTTAAGAGTGTCATTATCACATTATACTTTGGACCCGAGTACTTTTTGTACTTCACGATCTATAGCAGCTCCAAAACAGGACTGAGCCAGTTCTGAAATGGGTCTAACACGGGTCTAAATTAGGACTACAGCATGACTTGAGAATAGTTCTAAAGTAGGGCTAACCCAAAAAAAGACAACAAAATAGAATATAATACAAGAACTTGCAGAGGACCTTGCATACTGTGTCACAAGAAACACAGTTAAACCCAACCTGAAGTAAAAAAAAACAAAACAACAACTTTATCTATGTATATCTATCTACTATGTTTCCATGTGGGATCAAATTCATCCATCTCTTTGGAGACAGGCAGGTGTCACGATCAGGCCTGCCCCCCCACAGTGAGAATGAATGTCTTGCATTTATTCCATCATGGATGTTTCTGTTGCTTCAAAAAGCCTTGATAAAACAGATTATTCTAATGCCGTACTGTGTGAACCTTACAAGCAAAGTAATGAGTCGAACGTTGCCACCTGCTTGTTTCTATGGAAACAAGCAGGTGGCAGACCCTCAATCAGAAAAGCAATGCAATGTCTGCAATGTATTTTAAAATATTGTTAATTTTTATAGTTAAAACCATCAAAATGTGCATGTTATTTCACATTTTGTTCCTGTTACATCAGTATCCAACACCTCTGACTTTGGCTCTGCTTTGCGTTCACATTTCTATTATGTTTTATAAGACACCATTAAAATGTCCATGCAGAAACTGACTGCTCTGTCGTTTGATTCATGCAGTGACACAGTTGAGCCACTAGAGGGAGCCACTGTGTGGGCAGGAGATTGAGATTTGAAGCATTAGGTTTGACATTACCTCAAAAAAAACTCATAATAAGTTTATCAGGGCTCGGGGCAAACAGACTTGCTTCACACTAATTGGGTGTTGAGGGATTGAATAAGGCTTTTGAGCTGCACAAACTCACAAAACAATCATTTATAAAAGATTGTGGTTTGATTATGTGGATTCAAAATTAAAAGTGCTTCACATTGAGCTCAGAAATACAAGAAATAGTGTTGGTTTGGCCTGTGTGAAGTAGACTGCGTGTGGGTGGGTAGAGACAGTCACCAAAGTTTGCGTTACTTAAAAAGATAAGGTCTGTACTCTGTTGTCATTTTATATTTTATTTACATATCCCTAGATAAGTTCTGATCATATATAAATGGACATAGCTAACCTGCTAGCCACCACGTTCCAAATAGGAAGTGATCATGAGCGCACTTCGGGTTCCATTGACTCTGGCTCCAATTCACTTTCTATTGAAAAACTGTCTCCTCTCTGTAACTACTGCTGTCAGACTTGTTATTTTGATCTTAAAATGTTGCCGTTTTTATTTCACTATTGTGTCTGTAAATCAAGATATGAACATTAATAACAGACAAATCAGACGCCTTCTTTCCCCGAGGTAGCTCCAGGTGGCATTAGCAACAGGTTTGATTGACAACGTTGCTAAGCACTGCCAACTGTTGTAATGTTGCTTAAAAAGGGAGGATATACAGAAATTTAAAAAACAAACAACAAAAAAAGAAATCCCATTTATTCAAGTACAGGTTCAATTATATGCTTTCTGACTGAGGCTCTCCACAGATCTGACCAGTAATTTTGACTGGTTGCCCCTCTACCTCAATGGAGATAAGCAAGTTTAATGTGGAAAATTCTAGGCAAAGGAATTCCATCTCCAGAAAAGTTCCATAGTGCAAGATGACTGTAGACTTTCTTTTTAAACCAGCACAAACTTAAAATACAAACTTTTATACTTTTATAATGCTCAGATGATTATTAATAGCTGATGTCACGGCTCAATCAAGTATAATAAATGTAAATGAGTCAGTTATATTTTATTATTCATTTGTGTTCTCCTAGACTCACTTTCTCCTGAACATCTCGGCGAAGATGCAGCCGGTGCTCCAGACGTCGACGGGAGAGGCGTAACTGGACTGGAGCAGGACCTCAGGGGGGCGGTACCACAAAGTCACCACCTGAGAAACACAAAACGGGAAGAGCGTTTAAGTACGCCATAAACCTGTCTGAGAAAAGATTCTGTAGATTTCTGTAAATAATTCCTAATTCAATAGGTCCACGAGCTACAACTGGATGTAATTTCAAATGGGGGGCATCGGTAAACATAACTAGAAGATTTACAGTTTTTGAAGGAAATATCCAAACCGAAGATCCATAAATGTTGATGAAATGTTCTGCACCAACAAATTTCAGAAACATTTTAGGCTTAAGTGTGGAGCAGAGGCATATGTGATCAACAAATTTAAAGCCATCATCGAGGAAAAGGGATATAATATATGAAGGTTTGAACTTTGACAGAGTTTAAACAAGAGAAATGTGAGAAAATGTTAATGCCTGTGTGAGAAAAGAGTATAAAGTGTGTGTTGAGGGGTTTTACAGCCACACAACATATATACTAATTGTAAAAAATAAAGCTGACTACTTCGCGGATTTCGCCTTTTGCGGGTTATTTTTTAGAACGTAACACCCGTGATAAATGAGGGACCACTGTATTATACAAAACTGACTGTTGTATGCTTTAAGTCATGTTACAATGTTGTTACTTCCTCAAAAACATACCCGGAGTTAAGTTTCGTTTTCATTTCACATATTTCCAAAGCTCAAAATGCTCTGTTCCACCTTCTGCTGTCATCTAGTGGTTGTTTTTAAGTTAACAGCTCCTTTTACCTTTAAATTCAGCAGAGACTGTCACTATAAGGGCTGAAAAAATCCAAAAGATTCTCATGAAGGTGTATGGATTTTAAAAACACAGTGGAGCACTTCCTGTATCACCACATGACATCGCAAGGTGGAACAGAATGTTTTCTGTTTGAGAAAAGAACTCTATGCAGGTTTGTGTGTTAAACGTGAATGAAACAAAACACAACTACAGGTCTGTTTGTGATGAGGAAACATAACATAAATTAGAAAATAGCGTAATATGGGCTCTTTAATCTTAAGGCTTACGGTAACATTTTGTCTGTCTGTGATGAAAGATTTGTGATTGTGGAGAAGTGGCTCAAAATGGTGGGTTGTAGATTATCAATCTGTGCCAAACATGTGACCAACAGTAAATAAAAGCGCTCCTCAGAGTAACAGCAGAAGAAAACACTGATAGCATATAGCACTAGTTTTATCTAACCGGTGCAACTTCTGTGACGTACCTCCACTGAGCCTGATATTTGCTTGAACAAACTTTAGTTGTGTTTTTTGTGAGTACTTTTTCTTTGCAAATGTGGGGAGATTTGGGGTATTTTTGCTGTTAATACAAAAAGATTAGCACACTAGAGGGGTGAAGAAGTCCCTTTTATGGCTAATTATTGGTTCATTCTGCTGTTTATTTGCTGCAGCTCATGTTTTTTAATGAAACCGCTAAATGAGATTGAACATTTTTACATAAAGTAGTTTCAAAATTATCGTTTAACGTAATATTTCTCTGTAGCGATGTATCGAGCTTCAAAATGTGTTATCGTGACAGGTCTAGCGGTCTCATGTCTTAGTATCTGATGTTCGTGAATCTTATAAGATGAAAAAAAAATGTTGGTCTCTTTACCACTGGAGTGAGGGCCATGTGGCAGCTGTAGATCCGAGCCAGTCCAAAGTCGGCCAGTTTGATCTGCCCTTGACTCGTGACCAGGATGTTCTCAGGCTTCAGGTCTCGGTGGATCACACAGTTTGAGTGAAGGAAAACCAGACCACACAACAGCTGCTTCATCATGTCCTGAGCAAAACAGCACAACATGGACATGAAAACAACAACATATAAACATGAGGAGGTTTAGAGAGAGGGCAAGTGCAGGGGGGGAATCGGACGGAGATTATGACTGCTATGCCTGGAATATTACGCTGTATAACATTAAACCTGACATTTATCTGGACCACGTTTTGTGCACCTGGTAGGGCTGTGCGATGGTGAACTCATCTCTGTCATATTCGGTCATTTTGGTGATTGTCCTATCGTGATTCACTCTTTCCATTTAATGCAGTTCAGCTCTATGATCAAACAGACTTTTCCCCACCCACTCCTCCTATTGGTCAAACTCTGCCATGCTCTTACTGAGTGACAAGTGGATTTAACAAATGAGAGTGGGATTTTCTGAAGAAGCAGATGAGTTTAGTTACCATATGCCACAGACTACAAGTCGCTCTGAAGTATAAGTCGCACCAGCCAAAAAATGCATAATAATGAAAGAAAAAAACCTAAGTCGCACTGGACTATAAGTCACGTTTTTTGGGGAAATTTATTTTACAAAATCCGAGACCAAGAACAGACATGTTATCTTTAAATGCAAATTATGAAAAAAAAAAAGTGACACTTATAGTCTGGAAAATACAGTAAGTCTTCAAGGCAATATATAGATATTAAGTGTACATGGTTTGTGATAAAATTGAAAAGGTGATCTGACAAGACAATAGTGATATTTTTGACATATTGCCCAACCTTTCACTATGTTGTGGGGTTTAAGTCGATTCATTTCTGTAAAGCCCAAAATCACAACAGTAGTTACCTCTTAGGGCTGAACGTGAGAATTGATTAAACTGGCAGAAAGTTAGAAAATCAACAGTGAAACAGAAACAGACAAGAAAATTAATACATTTAAAATCAAAAGACAATAGATAATACAATACAAGGCAACTGATTTTAAACAACAATCTTGAAATCAGTGGCCTCTGATTCAAGTCTGAGTCTCGCCATCCCCACCGTTTAGACCTGAGTGTTGTGTTGGCAACTTACTTTAATGCATTCTTGGGACAGTCCAGCAGGGGGCGCTTTCTCCAGGTATGTTTTCAGATCTTGGTCGACGTGTTCAAACACTAAAGTGACTTTAGTCTCTTGGTCTGATCTCTGGGTCGCACAAACATCCATTAACCTGAAATAAAAGTAAGAGTTAATGGCCCAGTACCAGATTTCAGTCCATGAGACAGAAGCATGTTTTGGTTTGAACTGTAAGCCCCGCCCACTTCCTTTCCCTGTGATATTGCACCGTGACACAAACAACTGTCTGGGATAGTCTAACGCCGTCATTTCAAAAAATGGTTTTCATGGCCAAAACGGTTTGGATTGTTTAGAATTCAGAAGAACTAATGGCCCATCAGCTCTGTCAGTATTTGAGCCAATTTTGATTATAACCCCCCAAATAATCTAATTTAAGATTGCTGCAAACTCACCCTCACCTTTAAGAGAGCTGTAGTCATATTTAGTGCACTTAAGTGTTAAAACAAAGCTTTGTGTACATTTTTAGGCAGCGGGTCAGCCAAAACAAAGTTTCGGCCTATCGGCTGGAGATTTAAGCCCGATACTAGAGACGGCTCTTTTGTTGGTTCCGAATCTTTTGGATCAGTTCAAAAGACTGGCTCTTTTTATACTTAAATATATGACAGAAGCCAATCTGAGAACTCATTTAACTACAAACTAATCACAAAGAGAAAAAAAAGTTCAAACTTAGAGTGGGAATGCATTTACCCTTTGAAATGATGAAATTCTTAATCAAACGTTCAACTAAAGCAATAATGATTCAAAACTAACTTATTAAGATGCCAAATACGTTTTTCTGTTCACAAGGTCTCACTCGTGTTGCTTACACCGCATCTGAGCTGATTCTTGTGCTGGTTCCACTTTAATCAGTGTAAAATGCATAAAAATTGGGAAGAAAAGGCTTTGGTTCTTGGTTGTCACATCACAGATACATTACAAGGTCCCAATATCGGTCAATCTCTAGTTGTTTCCTTATAGTTCTCCAACATATGCTACTATTTGTGTTCTGCCCACTCTTACTAACGCACCATGACAGACAATCAAGTGTCTGGGATAGTGTCCGGCAGTTGGTTTCCCATGATTCTTAGAGAACAATGAGCCTGATTGGACGAAAAAGATGACCCTGACTCATAGTCTGTATATATAAATGGACATAGCTAACGTGCTAGCCCCTGCGATCAAAACAGGAAGTGATCATGGGCGCGCTTCCGGCTCCAATCATTTTGTATTGAGAGACTTTGGTCCCTCTCTCTGTAACTGCTGCTGTCAGACTCATCATTTTGGTCTTAAAATGTTTGTATTAATCCACGCTACAAGATTCTGGTCTTTTTATTTTATGATTGTGTCTGTAAATCATGATATGAACATTAAGAACAGACAAATCAGGCGTCTTGTCTTTCCAAGCTCACTGAAACCATGCAGCAGGTTTGATTGACAGTATTGCTAAGCGCCTGCTCCCTGCTAAACCAACGGTGCTGTTGAAGGAGTTACCTTCAACAGCCTCGCTCTGGATTGGCTCTTTGGTTGCTATGATACTCGTGGTCGGAATTCCAAATGTGGAACACTGCTCTAAATTGGACGCTATAACTGCTCTAGCGTCGATGAGCTTCATTTGACTGGAGCCGAACGCTGTGGGTGACGTCACACTCACTTAGTCCACTTCTTTATACAGTCTATGCTATGTAAAATGAACAGATTATGCTTTGGCAGCTTTTCCAATATAAAGCATGACGTAAAGAGCATTTATCTTCCAAGAATAAATTGAAAAAGCAAAACAAACACGTTCCGGCCCTTTAAATAAGACACTGGCCTTGTTCTATAAAAATACATTAGTGTTATTCAAATGGAGTCCATATAGCTCTGTAAATACACTCATCTGTGCTGCAGTCTGTAGGTTTATGTGAACCGCAAACATTAAAATGCGCAAAGAACTAATCTTCAGAATATACATTTTATATTAAGCTGCAGCTGATACAATAAAATGCGTTTAATCAACTCTATGATATCGTTTTATCATGTTTTTATTGTGCCGTTTAAACAAAGACCAGTCTAGTGTCATAGCTCTATGGATTATTATGGATGATGTCAAGCCTCAAATTGGGATTTCTAACGTCTAACAACAATCATTAGCTCAGCCAGTAGAAGGTTTGACTGGTTCAATGCCCAGTACTTTTTGTGCTCTTTGGCAAGACACTTCCCCAGCCTGGTCTGTGTCGTGATAATGCATATATCGACTCATCATTCTATAGATGAAAACTGCAACAATATTTTTTGGCATCAGTATTAATCGCGTGTACTTTTTCTTTGCACTACTGGGACATTTTTGGTTATTTTTTGGCTATATGATCAGATTTAAACCATAAAACGTTGCATTAATAACTTGTATGACTCATTACAGACGCAAACTAAGAACTAAAGTGTTTCAATCTGTTTATTTACTGCAGATCATGATCTTTTTAAGAATATTGTAGATTTAGAATAGCTTTTGTGGTTTAAATCTGCTCTTGGGTTTTTGTGTCAGTGGCATAAATTAGTTTCAATATGATCGCTTATCATCTATATTTACTTCAGTACTTCTGTGCTTTTCTCTAAACTGGATTTAATGAAAGCACTTCCCCTCTGATCGTTCTTCGAAACAAAATCGACTGTATATCTGCTAAAAAAAAAGCAGAAGACGTTGGTTGGTGTCGCCATGTTTGCAGACTGTTTTCACCTTGACAAGACACTACCTCCAACTTGCTTATGTATGAATGTGGTGTGAGTGAGCGTTAGCAGTGATTGGAGGGGCGAATGGCACAGATTGGCAGCAACGGTTCAGTCTACCTCAGGGCAGCTGCGACTACAGAGGTTTGTTACCACTACACAAGAGTGACTGAATAATCCAATGTAAATGGGTTGAGTATCTTGAGAGGCGATGTACACATCTAAAAAAGGCATAGTTATGAATATTATAGACTATTACTTATTATTACTATAGAATATTGATAGATAAATGTGTTTCTCAAACTGTGGTGTGCGTACGACTGGTGGGACACGAGGTCTTTCAGGTAGTACTTGACCAGCTCTTCAGTTTGTGGTTTGCCTAATTTTGAGTTCATTTTATCCAGTTTTTTTGTCCTACTTATAGCTTCTTGTTTAGGACTACAGTGGGAATTATATAGTCCACCTTTAGTCCTAGATTAGACCTGGAACAGTCCTGTTATAGACCTGGTTTAGATCTGGTGGTACTCGGAAAGCCAAATCTTTTCTTAGGTGGTACTTTGAGACTCTCTGATATATAATACATAAATAAAAGTATTACCCTCTAAAGACGTGTGTTTGAAATGACATTCACCTGACGACATTGGGATGGTCGAACTGCTCTAATCTCCGCAGCAGAGCCACCTCCCTCACGGTGCTGATGGGGAGCCCATTCTGGTCGGTCTGGACTCTGACACTTTTCAGAGCCACGAACTGTCCGCTCTCCGTGTTCCGCGCCTTATACACCGTCCCATAAGCCCCGCCCCCGATCTCTGCCACAGGCTCGTAGTGGATACTGGAGGTTTGGGCCATGACTGGAGCAGACTAAAGCCTGGAGACAGAGACAAGTTGAGATATAAACAGGAATTGAAAACAGCAATGTAAATGTATGACACTCCAAAGAATGTGTGGTCATGGTCACATTTCTATAGCACTTTTTCGCTTTCAAGGCACTCAAAGCACTTTACATCAAGGAACCACTCACCCTTTCAAGGCAAGGCAAGTTTATTTGTACAGCACAATTCATACACAAGGTAATTCAAAGTGCTTTACAGAATAAGACATTAAAATCACACAAATCAAAACATAAATAAATCACAAATAACCATCTTAGAATTAACATTAAAGGAGAAAAGTGCAGAATAAAAACCTTTCAGTCATATGCACAGCTAACCAGAACCGTTTGAGCCTGGATTTAAACATTGTCAAAGTAGATGCCTGTCTCACATCTTCAAGAAAACTGTTCCAGGTGTTAACTGCACAAAACTGAAATGCCGGTAGTCCTGGTGTAGTCCTGGTGTAGTCCTGGTGTAGTCCTGGTGTAGTCCTGGTGTAGTCCTGGTGTAGTCCTGGTGTAGTCCTGGTGTAGTCCTGGTGTAGTCCTGGTGTAGTCCTGGTGTAGTCCTGGTGTAGTCCTGGTGTAGTCCTGGTGTAGTCCTCGTGTAGTCCTCGTGTAGTCCTCGTGTAGTCCTCGTGTAGTCCTCGTGTAGTCCTCGTGTAGTCCTCGTGTAGTCCTCGTGTAGTCCTCGTGTAGTCCTCGTGTAGTCCTCGTGTAGTCCTCGTGTAGTCCTCGTGTAGTCCTCGTGTAGTCCTCGTGTAGTCCTGACTCTGGGCACCAGCAGGAGGCCAGTAAATTAAGTCCTCACATATACCAGTGTACACAGACACTGAGTGCGAGGTGGGTGAACTGTCTTGCCCAAGGACAGCAGTCATCTGTGGGAGCTGGAATCGCACCGACAACCTATGGATCAGTGGCTCTGGAACAGCCAACCTTCAGATCAGCACACAAGCACTCTACTGAGCTACTGTCACTCAATTATTGAGTTCAGTAAAATACCTAATGACAACAATGTATTTTATTTTAAAGGCACCTTTCTGGGCAGTCAAGGACCATTTTAAAACAATTACAACCTGTCCCAAGTTTTAAACATGAGTTAGGACTGGATGGGTTTAAAACGTGCAGTCAGTGTTTGGTCATGGAGCCAAATTCAATCATCTCAAATATCATAAAATGCTAAATTATGATGTTCCTTCTCACAATAATGTTAACACTAGGGACGCATCAATATAACTCTGGTATTGAAGGTACAAATTAGCTACTTAACACAAAAATAAAACAAGACAAAACTGATCCAAATGTGTTAAGGAATTAAATGCTGTTTTCAGTCTCTGCACTGGTATCAGCTCATCTCAGTAATGACAGATACTAAAAAAACAAAATATCAAGACTGGTAATGGAACTGAAAAAGTTGCAAACGGTGAGTCCCCAAGTAACACTACAGAATTTGCTAAATGAATCTAAACCGCATGCAAATTTTCCTTGCAAAATAAATGGCTTTAGTTACTTTTTAAAAGGTCCCACATAATGCAAAACTGACTCTTGTGAGCTTTTAGCCATGTTATACTGTTGTTACCTCATCAAAAACAGACCTGGAGTTGTGTTTTGTTTCATTCACACATGTTTGAATAACTTTAATATTAATCCATCTACATCTCCAAACCTCAAAACGCTCCGTTTCACCTTGTGATGTCATGAAGTGGTAGTTTTCAATTTAACAGCTGCTATTTACCTTTAGTTCAGTAGAGATTGGCAATTCCAAGGCTGAAATGATCCAAATGATTCTAGTGATGGTGTCTGGAGTTTAAAAACACAGTGGAGTACTTCCTGCATCTCCACATGATGACATCACAAGGTGGAACAGAGTGTTCTGTTTGAGAGAAGAGCTCAGTTTAAATATGCAGAGTTTATGTGTTAAACATGTGTGAATGAAACAAAACACAACTCCACGTCTGTTTTTAATGAGGAAACAACATTCTAGCATGGATCAGGATCAGGAAATGTGGTAATATGGGATCTTTAATCTAAACAGTACGCAAATTTCCCCTTGCAAAATAATGGATAATAGAAGAAGTAATTGGTTTAGTTACTCCTTATTTAAAGCTGATAAATGCACACAAATGGTGCAAACACCAACACAATCATTTCATCTACACTTTATTTGCATTTTAGTTTAAATAAAAACAATTGCTTTGAAAAATAGAGAAAAAATATAAATTGCAAACCATATCTGACACATGCCATGGAAAACCCAAATTGCTCTCATGAGGATACAGTAAAAACCAAGCAGACCTCAAGCTAACAATATCACACGCACACATTCCATCTTCCAATCCGAAATCACCAGCTCCAAAAAAAATCCCATATTTGTTTTAGTTCAAATTAGATGTCGCCATGGAGACTTAACATTGAGAAGACAAGCCTTTCGTCATGCAGCGAGTCCGGATCTGTGGTCATTACTGTCTATTCTGGTACGATTTCCTCTGCATGAATTAAATATTTGAGCGAGTTTGAACTGAAGTGACCCCTGCTCATTAAAGAGGATTCGCATGTGAGTGGAGGAAGGCTGTTAGGAAGAGCAGAGGGATGGAGTTTGGGAATCAGACGAAGCAGCAGAGCGAAAACTACAGCTGCATCAGTGACATGTAGGATTAGATGTCGACCGATATGGGGTTTTTCCATGGACGATGCTGATTGTTCAGAATCCAGGGCCGATATGTAGCGCCGATTTTCAGGCCTGTCATAACAAATTTAAAGGGCAATATCACTGGTTCACTGGCCTCCCCAGGACCCTGCTGCTCGGGTCCTGACTAGAACCAGGAAGTACTTCACACATGTGTCCTGTGCTAAGGTCTCTGCACTGACACCTGTGGCTCCGAGAATAGACTTTAAAGCAGCTCTGCCTCTGAACAAGTCTCTCCATGGACCAGCACCAAAGAACATATCCCACATGTTAGAGCCACATGAACCATCTCATACTCTGAGGACTGAACCGAGACTGAACCGGGACTGAACTGGGACTGAACATGGGGAATCAGGGTTTCAGCTTTGTGCAGCTAAAACCTGGACAGTCTTCCTGAAGATATGAGACAGGCCTCTATTTGACAATGTTTAAATTCAGGCTCAAAACAGTTCTTTTCATCTGTGCATGTGACTGAAAGGGTTTTATTTTGCACACTTTTAATGTTAATTTTATGATGATTATTTATGATTATTTCTGTTTTGATTTGTTGTATGGTAATTTCAATGTCTTTATTATTCTGTAGAGAACTTTGAATTACCTTGGGTATGAATTGCGCTACACAAATAAACTTTGCCTTGCCTACATCATTATAGATAAATATTACAATAAACGATAATATTGAAACTACTTTATGCCTCTGACACAAAGTAGGATAATCACAGTAAACACATTTTTAAATATTCTGTATCATTAAAAGGCCTGTGCTTTAACAAATAGCAGAATGAACCAATAATTAGCTGTAGAAGTGATCTAGACTTCCCCTACAGCTCAAATCTTACCATATTACTTAAAAATGAAAAAAAGTCTCCCTGTTTGTGCAATGTTTTAATTTAAAATTTTTCTTTAGACACAATATTGAGGCTCGAAACATATAGTCCCAGCTTCCATATATTGAATAAGTTAATATAGTGATTACTGTGACAGGCCTAACGATATGATCATTTTACCCATAAACATAATTTGAAATGAATACGAACATAAATACTGTCTATACATTTTTTCTTAAACATCCACAGCTCTGTTTTTACTGCTGTTCTAATTTTGTGAAAGCCATCATCACATTAAAGAGTTCAAATAAAGCTTATAGCTGCATAGGCCTGTCCTGATAATGACTATATCAACGTATATATGAAACCTGGAACAAAATGTTTTGGGCCTTAGTATTTACCCTGAGTGCTTTTCTTTGCAAAAGTAGAGAGATCTGGGGTATTTTTGTTAATACAGAAAAAATTGAGCTTTTATGGGGTGAATAAGTCTCTTTTAGTCCCTAATTATTGGCATGTTCTGCTGTTTATTTGTTACAGCTCATGTCTTTTAATGAAACAGTCAATTTAAAATGGTTTACTGGGATTTTCTTGCATTATTTAAATTTTAATCAGTGACAAACTAGTTTCAATATTATCGTTTATCACAATATTTCTCCATAAAGCCACATCGAGCTTCAAATTGTGTTATTGTGAAAGGCC
The DNA here is from genome assembly GCF_009829125.3 of Periophthalmus magnuspinnatus. Classification (NCBI taxonomy): domain Eukaryota; kingdom Metazoa; phylum Chordata; class Actinopteri; order Gobiiformes; family Gobiidae; genus Periophthalmus; species Periophthalmus magnuspinnatus. Next base: position 17,835,479 of record NC_047130.1, read on the forward strand.
TATTTATGCAGCAACGGGTGAGGCCCAGGCAGAAGAGTTAAGGCCAATAACTGATATGCAAAAATGTGCAAATATCAACCCACTAAATATGTCTATCTCTACATGAGATTTAGAGATACATGTTTTAGGTAAATATACTGGAGTAATTGGAACTTGGGCTGCAACTAACAATTATTTTTAGTCAACTAGCCAGCAAAATGTAAATGTAGATTTTCAAAACACATTTTTAACCAAATAAAAATTGTAAAAATTCTCATTCTTTATTTAGAAGTGTTTAGTCACCATATTTCAAGTAAAGTAGGCTCTCTTAAAGACATATCGTGCTTCTGTCTGCTATATTTAGTCTGTAACACCCGTGGATCATTATGTTAGAATTTGGAAATTTGAAATCGCAATATTGATTTAAAAAAAACAAAAAACAAAACTTAATTAGAACATGAATAATCTGGTTAGAAACATTTATAAATCTCCCCTACAATCTCCCCTAGTTGCACCAATCCATGCAGTTTTACATGTCCTTGAAATGTGTTCCATTTTTGTGAAGGAAAATTACCAAAAGGGTTTTTTTCCCCCATTTCATTTCTAGTGTGGACAGTTTTTAGACATAGACAATCATGAGATTAGCATTAAAAGTTCTCATATCAAAAGTTCAACAAACAAGTGAGATATTCAGACTCTCTGAAGTAGTCCTTTATAAACACATTTTATACAGTGTTGTTTTCTTCTGACTGAACAGTGATGGTTTTTAATTCATCTCCTGTTATGAAACGAAGATCTGAGAGAAAGAGTGAAGGTTTCAAAGTAGAGCCTGAAATCTGCGTTTTTATTATATTTGCATAATACAGGGCAGAAAGAAACGTTACTTGAATTTCTTTTCTGTAATTTAATGTGAAACAAGATTTGTTTCTATAATAAAAATGATCATTTTGATTTTAAACTATTGCATAATTAGACATTTAGATTTAGATATTTTATTTTTAAAAGGATACATTTTCTTCAATCCAAAACCAAATATATTTATAGGTGGTGACTCTTTCAATCAATGTACCATTTAATGTATAAAGATTCATAGCTTCCACACTAAAATGTTTTTTTTTCCCCATGAAAAAAATCATACCATATACATATAGTTTCATTTGAGGCCTTCTCTTAAATTGCAACCAATATAATTAATAAATATTGTAAAAAGTAGTAGGCCCAAAATTGAGCCTTGGGGCACTCCTTTGCTTAAAAGAAACACACACAGAAAAAAAAAAAAAAAATTAAACCCATTAGCTATTAATGCCTGCTATATGTAACACTGTTAGTCCAATATGCTTCAGACGCTTCAAGAGGATTTGATGAAAAATTGAAACAAAAACTTTAGTTAAATCAAACAGTGCTACATAATCTTGTTTGTTGTCGAGGGCTGTGTGTTGTCAGACTTTAAAGCACATTTAAATTGACCCAATTGGTAAGACTTCAAAATGGAGCATTTGTTTAAAGTAACTTGTTTTGCATCTACAATTTTTGAAAGACAAGACAATACAGAAATTATTAACATTTTTAGTTGTTCCCCATTTATGTAAAAGACAAAACTTCCACATTAGAAAACTGCAGTTCCCGTCACAATAAAGCACTGCAACTGTCGGCACCTCCTACATACGCCACCAATTAAGAAAATTAACCTGGAGAAAGAAGTTAATTTAATAATGCCACTGTCTTTGTTATAAAAAGATCTTTTCATATGTGTCTAATCTAGATAAAGATTATGATCATCAAAAAATGTTTGGGTTTTTTCCCCCCACTAGTCACAATTAATCAATTGTTGCAGCTTCAATTGGAACAAAAACTAAATTTCATTCATATAACTGGGCTGTTTGTACACAGTGGTAAACCTAAGGTCTGGCAATATTTAATTAATAGATTTTTGATTTAATATTGTTGATTTAATTTTATTTTTGCCTTATTAAAAACAATTGGAAATGCCTTGAATATTAATTTCCTGAACATAAACTATACAGACTTTAAATCACATCTATTTAACACAAAAATAGTCTTTACTTCTCCAAAATTTTAACTCTGCTCCAGCAATTGGCTGTGGATGTCTGCATGAAAAAGACTCAAGCTGACGACTAGAAATGACAGAATTCAAATTTGATAAACCACACAGCCTGAGAGAAACGTCCTGTTTGCATAGTTTAAATGTCAGTGCATTTATTACTATGAATTGTCACATTTAGACGACGCATGAAGCCGTATGTTTCTACTAATGACTGTTACTGAATAAAACAGGCCTAGTATAAAAAGGTGGAAGAGAGAGTTTCACTTTCAATAGCAATGGCCTCATTATCTTTTAATGAGTCTCGAGTGAAAATCGAAATATCAAAACTAAAAGTAAAACACAGCGTTGCCCCCTAATGGAAGCATCGTGTATGGAGACTGATAAAATGTCTAAGTAGCAGCAGAACTGTTATTGTAAATTAGTATCGCCCAGTACAGATATATCATATAAGCAGCTCTTGAGGTCAAAATATGTCCGCCATAAACTGTCTGCATCTAATTATAAAGTGTTTATCAGCAAATGCATGTTAGCATGCTAGTTGCTGTTAACTGTATACATTTTTCCCATGTAAGTGACTTCATAGTTGACATATTTTGACCTAAAGAGCTGCTCGTATGACATATTTGTATTGAGGCAAGACTGTCTGCATCTAATTATAAAGTGTTTATCAGGAAATGTGCGTTAGCATGCTAGTTGCTGTTAGCCTTACCATCACAGCACAACTCCAATCGTGCCTCTAAAAGTTGTAAAAAGCACTTGTAAACTCATCATGGTGAATAATTAAGATGCTCTGAATGCAAAAGGTAAGTGAGGAATAACTTTGAATGACTGCAAAACTGTATAAAATTAACTATTTCTATTACTGTTTTTCATGTTTTTAAAGACGGTAAAAATCAGGTACAGCGCCTTTAACAGTCAATGCTGTATTTATTTGCATTGGTAAATCACACAGTCATATTTTTATCTAACAACATTTTTCCATATATCATTTAAAAGAAATGACCCTCAATAATTATGCAAAGAAAACTATGATGCTAACAGAAACTAGCGAGCAGCTGTTTCTAAAGCTCCCGTCAGTCTTGAGTTGACTGGTTCCTGCTCCATCTGTGCTCTCAGCAAAATGGCCGCCGCGCAGTCTGACTTAGCTTCACTACATGCACAAATGTGGAGGTGGTTTCTGAGAAGCAGCCTCAAAATTACCTTTACAAAAAATACAGTAATTTCAGTCAGCTATGCAAAAATAATTACAGTCATGTTTTGGGAATTGTAAGTGTTAACTAGAGTAAAGCTGTCAAAGGCATCGCAACTCGGATACGAAACGATACTAAAGCCAATATCGAAACTAGATACAGTGGTCCCTCGTTTATCGCTGGGGTTACATTCTAAAAATAACCCGCAATAGGCGAAATCGGCAAAGTAGTAAGCTTTAATTTTTACATTTGTTATACATGTTTTGCAGCTGTAAAACCCCTCACCACACACGTTATACACTTTTCTCACACAGACACTAACATTTTCTCACATTTCTCTCTTGTTTAAACTCTCTCAAAGTTCAAATCTTCATAGGCGCCTTTGTCGGTGCAGAACGTTTCATCGACGTTGTGGGTTTTGTCGGGGAGAAAACTTGCAAACATACAGCACTTCAGAGTCACACTGCGATCCAACATTTATGTACTGTACAGGAGACACAGCATGGAGGAGACTGATGGACAATGGTCTACAGTCCCTCAGCCAATCAGGACGCAGAACACAATGCACGCTTATACACTGTAAAAAAGCATGAAAAACCGCACACACAAAAATCCGCGAAACATCGAGACCGCGAAAGATTAACCGCAATATAGCGAGGGACAACTGTATACAGACTCTAAAACACGTAAAGGCAGAGACATTATATTCACAAATAAAAAAGTACTTTTTGGAAAATCATAAATAGTTTGTTTTAATACTGTGTGTAGAAGGCATATTTCAACATTTAATTGGCTGATAATGAATTTGAAAAGTCTCAAAACACAAGAGAAATGATTGACGAAAATAACTGTTTCAGCTCTAATTTTCAGTTCTCATTAAAGAGGAGGTATTTGACTTCTATGGGGACATTACCTGTTAACTCAACACATTTAGATCATCATGTTTCCTTTTATAGTTTTAAAAATGCTATATTCACCTAAACCTGTTGTATTAAATGGATTTAAAACACGTGTTGTGCCATAACTTCATTAAAAGTTGTTCTAGTGGGTTTAGGTCATCGTTTGTGTTTCGCCGCACACATCGAGGACAAGACTTACGTGAGACGGCGCTGGGACAGGGACAGAGACATGAACGGGACATCGGTGTTACTTTGAATCACTTTAGCTCCACAGTTTGCGTTGCCATGTTGTCGTTAGCAACAGAGGAAAGCCAACGCGGCAACTACAGACACAACTTGTCGGAGTTAAAGGGCCAGCGTCTCTTTTATCGTAAATAGGCTGTATAATGCATTCGATTGACAAATAGGCCTTTGTATTTAAGTCTGAATCACTGCAGTATGGAATTAACTGAGCCTAGATAATTATTAAATATTAGTTTTATTGAATTCTGAACAAAAATAAATAATTAAAGATCTTTCAGATTTACATATTATTATTACAACAGGGAACTTAAAATGTGTAAAATAAAAATACTTTGTTTTTGAAAAAAAAAACCTCAAGGAAGAGGAAGGAGTTGTAGTGTATTGTTTTGTATAATGCTTTTGTATATTTAAGTAAAATTGCTGTGCAGGGACATGGGTGACACTGGCTTCGGAAAGAATCGTAATGCTAACTGTTAACCATAAGGAGCGTTTGAATAGGGCCCGAGAGAGATCGCTACATTACTCAAACATGCACGGATGACACAAAGACGAAGGAACAACATTATAACGCGGCAGAACGCTTCAAAAAGACGATTTTGCATAATCGACCCTCTATGACAATGAGATTTTAATACTGACAGGGAGTTTGCAGAGTAAGTAGAATTGGCAGTGTTGAAGTAATGAAAGTGTGAAACGGTTGAAATTGCGAGTGTGAAAGTTAAAACGCACGCAACAGACGGACACCAAATGTTATTGAAGCTAGCGCCTTGACAAAAATTATATTCTGGATTTAACCTTAAATGACAAATGGCAAGATTAAGCAGGACTGAACAGACTTTTGGAGGGTGGCTGCAAAATTAGACTATTGTTTTATATAATAGAAACATGGAGGAATAAAGCATGTTCATTTTTCAGATTGTCTTGGGATCTACACACAAAAAAAAAACCTAAAAAAAAAAAAAACACTGAATAATTAGGACTTAATTTGGTCAATTTTACTACCATATTTTCCGGAGTACAAGTCGCACCGGAGTACAAGTCGCACCAGCCAAAAAATGCATAATAATGAAAAAAAAACAAAAAAAACATATTTCACATATAAATCGCATCTGAGTGTAAGTCGCAACCCTGGCTAAACTATGAAAAAAAGTGCAATTTATTGTCCGGAAAATACGGTACTTGTTGATACTGACTGAAATTATAACCCTGCTCGTCTCCATGGAGATGTTATTGCTTTACCTGGAATGTCCCAAACTATAGCATTCCAATTTGGAGTTTTGAACACCTTGAAAAACCTGCATTTTTACCAAGATTGGGCTTGCAACTCCACAGACCTGACCTGCAACTTGGCCCAATTGCGTTACCAGCATTACCGGCATTTAATTACATTTTAATGCAATACTGTGGAACGTTCCCTCCAAACCCAAATTACCTAAAAGCAGCTTTAAGTAACCAATTTAAATGCACAAAATTAGTGACATGCAGCAGGTTAATTTTTATGTTTGACATGCATCAAATTTTGGAAATGTGCTTTTGTATATTTTGTTGCTAGACCAGTTGCATTATGGGTGTTACATTTGTAGAACTGCACCTTTATAGAGTCTATGCAAGTGAAGTGGCAAAGCTCTTTAACTGATGAACGCAAAAAATGCAAGGAATGTCGCAACTTTCTAATAAACCAAACCACTGCGCCCACTGTAAACATTTGGAGAACTGGATGCGCTCCGGTCGCTTGGGAAGCCTATAATTAACTTTCCAAGTGCGTAATTTGGTAATGCGGGTTACTTTCAGCTTGCAAAGTTTTGGACACCCCCCTGACGGCCTCACAGGAAGTACTACACGACCTCCCCGAAGCATCCTTAACTTCCTTCCACGGCCAAAGCTACAACAAACCCAGCACCAGAGCAACTTTACGCACAACTAAAGCGCCTTTACCATAACTAAAACCACTGAACGCATCCAAAAAAAAGTCCATCCGTGCACAGTAAAGACTCGTGTAGAGAAGTGGCAGGAGGGGGAAGCGTGGGCGGAACAGACAGGCCACACACAGATCCGAACGACACGTGGTCCTCCTCCATAGCGTCCTTTGTTAATTAAACTACAGCGAAAAGTGGATCAAGAACGGGCCACGCTTCCAAATCAACGCCAATGCGCATTTACGCGTCGAAAGAACGTGCATGGCCAGTCTGCGCCTCAAATGTGCGCAGTTTAAGGCGTTTATTTGCACATTGGACGAGTCTTTGCAACATTTTCACGGGTAATTAGTTTTTTGATGCGTGCTACATTGTTGATAGACCAGGGTTACTCACCTCGTGCGCTGCGTCTCGAGCAGGTGAGATTAAACTTCATGGAAGACGCATGCTTACGCCAGTGCCACGTAACGCTTTTAGGAAAGGAAACGTCTGTGTGGGAGCTACTTTTGGAGCCGAGGATTGACTATAAATGCGTAAATTTGGATGCAGCGAGTAGGTAGAAGCTCGCAGCGGTACTTTTCTCTGTGAGTTCGCAGTGTTTTGGGCTCGTCGCTTCCTGTTGCTCGTGGAGAGGGGCGGTGCTTAGGCCCACACTGTTATAGGCTCTGGATATTACATCTCAACGACACAGAACCAGCGGAATCAGCCTCATTTATGTAGTTTTTAAGGGGTTATTAGTGCATTTGTGTAAATAGTTTTGCGTAAAAGTTGAAGCATGAAAGACTGAGTGGAAGTGTGCAATCTGGCGCGAGCGTGAAGCGTAAATAGCACAAAACAAAAATAAATTAATTAAAATAAAAAAAAATATGAAGTGGATATGTTGCAGAAATGTGAGTAGAATGTATTTAATTTATTTAAGATTAATTCAAGAAGAAAGTTGGCTATTTTAGCTACTCAAAATTGTTAATAAAATGGACAATAGGGACGAATATTAGTTTGGCTTTGGTGAATTGAAATAGTTCTGAACAAAAAGTTTTTAAACTATCCGAAATTAGCCGAAATTAGTCGAAATTAGTCGAAATTGCTCCAGTAATTTGGTGCAGGCATAAATAAATAAATCACAGACAATATAATTATAATTAAAATGTATATATTTTTAAAGATCCATAAAGGTGCATAGTCTTCTTACAGGTTTTAGAATAAATATAGATAACAGAACATTTATTTGTCCCAAAATAGGAAAATTCCAGTGTTGCAGCAACAGGATAGAACTAAAAATCAAGATAAATTAAACAAAACAAAAAAATAAAATAAAATAAAATATATAAAGTTTAAATAAAAATAATATTAATAGTTAATAAAGTTATTTATTTAACTAATTAGAAATGCTAATAAAATGTACATCAGGGACACAGCAATAGTTATAATTCTATAAATGGAAAAGTTGTAAACTAAAAACTTTAACTTTAAAAAAAATAATGAGAATTATTGGGAGAGTGACAGGAGGAGGCAGAGGGGTTTATTTTTTTTTTAATTCAGCAGAATTCAAAATATAGGTCTGGAAAATGGCTTTGATACTTTGGTGCAAGGATGAAATAATAATAATAATTTAAAAAAAACAAGCCCATATACTTGCATAAATTACAATAAAATATTCAACGTTTAAATCAGATGAAATTAGGCTAATAGTTACTAAGTTAGAAAGAAATGCTGATGAAATATATAACAGGGCCACAACCGTTGCACAAGCTGAAAAAATGTGGCCCAAAAAGCCCTCTCCCTCAAAAATAAATAAATAAATACATACAAATAAAAATAATGGGAATTATAACTAACACTTAGAGATGTGAGAAGGACGGCACATTATCCAACAGAATCACAATCACGGAAATCACTTTGTTTCATTTGGTGCGAGTATGAAACATAAATAAGTAAAATTGGCACAAAAAAAAAGGAAGTATCCATATTTGGATGACTCAGTTTATATCAAAGATAAATATTTTGACTGTAGAGCGTGGCATGAGCAGGCTGGCACTTTTATTACAACAAAATTCACAGTCTGGCTTTGGAAGTTTGATACAAGCATGAAATGTCCATAAATGATATGAAATAATAGGCAAAAAAACAAAACTAAACAAAACAATGAGAACTGCAGGCCTGCATCACCTGCTTACATAAAATGTAATAAAATAGGCTCAGATAAAATAGGCTGTTTTAACTCTCAAAAATGCAAAAAAAAATGTATAATAAGGACACAACATTTACATAGACAGAAATAGTTTTGAACAAAAAGCTGATAAATAAATGAGTGTAAATGAGGCCTGTTTGGAGACTGGGAGACAGAGGCACATTTACAACTTTAACAATGAACAAAACTACTTTAGTTTTACTGCATTGCTGGATGAAGTACTCAGTGTGTTACTTAAGTAAAAGTACAGATACAGAGGTCAAAAGTTACTCAAGTAAAGGCATCATATGAAAAAAAATACTTTAAGAATTTAAGTACCTGTTTGAAAATGTTCGTAAAGAGTAAAAAGTCAAAGTATTTCACACAAGTGTTGTTCATTTTTAAAGTGTTAAATGCAGTGATATTGATTAAAAATGATACAGATTTTGGTCACAGTAAAAATATTAATAATTGTGTATTTATTTCTGTTTGCTCAAAGCCAAAACTTGAACTCGAAAACTTTATTCAGGATGTTACTACAAACATGGTAAAAATAACCCCTCACATCATATGAAAAGTATTTTTTACTTTTCAGTCCTGTTCAAAAATGTAGTGGAGTAGAAAGTGCAGGTACTGCTCTCAAATGTACTCAAGTAAAAGTAAAAAGTATCCACTGTAAAATGTACTTAAGTAAAGCACAGATACCTAAAAATCTACGTAAGTACAGTACAGTTTATTGCTTGTGTGCTCCAATGACCACGGGCACCACTGATGTCTTCACCTTGGGGCCTAAAACACAAAGGCCTAAAACATGAATAATATGTAACTATGGGCAACAAATATAAAATAAATAAATAAAACGTCAATGGATTTTTAAATAGGCAAAGTTTAATCGGCTTAATCTGTTTTTTTACATATAAATGCACATTTTCCTGGTACTTTTTTCTGCATAAATAGTGGTTTTCACATGAACTCCCCCTGCAGGTGTAGTCTGTGCAGTGCAGTTATGTCATAGAGATAATGAATAGTTTTGAGAGCTTTTGCCACACCCTCTTTTTAGCTGACCAATCGCTCGGCAGCAGAAGAATTCGTTTATTTGTCCACCCTCATAACACAGTTTCCCCGCGCAGAAATCTCATGTGAATTTGAATGTGCTGTTCTTTTGTTTGGATAATGAGTAAACACAGAGCGGACACTTCTGCTCACGTTCACTCACTCCGGGGCTGTGTTTTTGGACAGAGAGAGATGGAGGACAGAGCCGACCTCACTGTGGTCAAACACATGTCAAATATCATCTTTTTAAAGGGCCTGTACCTCATTTTAACTCTTTATTTTCACAATCTGTAGGTCACACATCAGAAAATCTGCTTCAGTTTACATAACATCTTCTCAGGTAATAATTACCACAGACACAACTGACAGGACCACCAATTAAGCACATCGTAGCAAAGGATCATGGGAAAGCAGCTGCCTGACACTGTCCCAGACGCTCGATTCTGTGTCATGATACATTTTCAAGCATAATAAATAAGCAATTAGAAACAGACATGTGAGAACTCTATGGAAACAACTGCACGACATGATCCCAGATGCTCGTTTCATGTGTCATGGTGCATTTTCACAGTAGATGGGACTAAGTAGGCGGAGATAAAATATGTTCCTGATTCATGGTTTGAAATTAGGCACAGACCCTTTATAGCAAGAGTATTGTGTTCGCGTCGCTCTATAGTTATAATCTCTAACACTCATGAAATATTTAGTTATAATTTACACATTTTAAATCGTAATATTCATCTAAAATGACTTAATAAAAGAAACAAATACTTTGACTTCCACTTTAGAAAACAGTGGTGCCCAATGGGAGCTGATGTAGCCGTAAACTTCATGAAAACAAAGCGCCGTGTAGCTGTCGGCGCCCTCTATGGAGAGCTGCACATCACACTAGCGAGTAACAGATTTTTTTTCATTTGCACAAAAATGATGACGCAACGCTGCCGAATCTAACGAGTATCACCGATTAAGAAAATAAAACTGGAGAAGGAAGTGCGTACGTCACAGTGGGCGTGTATCAGTGGTGGTGAAAACGGAGGTAAATCAGCAAAATGGTGGCTTAAAAAATAAGCGATTAAAGGTTCAAACATGAATCACTCCAAAAAGAACGTCAGGTGAGTAAAGGGACTGTGGACCATTGTCCATCAGTCTCCTCTGTGCCGTGTCTCCTGTACAGTACAGAACGTGTTCAGACAAATTTACATAAATGTTGGATCGCAGTGTGAGTCTGAAGTGCTGTATGTTTGCAAGTTTTCTCCCCGACAAAACCCACAATGTCGATGAAACGTTCTGCACAAACAAAGGCACCTACGAAGGTTTGAACTTTGAGAGAGTTTAAACAAGAGAGAAATGTGAGAAAATGTTAATGCCTGTGAGAAAAGTGTATAAAGTGTGTGGTGAGGGGTTTTACAGCTGCAAAACATATAGAATAACTGTAAATAATAAAGCTGACTACTTTGCGGATTTCGCTTGTTGCGGGTTATTTTTAGAACGCAACCCCAGCGATAAACAAGGGACCACTGTATAACAAGATTAAAAGTCCATTTTGCAGAATAGATCCACTTTAAGGTAAATTTTCCCTCTGAATTTAGACCATCCACCGTCAGACAAATCACCACGAGCTGAGGGTGACCACAGCAACGCCCACAGACCCATCTCCAGATCCTGAGCAGCTTTAATACACATTTTAGTCCATGAATTTACTAAACTACTACACAGCCAGACTTCACAATGAAAAATATAAACATCACAGGTGAGTGTGTCTTACCCAAGGGCACAACAACAACACACCTTCCATTGATTCATTTCATTAATTTGAAAATGCAGACGGGCCCCAGGTCACTAAATACTCAAATATTTGAATCACAAACTTGTCACAGATTAAACTGAGCTGGAGGGTGTACCTGAGTTATGTGGTTTCATTTCTCTTTTATCTGTCAAAGCACCGAATCTTTTGACCTGGTTTATGGTTAATATCTCTGTAATTACCGGGTTGATCCCAATTAGATAAAATCTATTCATGCAGTCACAAACACAAGACATAACAACTACATCCAGTCAAAACAAAATATGGAATCAGTGTAAAACTCAAAATAATCCCATGCATTTTCTCCATATCTGTCTGTTCCAGCCTGCGTCCGTGTCCAGCCGCAGCCCGAGGGGAATGGCTGTCCGGTCCACTCTCCTGCAGAGACGGTGAATGCGACAGGAGGGCTCACTACGCCAAGAAAACGCTGGCCAAAAAACAGCATTAGGTCTAAAAATGCCATCTGCCTCAGGGCCTCTGCAGAGCCAGGAAAACTGATGAGGTTACACTGCGCTTGGGGAGAAAAACGTCCACGACTTTCTACAAGAGCTGTTTTTCACATTAGAATAAAACAGAGTGCGGTTTATACAAGATCCTGAATCATTTTAATTAATGTATTTATTACTGTTTATGTGGCGGTTACAACAAACTGACATTAGGCCCTGTGTCTGATCTCTTCCCATGTGTTTGCGCAAAATGTCTCGCCCCAGTTCAATTTTATATTGCATAAGCAGCACTTGAGGTTAAAGCAGGTTGTCCAAGTGCGCGGTTAGCATGCTAGTGAGTGTACAAATTGTAGGTATCTGTACTGTACTTAAGTCAATTAGATTAAAGATTGGATACTTTTTACTTTCAGCTCCACTACATTTTTAAGCAGAACTGAAAAGTAAAAGTAAAAGTATTTGTTCTTATTGTCTGAGACCTGCTGAAAAGGCTGAGGATTTATTTTTTAACATGTTTGTAGTTTGAGCAAATAAAAATATGCAAATAAAAACTGCTGTAAAAAAAATGTTTCTACTGGACAAAATTCAGCACAAATCTGTATCTGTGTACTTTCATACTTTTACTTAAGTACATTTTTCCATGTGATATTTTTACTTTTACTTGAATTTTTTTCTTCTTCCGGTATCTTTTCTTTGACTAGTAACAAAGTAACAAAACTATTCCTTTCACTACTGGTTAGTTGAGCTCTTATAAACTCATCATGGTGAATAATTAGGATGCTCTGACTGCATAAGATAAGTGAGGAAAAACTTTGGATCACTGCAAACTGTTTAAAATTAATTAGTTTTGTTATTCACGTTTTAAAAACAGTAAAAATTAAGTGCAGTGCTGTTATTAAAGCTGCACTATGGAACTTTTCTAGTATGCTTTGGAATTTGCTTTAATACCTTCAAAAACATGAATTCCCAGTGAGAGCAATAAGTGACCACATTATTCAAACCCAAATGTTTGTACCAGATGGGTTACCTGCTCTTTAGAGACCAGCTCCTCTCTGAACGCCTTCACCACAGTCTTTGAAAAACCTCACAGCCGCCATTTTAAAGACCAGTCACATGACCCCCCCCTTCTTCATCTGTGGTTTGCATCTCTCACCACACATACAGATCTGCACTGTGTAAATATACTACACCTCTAATCCATTGGACTTGTGTTTATGGTACTTGTGTTTATGGTACTCCTGCAAAAACTACAAGTATTTATACTGAAGTATTTATACAGATATTATCAATGAAAATGAAGGTTACTCTTCATTGTCCTCTGCATTTGACCCATCCTTCAGTACAGCTGGGTCATCTGCTCAGCAGCAGTGGGCAGTGCAGTGTCCAGGGACCATCTCCTTGATCTTGAGCTGGTCTTTGTCAGGACCTGAGCTGAAGGATTTGACCTGATGTTTTGTTTTGACTGGAGAAATCAGAGTGGCTGATGAAAACCTACCCAAACACAGGGAGAACATGCAAACTCTACACAGAAAAGACCCGGGCGACCCGAAAACAGAACCAGAAACAGAATTGATCAATGAAGGTTTGAATAATATTATTTTAGAAAGGGAAATGGTTAACTCCCCGCCCAGAAAAGTTACAGTGTGCCTTTAATAATGTGGTGATTACATCATGTAGCTCTTACACTGATTGTCAAACCAAACACTGGTCTTTTTGGATTTACAAAATGCTTTTGTGGACGTCCAAATCTCCACAGAGCATTAGTCATTACACACACGGTGTTGAGAAGCTGCTGTAGTCACAGCTGCCCTGGGGCAGACTCATGGAAACAAGGCTGTCAATCTGATCCTTCAGCCCCTCTGACCACCACCGACGCTCAAACACACCACACATTCACGACTGTTACCATAGCACTTAAACAATTTAAAACAAAATATGATATTTTTTTATTTAAAAAAAAACCTATAAAAGAGAACACTGAAACTCATGAATATTGTACTTTTGTAGTCATAGCTGCCCTGCCCACCAACACCTCTGCCCTGCCCAAACACTTCTGCCCCCGCACCAACACATCGCCCTGCCCACCAACCCCTCTGCCCCGCCCAAACTCTTCTGCCCCGCCCACCAACACATCACCCTGCCCTGCCCACGAACACCTCTGCACCTCTGAACTACTAGCCTTTATTAAATAGTATAAGTGTAAATACTGCATGATCAGCCCTCATAGAAGAACAACGCTCAGTCACAGCAGGTGGGTCCAGCCTTTCACCAGGATCTAAACAACAACACCTAATATGAATTACAGTGAGGCTCCCAGATTCCAAACTGTTCTCTCTTGAGTCCATCCTCCAAAGCTTAAGGTCTATGGGTTGAGTCTTTGAAACCCTTCGAGCTGCAGTTTGTATCATATTAAGCCACTGGGAAAGAAACAATTCAAATTATCATTCTGTTTGATACGTCTGAATATCTATGCAAATTTACGCACATTTTCAACATCTCCCCAGCACGTGCGCGTTCTTCGGGACCTTAAATGTTTGGCCGATTCCGATACGCCCCATTTCTCCCTCTCCCTCATCTTTAAACACACACACAGCGCTTTTCAAAAACACCAGTTATTTTCACGTTTGGACGCCGAGCGCGCACACGTGGTCCTTACGTCACGCGCTTATCATCAGCACCTTGGACAGCAGCCCGTGCCAAAAAGATCCTGACGCACAAGGACGCACCGCACTGGCACCGCTCCTGTTCCCTATTAAATACAACTTCCTGGGAAAAAAACAACAGGATACGAGCTTCCATTTTTCATTTTTCACACCCAGCGGAGAGAGAGAGAGAAAGAGAGGGAGCTAGAGGGACAACAAGAAGGCGATGCCAACTGGATGTTTTTGTCTTATTATGATGTTTTGTCAACTCGGAATTCGCCTAGAGATGGCATAATCGGACTCCCTCCACGAAAAACGACTCCATTTGTGTTTTAATATCCGAATGATCTTTTGTCATCATCAAGGAACGCGAGATTTGGACACGGTGGGCCAGAGAGTGAGTGAGAGGAGCTATATGCCACCGCTAGACAACAAAGGCGCATTTTGGCACGCGCTGTTCGCTGTCATCTCAGGTGTGCGTAAAGGACAGAACTCACAGCCATAAAAGCGTTTGGTGTCACGGAATTCAGTGCACATTTCTGCGTGTCTTTGTTGTTACGCGCGTCGTTTCGGTCATTCCTCGTGCGCGCTATAGGACGCTCGTGTTAATAGGCTAATTATGCAGGCGCTGGAGGATGGAGAGAGCGCGTTTGGATGCTGCTGCTGCTGATGATGATGATGGTGCGCCGCTCTCACAGTTTTTAGAGTCCATTAGAGTCGAGAGAAGACGCCTAAGCCCCGTGAGCCGAGGAAGCGCGCTCCCATTGGCTGGATGACGGTGCACATGGTATAACAACAGGATATGCAAAGGACTACGGGCTTCCACCGCAGCCTATCATGAAGGTCCAGGCCCGGATCGACCGAAATCAGCGCTGTAACCAGGAAGTGACCCTCAAAGCGCGCACAGCATCACCCCTCTGATCCGGGAGACTGTGGGTGTAAGTAGGAGACTCTGTTCTGTCATTTGCAGTTGCTGTGCATATTAAGTCTACTACTGTTGATATTAAAACTGTATGTCAGATTTAGATTTTATATTTCACAAACTTGAGCTATCTGTGTCCCCTGATATAAGGTAGAGGTGTTCAAATCAAATATAGGTTAGGTTGTCCTGATAACAATCGTAACGTTGATTTATTGTTAATTACAAAAACATTGGACACGATGGACAAGATGTTTATGTCATAATTTGGTGTTTTGGTTCTCAAGATGATCATCCAATCAGACACTTAAGTCTTTCATTTAGGTTTACCAGTCTCAATCCTGAAATCCAGTTGTTTTAAACCTGGATTTCGTCACCACCTAAAACTCAGCATCAGCAGTGACTCACTCATCAGTGTAAGTTCTCAGTGGCCCAGTGAGTGAATTCTGGAGGTTCTGAGCTTTCACATGAGGCCTGTCTATTTACTCAGAAAGGTTTAGGCTCTGGCAACCCAGATTCAATTGTAATTGTAGGGTTAGATTTAAAAAAACAAACAAAACAAAAACAGTAAGAGCACAGGCTGCATACAGTTCCTTTAATGTTCCTCTTTCAGTGATTCAAATGTGTTTTCTATCTTTAATAACATTCACAGCAGAATAATGTTTTGAAGATTGAAAATTTGTTTTATTCCAATAAGACTGAATCTAATAATATAAACACACCAGAATCTGAGACACATTTAGAACTACTGAACTCCATATAATCTTAAAGGTGCACTATAGCAACTTTTGATGGGCTTACTACAAATATTAAAAAATACATGCATAAATAGATGCATCCTTACTGTGAGCAGGGTTGCTTCTCCAAAGATCTGACTTGTAACCTGGCCTATAGTGCCGTCACCAGGCTGGCTGCTTAACTTTATTGTGACAAATAAGTTTAATGCCACACTGTGAAACATTCTATAATACAACAGCATCTCTGTGTTGACAAGCAGGTGATGAACCCTCCACCCGAAAAGCTCCATAGTGCATTTTAATAATTTCTGATCATTATAGTTTTGTTTTAATAAATAATAGTTGATTAGTTGATGATTAAAGGCACAGTGTGTAACTCTCTGAAGGTGGTCACCTGATTCGATGGGAATAGTTAAAACCATACTACGGAACATTCTCCATGGAGATGGATATGTTTTATGTCATACTGTGAAATATTATAGCCAAAGAGTCAGGTTTGTGGAGATGCAAGCCCGCTCAGAGTAGGGACCATGTTTTTCAATGGTTCCTACTCTACTTTCAATAATGGTAGTACTGGTAACTTCAAAGTACTGTTCTGTATACAGTTGAAACCAGACTTTTACATACATCATATGAAAAGACACATACCCTTTTTTTCTCACTTTCTGACATAAATTCAGACACATTTTTCCTGTTTTAAGTCAATTAGAAAAAAAAATATTATTTCTATTTGCTACATTCTAGAATAATGAGAATGTCCTCTATAGACTGTGTCCTCTGTAGACTGTGTTCTCTGTAGACTGTGTCCTCTGCAGACTCTGTCCTCTATAGACTGTGTCCTCTGTAGAGTGTGTTCACTGCAGACTCTGTCCTCTGCAGACTCTGTCCTCTATAGACTGTGTCCTCTGTAGAGTGTGTTCACTGCAGACTCTGTCTTCTGTGGACTCTGTCCTCTATAGACTGTGTTCTTTGTAGACTCTGCCCTCTGTAGACTCTGCCCTCTGTAGACTGTGTCTTCTGTAGACTCTGCCCTCTGTAGACTGTGTCCCCTGTAGACTCTGCCCTCTGTAGAGTGTGTCCTCTGTAGACTGTGTTCTTTCTAGACTCTGTCCTCTATAGACGGTGTCCTCTGTAGACTGTGTTCTTTGGAGACTCTGCCCTCTATTGACTGTGTCCTCTGTAGACTCTGTAGACTGTGTCTTCTGTAGACTGTGTTCTCTGTAAACTGTGTCCTCTTTAGATGCTGTGCTCTGCAGACTCTGTCCTCTGTAGTCTCTGTCCTTTGTAGATTGTGTCCTCTGTAGACTCTGTAAACCGTGTCCTCTCTGTGCAGACCTGTCTCTGTGGTGAGTCTGAGTCTGAGCTGAAGGATGTTTAAGAACCGCGTGCGCATGTTCTTCAATGAGCTCAAAGTGCTGCTCCTGATGCGCTCCGGCTCCAGCACCAGGTCAGTGCCACAATCACACACATCTACACCAGGTCAGTGCCACAATCACACACATCCACACCAGGTCAGTGCCACAATCACACACATCCACACCAGGTCAGTGCCACAATCACACACAGCTACACCAGGTCCGTGCCACAATCACACACAGCTACACCAGGTCAGTGCCACAATCACACACAGCTACACCAGGTCCGTGCCACAATCACACACAGCTACACCAGGTCAGTGCCACAATCACACACAGCTACACCAGGTCAGTGCCACAATCACATATCTACACCAGGTCAATGCCACAATCACACACATCTACACCAGGTTAAGGCCACAATCACACACATCTACACCAGGTCTGTGCCATAATCACACACATCTACACCAGGTCTGTGCCATAATCACACATATGGGCCCTTTAGACCCGATTTACCATAAAATATAACATTTCAAGTTAAACTACATCAAATCCGATTCTTTGTTGTCAATAGTCTCTACAGTGCACACTTATCACATTCACTAGTGTTGTTATCCTACACAATAGAAGTCATCAACAACATTAACATCAACACAAACTGCATTACTCAAACATGTTGTTGTGACTCACCACCTCACTGCAGGAAAAGAAACATTTAGCCGTATTTGACACTTAAAGCGCCCGTGTTACACTGTTTTCTGATCTCTGTTATAATGTTGTTTCCTCATCACAAACAGACCTGGAGTTGTGTTTTGTTTCATTCATTCATTTAACACACAAATCCTGCATATTTAGGCTGAGTTTTTCTCTCAAACAGAAAACACCCCGTTCCACCTTGTGATGTCATGTCATAATACAGGAAGTGCTCCACTGTGTTTTTAATCTCCATACACCTTCACTATAATCATCTAGATATGACTTCATGACATCACAAGGTGGAACAGAGCATTTTGAGCTTTGGTGATGTAACAGATGAATAATAAAGGTGTGAATGAAACAAAACACAACTCCAGGTCTGTTTTCAGGAGGTAACAACATTATAACATGGCTAAAAGCTCACAAGAGTCCATTTTGCATAATATGGGACCTTTAAGTGAGAAGAGTTTTCAGTGAATGGAGTTGTGAGTTTGTTGCATTTTCAAACTATGTAATTTGGGAAAAAATATCAAATTTGGCACTACATAGCAGCCCAAAAATATCATCAGAGCTTATCAGCTAACAGCTGCTCTGGTTTCTATACAAAAAGCATAAGTGTAGGGTAATGTCTGTCTGTATGTCTCAGTTCACACCTTAGGGTACTTCAGTGGACATAGCTAATCTGCTCCATCAAATCTGGCTCCAATTCACTTTATATTGGAAAACTGTGTCCCCTCTCTCTGTAACTACTGCTGTCAGACTTGTCATTTTTTATCTTAAAAGATTTGTATTAACCCGCTCTACATGATCCTGGTATTTTATTTCGTTTTTGTGTCAGTATCTCAAGATATGAACATTAATAACAGACAAATCAGGTGCCTTCTCTCCTCAAGGTCGCTAGCTTTAGCAACAGGTTTGATTTACAACGTTGCTAACCTCCACTCCCTGCTAAACCAGCGGTGCAGGTGGGAAGGGGCATTACTTTCAACAGACTCGCTCCAGATTGGCTCTTTGGTTGCTATGATACTCACGGTTGGAATTCCGAATATACAACCTGGCATCAAAAAAGCCCCTGTAACTTCTAGCTTCGACGAGCTTCATTTGACTGGAGCCGAACGCCGTGGCTGATGTCACTCACTTAGTCCACTTCTTTATTGACCCTATGAATGAACCTAACTAAGAACAGATACTTCTTACTGTAAACAACTCGGTGTGTAGGTTTCAGTGTAGTTGCTCCTCTCTTCAGACAGACACAAGGCAGCGAGTCACCAGAGTCCTGCCAGAACTGAACAAACCTCTTGAGTGTTTATATATAAATCAAATTACAACTGTCCCATAGTGATAATGCAGTCGTTAATATTACCATTCTGATTTTATTATTTGGTTTGGAGCTTGTTATGATGTTACTGAGCAGATATGAGACATGAACATTCACTCAGCTGCTGACACAGGGTGATTCTGTTGTACTGCAGTCCACTCACACACACACAGAACACACACAGAA
Source organism: Periophthalmus magnuspinnatus (assembly GCF_009829125.3). Taxonomy (NCBI): domain Eukaryota; kingdom Metazoa; phylum Chordata; class Actinopteri; order Gobiiformes; family Gobiidae; genus Periophthalmus; species Periophthalmus magnuspinnatus. Next base: position 17,855,091 of record NC_047130.1, read on the forward strand.
CACACAACTCATGCATCAGCGTTCTTTTACACTTGAGGGAAGGTGAGCGAAGTGTCTTGCCCAGGGACACAATAACATAATTCAGCAGAGCCTTCAGATTTGTGGGCAGTGCACCCCTCAGGCCCAAGGTTGAAGAGATACACACCAGCAGTACAAAAACATTCACAGGCAGGCTGTACTTTCTATCAAGGCTTTTTCCCGAGCTAGTTCATCTGTCATTAAACTGAGAAAACTAAAAATAAAACTGACTGATGTCTCCTTTACCTGCCTCCACAGGTCGGACTCAGGAGGAGGAGGTCCTGATCCAGAGCCCACGATCGGTGCATCGTCTGTGGGGAGCTGTGGCTGTTCTCCCCTGGGCTGCTCTCAATCGAACAACCAGGACGCGGAGGACTATTACGGGAATAACCCCCGACCCCAGAGCCTGTCGCTGGAGGAGAGGGAGGGCAAAGGCCTGGACACGTCTCTGCCCAGCCTGTCTGAGATCAGCATCAAGTCCCCACAATGCAGGATCTGCTTCCAGGGGCCCGACAAGGTAAGAACCATAGACTGTATATGTAAATGGAGGTAGCTAAACTGCTAGTTGCCGTGTTACAAATAGGAAGCGGACATGGGCGCGCTTCCAGTTTTGTTGACTCTGGCTCTAAAAATTGAAAAACTGTGGCGCCTCTCTCTGTAACTGCTGCTGTCAGACTTATGATTTTGGTCTTAAAATGTTTGTATTAACCCGCTCTACATGATCCTGGTGTTTTTACTTCACTATTGTGTCTGTAACTCAAGATTTGAACATTAATAACAGACAAATCAGGTGTATAATATAAGACACATAGACTAGTATACGTCCATGGACCACTATGGAACCTAATGGACACTGAGGGATTACACAGATATAAGGCCACATGGGAATAGAAAAGAAAGTACTACCATTTAATGTTGAAAGAGGGAAAGAGTGAAGAAAGAGCGTTTTTATTATCTATATGTCTCAAGTGACAGTTCACACCTTAGGGTAGCTCAATGGACTTCACTAATAACATATACTCTCCTTCGCAAATTAACTCAAGTGTGTAGGTTTCAGTGTAGTTGCTTGTCTCTTCAAACAGATAGACGGCAGTGACTCACCAAGATCATATCTGGACTGAAGAAGCCTCTTGGATAGTGTGTCGAAAAGGATTGACTCTTAAAAACCTTTGTCCGCTTCAAAGAATTAATTTTTCTTTTGCGATGGAGCCGACCTGGACGACTGAGGGATTACACAGATTTATTTTGAGAAGTTCCAAAAAAGACCAGGTTATAAATACAGCGAACTTGCAGTATAATCTTTCAAATGTGGATATAAAGTGAGATTTATTACTTTTGATTTTAAAGGTGCACCGTGTAACTTTTCTAATATGGGGTTTGACCTGGAATGTTCCACAGCATGATATTAAATATGTTGTATCTGTCTTTATTCAGTTACACATGTTTTACTGCTAAAACAAAAATACCTTGAAAAATGCATTCTTACTGTGAGTTGGCTCGCCTCTCCACAGATCTGACATATAACTTGACTTGGTGGTGCCACCTGCTCATCTCCATGGAGATATTATTGCTTGGCCTGGAATGTCCCACACTATGGCATTAAATATGCTGCATCTATATTTCAATGAGAGCTGTTTTTATTGTTCAAAAATACCTCAGAAAAACTGCATTCTTACTGTGAGTGGGCTCGCTTCTCCTCAGATCTGAACTGTAACTTGGCCTGCTAGCATCATCCGCTTGTCTCCATGGAGATATTATTGCTTGGCCTGGAATGACCCACACTATGGCATTAAATATACTGCATCTATATTTCAATGAGTTTTTATTGTTCAAAAATACCTTGGATAAACAGCATTCTAACTGTGCACAGACTCGCCTCTCCACAGACCTGTACAAACCACCAGCTTGTCTCTATGACAATGGATTAATTCATTTCGATACTATGGGATATATGAGATGAAGCAATAACATCTCCACAGAGACAAGGAAGTGACCAAGGAAGTGACCAAGGAAGTGACCAAGGAAGTGACCAGAAAAGTTTCCAACTTCAGCTTTAACTGACAGGGGCAAAAGTTGAGCAGTTTTTAAAAGAACTGACACATTTGAGTCAGTGTGGACATCTTCAGTCTCTGAGTTTGAGCAGTGGTCAGATTCATTTAAAGCCTTTCACTGAGAGCCGGAACCAGACTGAAGCTGCAGAGAAAACGTGTCAATCCAGAAGAGCCTCAGGGAGTTTCAGTGACAACCCAGATCTGCCCCATCCTCCCAGAAGACAGCTGGGACGTCCAAACAACACGAGAGACAAGGCTGGAAGCTTTCGAAAATAGAGTTAAGAAATGTATCAGAAAATGTGTAATATTGTAATTATTATAAGAGGCTTCAAACAAAGGGATTTTTCTGCAGGTTTGGGCTTTGGGTGGATTTTAATGTGTTCCAGTTGGCGACAGTGGGCTTGAATTTACATTATAAAGGGTCCTTGCACCGGTGTAAACACATAGCTGCTCTCACCTCTGCCCGGCTCAAAAACAAATGTAGCAACAGCAGATATTTTACTACTATAGATAGTTACAGAAAATAGTGAAATAAAAACCCCAGGATCATGTAGAGCGGGTTAATACGAACATTTAAGACCAAAATGATGAGTCTGACAGCAGCAGTTACAGAGAGAGGGGCCACAGTTTTTCAACAGAAAGTAAATTGGAGCCAGAGAAGAAAATTAATGACTTTTTCCTCTTATCGATTTTCAATTAGATTTTCTTTATCCTTTTGAGAAACACAATAAAAAGACTTTTAGTACTGATTTCATGAACATAAACAGTACAGTTATAATCTCTGCTCCAAATCACACATTTGTGACAGAGGACCAGCTGTGATCTTTCAAACGAAAAACCCAAACCATAATTTTTACACATGATTCATGAGCTCTGGGTCTTTGGATTAACTGCTCCGCTCCAGGTGAGTCCCAGACCTTTTCTTACAGCTGAGACCTGTCATGATAATTACAATATTGTACAAGTCGGGAACCTTTAGTTATTTTGCTGTACTATGATCAGACTTGAGCTGTAGAGGGTTGAATAAATCATTTCTATGTCTCATTAAGTGTTCATTCTCATGTTCATTAACAGTACTGTACATGTAGAATTGTTTTTTTGGGGATAAATCCTGCTTTAGGGTGATTGTGCCAGTTGTATAAATGTCATTCAATATTATCGTTTATCGTCTAGATTTTCTTTAGCGATATCTCGAACTTTAAAATGTGTTTTCATGACGGGCCTAGTTCAGTGCCCCCTGGTTTACCCATTGAGACATTGGCATCCCGCACACATTTCCAGCCTGAGAAGCTCCGGTCATATTATTTTAGGGTTAATAGTTTTAATTAGTTGCTGTGGAACGGCAGTGACTCAGAAATACTTTATAGCGGTTTACATGTTTACATCCCTTCATTAAAATTCCCATATTCTCATCTAGTTTGGACCTTTTTTCTAAGTCCCCTGGGAATCTTTGGCTCTCTTTAGGAATGACTGGATTAAAATATTAAAATGCCTAAAATGCATAAAAATATTGAGTAAACACCATAATTACGGCTGCTGTGGTGACATTTTAGCTCATTAAATCATATATCTGAACACAAGAGAGTAGATTTTATATTTTTCTTTATTAATCTCTCTTGGTTTTCAGTATTTTTATGTTAAAATACCACATAGAAAAATACAATATGTGAATTTACTCTTAGATCATAATATTTACAGATGTTACTTAGAACTGCCTTATTTAAAGTGTTCCAACCTGCAAATGTTTAGCTTTCAAATTGAGACAAAAATATCAAATGTGTGTGGTTGTCCTTCAGTCTGTGTAAGTGCAGTTCCTGTGTGTGTCCTGCAGGGGGAGTTGCTGAGCCCGTGTCGCTGTGATGGCTCTGTCCGCTGCACGCACCAGAGCTGCCTCATCCGCTGGATCAGCGAGAGAGGCTCCTGGAGCTGTGAGCTGTGTCTGTTTAAGTACCACGTGCTGGCGATAAGCACCAAGAACCCACTGCAGGTATGAATACTACGAATAATACTACATATACTACTACTACATATACTACCACTACTATAACACCAAGAACCCACTGCAGGTATGAATACTATGAATACTACTACGAATACTACTACATATACTACTACTTCATATACTACCACTACTATAACACCAAGAACCCACTGCAGGTATGAATACTATGAATACTACTACGAATACTACTACATATACTACTACTGCATATACTACCACTACTATAACAATAAGAAACCACTGCAGGTATGAATACTATGAATGCTACTACATATACTCTTATTACTACTACTACACCAAGAACCCTCTATAGATATGAATACTGCTACCACTACATATACTACTACTACATATACTACTACTACTACTACTACTACTACTGCACCAAGAACCAATTGCAGGTACAAATACTACGAATACTACATTTACTACTACTACGGCACCAAAAACCCATGGCAGGTAGGAATACTACAAATTCTACATATAATGCATATACTACTACTACTACTGCACCAAGAACCTACTGCAGGTATGAATACTACTATTACTACATATACTACAAATACTACAACACCAACAACCTACTGCAAGTACAAATACTACTATTACTACAACATATACTACTACTACCACCTCCACTTTATCAAACAGCTCACACAGGGAGGATACAGTAGTACATTTATACCAGACTCATACAACAGTAGAACACTGTTGCGTAACAGATAATTCAGTGTCAGGTCACATCACTGTTTCATCTCCTTACACCTCCTCGTCTTGTATTTAAATATATATTTCTATATATATATTCTGCCTTATTTCACACCCGTCTCTCTCTATTTACACTGCTCATGTTCAGTTTTAGCTCCAGAGTGTTTTTCTCAGTGTACATAAGTCCCAAACTGTCCTGCGCTCAGATGATTCCGGTCTCTTCTTTACCGTTCTGTCCCTGTGTCTCCCTCTAGTGGCAGTGGATTTCCCTGTCGGTGATCGAGCGTGTGCAGATCGCGGCGGTGGTCCTCGGCTCGCTCTTCCTCCTCGCCAGCGTCTCGTGGCTCGTGTGGTCGTCTCTCAGCCCCTCGGCCAAATGGCAGAGACAGGACCTGCTCTTCCAGATCTGCTACGCCATGTACGGCTTCATGGACATCGTCTGCATCGGTGAGAGATTTCAACTACTACTACTACTACCATCTTCTCTACTATTACTGTTACTACCAATGCTGCTACACTAAGAACCCACTGCAGGTACAAAATATTACCACTACTATCACAGCGAAATATTACCACTACTACTATTATTACTACTACCTCTACTGCTACTACTGTTTCTATTACTACACTAAAAACCCACTGCAGGTACAAAACATTACTATTACTACTACTACTACTACTACCACCTCCACTACTACTACCCACTGAAAAAATACCACCACTACTACTACTGTTACTACACCAACTATTACTACTACTATTTACCACTGTTGTTCCACTGTGAAAAGTGATATGAGACAGAAAACACACAGCAAATATGAGATTTTGACAGACATGTTAAAGCCACTGTACGTATGTTTTGTTTGGGTTTTGTTTGTTTGTTTGTTTGTTTGTTTTTAATTTAGTTTATTGCTCTTAAAAACATGTATCCTCCACAAACCTGACTCTTATTTGGGTTGATTGAGGATCTCTTCCTGCTTGTTTCCATGGAAATGTTGTTTGTTATACCTAATCTTTCACAGTATGGCATTAAACCTATTCATCTCCCGTCAGAATATTCCGTAGTATGGTTTTAATGTTCTGTTTTCATGGAATCATGCAAGTGGTGCGCCTCCTCCAGAAAGTTCCCTACTGTACCTTTAACTCAATACATTAAAATGTTCAGGTATTTTATTTCCATTGACTGTTTAAAGATACACTACACTAGCTTGTATCCATAGAGACTGTGGAAGATTCCTTTTGTGAATGTTCCACAGTATTTTGTATTTTTTCAATAATGGTTGCTTCACCTGCTTGTCTCTGTGTAGATGAATACTTTTAATGCCCTAGTGCGGAACATTCCATTGAGAAAAGAAGCCAGTGGACCCTCCCTTCAGAAAAGTTACATTAGAACAACTTTAAATTCTCTGTAGCATCTTAGACTTAAAGGCGCTATACCTGGTTTTACCGTCAGAGCATCCTAATTATTCACCATGATGAGTTTATAAGTGCTTTTCACAACTTTCAGAGACCAGAGTAATGCTAACAACAACAACTAGCATGCTAACTGCGAAGATCCTGATTCTCTGACAGTATAACACTTAAGATATAGATGTGGACAGAGCATTTTGCTCAAATACGTGGAAAATCAGGGCGTTTAATCCAGCATTATTACATAGTGCTAATACAGGCTAGCCGCTACAAGCTAACTTCATCTTTTTGTTCCCAGAAAACTCACTTTAATAAAATTACACAGTCACTAATCCTTTCTGCTTACATTCTGTACTTTCTCACAATCACAACAAGCGTCTTATTGTCTCATTATGACCCTGTTTCATCTTTAACCTTTGACCTCTCCCTTGCAGGACTCATTATCCACGAGGGCTCCGCAGTTTTCCGCATCTTTAAACGTTGGCAGGCCGTGAACCAGCAGTGGAGGGTTTTGAACTATGAAAAATCCAAGGACCTGGGTGAGCCGAGTAGTTTGAACTCAAAACCCGGAGAGAGAGCGGCGGCTGCAGGTGGGACGGTGGACAGCAGGGGGCATCCCATCCGGAGATACGCCATAAGAACTATCTTCCATCAGAACTGTGGGTTCACTTTACTGCATGTACTGAACCAGATCAGAGCCAGAGGGCTGCACCGGAGAGGCCAGGAAGTAGTCATGAGGGTTACCACTGTATGAGAAGAACTATTTATGACGACTAAGACGTAAGAACTGAAATTACACTTGGGACAATATAGGGTTTTTAATGCAACGCAAACACTGTCACACATTTTTGGAGTGAAGTAAGTAAAAATGAACATGGGACTTAAGGAGAAAAAGAAAAACAGTGTGGAACGATGTGATATTATAAAAAGATCTACATCACTGCCATTGCACACAGCAAAAAATGACATCAGGATCTGTTAAAATGACTTGAATTACAAATATGTCGTGATTTTTTAATCTTTTCATTTCCCTTTTTAATTTGCATCGGATCCAGAATACACACTTCACACTTAAATGCTTTATGAAGATGTGAGTCTGGTCACCGGTGAATCTCTCTGTTTCCAGATGGGTATGATTAGCCAATCAGGGACGTGCATGGTCCGTCTGTATCAAAACAAATATGGCTGCTTACGAGGGATAAAGAAAGTGAAAAAGTATCACAGGGGACTGATAAACATGGACGATTTCTGCAGAATTAATGAGTAAAGTGCTAAACTTTGCTAATCTGAGGTGAGGAAAATGTGATTTTGTTCTACATGACAATGACCAATGAGCTCCTCTGTTTCACATGCGTTACTGAAATAAACAAAACTGATTGGACGATCATGTTTGGTTCTGGCCCGAGACACATCAGAGGGCGTGGTAACCAGACTGATATCGCTTTGCATAACAAACACAGAGAGACATCGCTCTGGATTTACCAGGCAATGTATTAAGTACAATATTTAAGTTTTATTTGTTTTTCTTAAATTTTTACTTGACATAAAGTTAGATTCTTGAAGGTGCTATGCCGAAAATTATTTTTGCAAATGAGTAAATCCTTTAATTTTCCATGATATTGATCGCAAACCCAGAAGAAAGAGACAAACGCTAAAAGCTGATTGGCTGAGTGTTGGTATTCCTGCTTCACTTTGCTGTTTTAAAGCTGTACACGCTACCAAAAAAACATGCATGTGAATACGAGCAATGTACCTCAGAACCACTCCAGACAGGTGTAAATACAGACTTCCTCCTTTCACAGGTTTGACAGTTTAACTTTAATTCAAGTCATTTTAATGTGTCAAAATGTTACTTTTTGCGGTGGATCAGTCATGTTTTGGTTCGTGGGTCACATACATTTGGGAACTGTCTAAATCATGAAATTGTAACGAGAAAGAATGACTCAGAATTTGGTTGTAGGATGACATGGTGTGGCTCAGTGGTAGAACTGCAGCACTTAAACAGGCCGGGCTCCAGTTTTTAGGTTTTCCAAATGTAATTCCCAAATTTGTGGCGTCCTGTCAAAAAAAAATAGGAAAATGGTAAATGGGGTAACAGAAAGTTGGAAGGAGAAAAGCTGTACAAAATGTTAGCAGCTTAGGTTGTTTTTTAAGAGCGCTAGCAGCCAAAACATACCGATAAAGTAAATACATCTACTACTATACTGTGTTTAAAAAGAACCCAAGTTTTTAATGTTTAAAGAAAAACAAAATTATTGTTTTTGGAATAGGCTCTACAAAATGTTGAGTGAAATGGTGAATAAAGTTTGATATAAACTAAAATTGTAATGTAATTTTCCAAAACATTATAACCTTATGTTTCTCCAAACCAAATCCACCAATTTTGAACCCCCAAAGACACTTTACACTGCATAATCCATTCACTCCATAACTGGTCGTGATAAGCTGATATCGTAGCCACAGCTGTCCTGGGGTAGACTGATCTCCAAGGCTGACAATCTGCGCCATCGGCCCCTCTTATCACCACTAGTCACTCATGGATCCAAAAGTGATGAGAAATGTGGATCATTACCATAGCAATTAACAATTCAAATGAACAAAATCATGCTTCAAAGAAAGGAATAAGTTCTGTTTACATGTGAAATCAGGATTGTTCATAAAATTGAGTGATGTTGTCATTATAAAGTTGTTTTTTCTACAAATTTGTTCTGTTATTTATTCATGTGTTTATTTGTGAGGATCTCTGCAACATTTTTTATATTTATTTGAATACATGTGCCATAAAAATATCTGTAAAAGTCTGATAAAAAAAAAAAAAAAAGGCTGGAAACATGGTGTGCTGAAAGAAACTGATGCGTTGTGTTGTGTTGAGAAGGTTTGGTTTGTCTCTTGTTTTGTCTCTGATCCAGTCTAAGGTTGAGTGATCCGATTACCTCTGAGTCATTCGGATCTGTACAGTAAAAACCTGTAAACACATTTTACTCTAAACAGAGACTCGTGACTCAGAGACGATCCTCTTCACAGCATACGATAATAAAGACGTTATTCCTTTCATAAGTTTGTTTGTTTGTTGGTCAGTGCATCTAAAAGCACGCATACATGCCAGGTCCAATGAAGAGGTAACTTTTATGCAATGCTTTAATCAACCTTTTGAGTTATTTTCTCATTTGAATATATTGCTCTTTTATTGGGTTAGGGATAGGTTAGGTTAGGGTTAGGATTAGGGCGTTTTATATATTTTCATTTAAAGTGCACTTACTAATTATTTATATTAAAATATTACAAAAATATGATAATAAAAAAAACTATGATGAACAAAAACAGCAGTAAATATGAAATAACACATGAGCAATTTCACAAAATCAAATGCGTTTGGAAATAATATTTTTTTTTATTTTTATTTTTTGTAATTTTCAAGAAAAAATTAACTGTTCCTTTTTTAATCTAGTAAATAAATACTACTACTTTTTGGTTACTACTTTACTTACTTTTTGAAATTTTATTTTTATTTTTTTACTTTTCATAGACCAACTCTTATTGCAATAATAGCCTATATTTGTTTCTTTATCAGAAAGTCTTGTTATAGAAGTAGGCCTGTGATACATTCATTCATGCATTCATTTGAGCAACAATCAGACCATAAGGAATAACAAAATTCACACTTGCATTGAATAAACCGGGTAAACTTTTTATTTTATTTTTATATTTTACATGCATTGTCCGAGAAAAAAACTTAACAAAACAAAACCTAATCAAAATGTAAAAATGTGTTGAGCAAGCCGTAAACTGGTGTATAGTTTCAAACACCCAAAAACATAACGCGAAAAAATGCTAAAAAACAAAAAAAACAAAAAAACAAACAAACAACATTTTCCTAAACCTGGCAACCCGCGCGGAACTCCAGCGATGACGTCAAAATCCTGCGACGCGCGACCGGCGATTTCAGAAACAAACGTGATTTTTGACAGCTGTGAATGATCATCGGTGGATAACTCTGTATTTATTGATTCTCGCTGGGAAAAAGGTTACATTTCTAAGCCGCGATGACGACCTCTATGCCGCAGAAGAAGTTTTACAGACAGCGGGCTCACTCCAACCCCATGGCGCACCACGAGTTCGACTAGTGAGTCCAGCTAAACGTGTGAAACAGTCCCGCATTCAAGAACAAACGGGCTCTAAAATGATATTATATTTACTAATTAAGTATTCAAGGCATGGTTACAAGAAAGTGCATGGGTAGATTGTTCATACGGAGTTGGGAGTTTAAGAAATAATGTTATCAGTTATCAAAAACACAAAATAACACAGACAAGTGAAATCTTGTGTGTCAAAATAAATGGCAAATGGCCTTTTATAGATTTACAAAACAGTGAAAACCAGTGTCTTCCTCAACCAATGTAATAACTGACTGTAAGGTGTCTAATTTTTCTATTGATAAATTGGGATTGGGCTTTATTTTGTCTTCTCTTAAAACTAATACAAATTGGATTTAATATTGATTTTCTAAAAATAATCAAAGCAGACTGTTAATCATTGCTATTTAACACAAAACATAGTTTCTCCCTGCAAAGTCTGACCTCTGCTTCTAACTACAGGGTTTTACTGGCAGAGCATTGGCTGTGAACCTCTCATTAAAAAAAATTCAAACCAAGCTGATCATTGAAGAGTTGAAATTATCTTTGTTAAATTGGGTTAAATGGAGAGCCCTGTGTAAAATTGAAGCAAAAAATGCAGAATATACCCTTGATTGGAATATTAAGCTGCCATTTTGCCAGTTAAGAATAAGTTATTATAGACGACACACTAAACTCTCCCACTGCAATTGCATTGCATATTTGTGTTTCCTGTGCAGTCCGGTGTGCCCAGAGGAGATGGACTGGGCAGAGCTGTACCCACACTTCTTCAAAGAGAATATTCCAGATTCAGAGAAAACCCCAAAAGTGGAGTTTGCAGATATTGGCTGTGGATATGGAGGACTTTTAGGTTGGTACTTACCTCCTGTTTAACATTATGATTATTGTAATAGTACGCCTTCAAACAAATGCAGTGTTTAAACAGCATTTGTGGTACTCTTTGTTTTGGTACATCAACATCTTTATTATTTGTTCAATCACTTAAAGTGCACTATGGGACTTTTCTGGTGCAGGGCTCTTTGTTCTTTCATTGTTTTCCTTACACTTTAATGCGCTTTAGAGGGCTGTTAAAGCCTCTCAGAGCGCTACACTGTAGTCATTATTCATTCACTCAACACTCTGTGGTGGTAAGCTACAGCTGCCCTGGGGTTGACTAATGGAAACGATCTGCCAATATGCACCATTGGCCCCTCTGACCAACACACACCGCATTCAGACTATGGAAAGTGGGTGAAGTGTCTTGCCTAAGGACATAATGTCAGAACTTTGTCCAAACGGGAATTGGTCTAACTTTGTTGGGAGAACATTGCTCTAAACTCTGAGCTGCCACTTCCTTGTCTCCATGGAGATGTGTGAACATAGAGCTGCATTAAACAGAGAAGCACTGAATTGCCACATTACGATAACATCAAAACTGTCACTGTAACCAGATCACAATTAGAATTGAATTATCAGTGTGTCTCATGTCACTTACCACTGCAACCCTGTCGGATGAGGTGGACATCTCAAATGCTATAATTCTTGTCCTGTCTCTTTCCAGTGGAGCTGTCGACGTTGTTCCCAGAGCAGCTGATGTTGGGGATGGAGATCAGAGTCAAAGTGTCCGATTATGTTCGAGATCGGATCAAGGCACTTCGGGAAGCTGAGCCCGGAAAGTACCAGAACATCGCCTGTATCCGTGGCAATGCCATGAAGTACTTGCCCAACTTCTTCACCAAGGGACAGGTACGATTTACACAGTAGTATAGTATAAGAAGGCTAAACTTACCCACAGACCATTCACACTAAAACGCTTGAGAATGGATAAGTGCCAAAATATCAACAACTTGTTAAAATAGGTAAGGGTATACCTTGTTCAGTTTACCTTTTCAATATAATATGGTCACGTTTGACGGACCGGATTAATAAGCCCAAAGGGCCATTTGTGGCCCCTGGGCCGTAGTTTGCCTATGCCTGGTGTAGACACTCTAGTATAGATGGAAAGATATTTCACTTCATATACATTTAAGTAGAGCTTTGCAATTAATCACATTTAAATTACAATTGCGTCTATTGCTCTCATTCTGCCCAGTAATCGATTCAAATTCAAATAAAAATTTGAATAATTGTGATTTTAGCTATGATTTAAATAATGACGATAATGGTTGTTTTCCCTATGTATCGTGTGATCTGTATGTTTGTTTTTTGCTTTATTTTTATATGAATAACTTTAATCTGCTTCAAAGTGCAGTAGAAATAAACTTAAATTGAATTATTTATTTCAAACAAGGCTAGTGCTGGGGACTAGAAAAGCCAGGACTAAAGCCAGGACTAAACACATTGTTTTGATGTACCTCTTTTAGTGCTTTAACAAAGATCAGGTTGTCATGTTATTCTCGTATTTGGGCAGCCTTGGAATTTTAGGTTATAAGAAGGAGAAAACCAAAGGGGGTAAGGGGTCTAAAGTCATATAACACCTTTATATTTACATCCTCACTATATGTATTACTGCTGTAGTCGACAAAAGAAATTCTTGTTGGAGATATGTCCCACCGATTGATTGGTTGGTTGACTGAAAAGGGGGCACTGCAAAAGCTCTCAAAATTATTATCTATGTATCTGACCCTAACTGCACCCACAAGACTGCACCCGCAGGGGGAGTTCAAGTGAAAACAGCTATTTATACAGAAAAAAAGTACTAGTAAACAATGTATTTATATAAAGAGTTTTTAAAGAGCCCATATTACGCAATTTTTTAAATCTACCGTAAATTTCGGATTATAAGCCGCTACTTTTTTTCCACGCTTTGAACCCTGCGGCTTTTACAGCAGTGCGGCTTATATATGGAATTTTACTGGATAACGGCCCCTGGGGGGCGCTCTCTAGCTGTAAACATAAAAGTGAGACAGACGTGGGGAAAGATTCTGCTCTGAAGAATTCACTAGTTTTGATTTTGAACGATCATTTTGCGCATCATGAAATGGATATGATGCCGTTTTTAAGATAAAGAAACAGAAAGGAAACAGAGCAGGGGTCGGCCTTTAACACGCAAAGAGCCATTTGGACCCACTTTCCACGTAAAATAAAACACTGGGAGCCGCAAATACTTTTTGACATCTAAAATGAAGATAACACTGTATAATAACAATAATGTAACGGAATAATGTAGGTTTTACTTTCACGGACAAGCCTTCTACACGTGGCAGATAAATATGGCAAAAACAACTTAAGTGCATTAAAAAATACAACTCACCAAACCGCTGCATCATGCATCGCGCTGATTATGTGATTATGTCTACTCTACTCCGCAGTTTCTTTAAAAAAACAACAACAAAAAAACTCGTAGCGTATCGTTTAATCCCAGGTGCTTATTCTCCATGTGCCAAAGCAGTTTTGAAGGTTTCATTGCCTTATTTGCTTTTCCCGTATGTTACGCAGAGCGGACTGTGCGTGAGTCACCTGTAGCGACAAACCCAGATTTTAAGTAGGCATTGTCTGTTAAATTTATCTTTCTTTTTCTTGGAGATCGTAGTCTCCTCTTCTGGCTCCTCAGTTGTCCTTTTCCCCTTTGTTAAAAGCTCTCCAAAGACTTTTGTTTTGGCTCATTTTCACTCGCTTTTGGCTCTACTTTTGTGCGTCGTGTCTGATGTGTTATACGTGATACGTCACCGCGGAGACAAGAGCAGATAATAAACTTGCTACTACATCAAATAGATTTCTGTGGCGATTTCCAGCAGGATTTTCATGATACATCTACGGACGAGCTTATTAGTGTGTCATTAGGGACGGGCCAAAGTTGCTCCTGACCCCTGCACAACGTCTGAAAATCAGGGCTCTTTACGCAGGACAGTGAGCTGTGTCTGTGTCAGTTCCCAAGCCACGCAGAGCCGCAGTATAAGGCTGAAAGAGGCGCATACGGCTCCGGAGCCGCGAGTTGCCGACCCCTGAAATAGAGCCACTGCACGTAAGCTCGACATCAATGAATCCAACTTGGTCAATGTAAAAAGACGACAAAAGTTTTCAGAGGAAATAAAAGCAGATTTTCCGTGTTGGTGCAGCTTTATTTTCTAAACCTGCAGATGTGTTCATCCCGTGTTGATGTCGTGTTGGTGCCAATTTTCAGGCACAGTTTAAAAAAAAGCGTGTCGGTGCACCGTCTTTCTGTGTAAATATCTCATGTTACAATATGAAAACCTGCGGCTTTTATTCAGGTGCGGCTTATATATGTACAAAATTGATTTTCTCTTCAAATTTAGCTGGTGCGGCTTATATCAAGGTGCGCTCTGTAGTCCGAAATTTACGGTATGTTCTAATGTTGTTTCCTCATCACAAACACACTTGGAGTTGTGTTTTGTTTCATTCACACATGTTTAACACACAAACCCTGCATATTTAGGCTGAGTTCTTCTCTCAAACGGAAAACACTCTGTTCAATCTGATGATGTAATACAGGAAGTGCTCCACTGTGTTTTTAAACTCCATACACCTTCAGTAGAAACATTTGGATAATTTCAGCCCTGGAATTGCCAATCTCTACTGAAATAAAGGTAAAAGGAGCTGTTAACTTAAAAACTATGGCTTCATGACATCACAAGGTGGAGCAGAGCATTTTGAATTTTGGAGATGTAACAGACTAATAGTAAATTGTTACTCAAACATGTGAATGAAACAAAACACAACTCCAGGTATGTTTTTGAGGAGGTAACAACATTGTAACACTACTTAAAGCTCGTGAGAGTCAATTTTCTATAATATAGGATCTTAAATCTTCCTTTTTACATATAAATACCAAAAAATACCAAATCTTCAGCTGAGTCACTCACAACTTCTCCTTTTTCCTGTTGTCCCATATAATTCTTATAATCTAAATACAATTAGAAATTTACTAATACAAGTTTTGGTGAACTAAAACTCCGTCAACCAATTAATCGAGTAAATGACTATTAACAATTACAGTATGAGTATTTTTTAAAGTGTCCTGGATACTGCCTCATGCCCCAAGTAGCCATACTTCCGTCCTCCCATGAACCACCGTCTAAACTTCAGGGTGAGGCAAGGTCTTTCACATAAGCTCCTCACTAAACGTAGCACACTGCATTACATGTCAGCTCCATAATCCTCCGCATATGTGATTTTTATAGTGCCGTTTCACCCCATGGCTCTTGTAACTTAAATAAAAAGTCACTGATGTCTCTCCCTGAAGTATCTGAATGACAACCCCATCCATCACTACCTGCAGTTTCTACACCCAATGCCAATTCCTAAGACTTAAATATTTCTTTGTACAGTAGGGGTCTATAATATTAAGTTCTGTACATACAAGCCCCCTGCCTCTTAAACTGTACATGGCATGGCTCCCAGGACTAAATGAAAAATGCATGGTTGGTTGATCCTTATACGGGTATTTTTAGGCAATTTATTTCAGGCCTGGCTTTTGAAATGCGGCCTACACATAAAGATAAACATATAAACTAATCCCTGTTCTTGTACCATAGTCCCGCAGTTCAGTAATTGCTCATTAAACGCTGCCTTTTATAACCTTAAATTAGGCTTAACCTCAAAATCCAAGTCCGTGCCAAGTTTTCGGAGTACTTCCCCCATTATATTTTACATATGGCCTGGATTAATTTGAAAGGAATGCTTAATAAATTGAGAAATTCATTTGCACAAAAGCGCCATTGAAGGATATACAAGCTAGCACATCAGCTTAGCATAGTGTGTTAGCCAATTAGCAGCAGTAATCTTTTGATTTTGGTAGATTACGTTGCGTGGTCCGGACAAGGGTTAAGTTGGGCATTGAAGTTCACCTCAAATAGCCCATTGCGGGGATATGAAGTAGTAAAAGTACACAAGGGAGTGATACTGTACTCATGACGTGTTTAAACCATATGTTAAATATAGGTGTTTTTTAATCAAATAAGACCCTTTATTTATATAGCATGTGGATGGGCGCCATGCCAAGATGAGCAGCTTTCCAGATGCGTAGAGCTGAGACTGTAAAAATTTGTAAAAAGTACTGTTATTTCAGGTCACTCAATTAAATTACACTCTAACTTTACCTTAAAAAACTCTATGTACATTTAGAACAAGGCAAGTTTATTTGTAGAGCATGACTGGTACACAAAATCATTCAAAGAGCTTTACAGAATAAGAAAGACGGTAAAATTACAATGCAAACAAATCAAACCATAAATAATCATCGTAAAATGAACATTAAAGGAGAAAAGTGCAGAATAAAAACAATAAAAACTTTCAGTCATATGCACAGCTAAACAGAACCGTTTGGAGCCTGGATTTAAACATTGTTAAAATAGAGGCCTGTTTCACATCTTCAGGAAGACTGTTTCAGGTTTTAGCAGCACAAAACTCAAATGCTGATTCACCATTTTTAGTCCCTGTTTAGTCCCTGTTTAGTCCCTGTTTAGTCCCTGTTTAGTCCCTGTTTAGTCCCTGTTTAGTCCCTGTTTAATCCCTGTTTAGTCCCTGTTTAGTCCACGTTTAGTCCACGTTTAGTCCCTGTTTAGTCCACGTTTAGTCCACGTTTAGTCCACGTTTAGTCCACGTTTAGTCCACGTTTAGTCCACGTTTAGTCCACGTTTAGTCCACGTTTAGTCCACGTTTAGTCCGGGGACTCACACCCGGCCAGGGCCTTTCCTCTGGAGCTTCTTAATTTATTTCTCCATCACAACAGATTAGCAGATGCTTGTAGAGTTAATCTGTAAACCTTCACCTATCTACTATACTGTTGAGATTGACCCCACTGTGTTCATGACCCAGTTCTCATTGCCCACCCACCACAGTGTTTTAATGTATTTCCAATGTATCTTCTTCCTTACATGCATGGACTGTTGAACCAGCGCGTTCTCAAACTTAAAAAAAAAATACATTTTTTTCCCTTTTTTTCCCAAAGTAAAGGATTTTCCACTTTCTAACTGCTCCCCTCGGGCTGTCGTCTTCCCTAGTGATTAGAACGTATCTTTCTGTCTATCCCTGACGTTATTTATTTAAGCTAATAAAAAGCTGACAGCTTGGGGCGTTTAATGTAATAGCCAGGCTAGTATCAATGGGGCCTGCTCTTGAGCACTTGTCGAAATGTACGGAAACTTTACAGGAGAAAAATCTTGGAGGGATTTTCCGACCAACACATATTTAGGGTGATGACATTTTAAAGGTGCAATGTGTAACTTTTCTGATGGGGGTCTGCTACCTGCTAGTCTTCATGGGGATCGTAATTTCTTTGCCTGGAATGTTCCACAGTATGTACGTATCTGTCTTGTATTTATTCAGTTACTAATTGGTTCTTGTGTTAAAAAAAATTAATAAAAACTGTGAGTGGGGTCACCTCTCCACAGAAGTCACCTGTAACTTTGCCCGATGGCTTCACACTCTTGTGTCCATGGAGATGTATACATTTAAATCAGACCTATTGTGCTCGTGTCGCTCTATAGTTATAATCTCTGACACCTGTGGATCATTGTGTTATAATGTGCACATTTTAAATCACAATATTCATTTAAAACGGCGTCCACTGACTTCCGCGTTACAAAACTGAGGTACCCAATGGGAGCTGACGTCACCATAAACGCCATCACAACAAAGAGGCATGTAGCTGTCAGCGCCTCCTGTGGATAGCTGCACATCACACTAGCGAACAGCAGATTTTTTTTCATTTGAACCAAAATGACTACATGACGCAGACGAATCCTAATAGTACCACTGATTACTAAAATAAAACTGGAGAAGGAAGTGTGTACATCAAAGTGGGCTTGTACGTCACAGTGGGCCTGTACCGTGGAGGTGAAAATGAGGATTGATCGACAAAATGGCATCTTGAAATTAAGAGATTAAAGATTGCTCCCGACTCACTCTGTAAACAGCTTCATAGGGAAATGAGAACAGGGAAACGACTATAACATGGTTGAAAGCTCTGAAAAGTCCATCTTGCTGAGTAGGTCTGATTTAATGCCATACTGTGGAGCATCACGCTAGAAAACCATAGAAACAAGCAGGTGGCTCATAGACTTTTGTTGTTTTCAGATACTGCGTTGCTTTAATTGATTATTTTTCTCATGTCTTGCAGCTCAGTAAGATGTTTTTCCTGTTTCCGGATCCACATTTTAAAAAGAACAAACACAAGTGGAGGATTATCAGTCCCACGCTGCTGGCTGAATACGCTTACACTCTGAGAATCGGGGTACGTAGAGGTTCTGGTTTTGTGTGACATTGAAACATTATCTTGAGAAAAGTTTGAAATAAATGTAAAATAAATAAATGGCCACAAGGGGGATATTAAGTTTTATATGTGGTATTGTTTACTAAACGATCACATGTAAATTGTTGTTTTATTTTTATATATTCTAGAAACAAATTCATTGACTTCCTGTTCAAAAGTGGAGCAGGCAGTGATTTTTTTTTTTTTTTTAAAGATTTTTATTCAACTTACATGCGTGGACTGTTGAATCAACGCTCACTCAAACTTAAGAGTTTTTTCCTTCACAAAAATCATCTCAAAGTAAAGGATTTTCCACTTTCTAACTGCTCCCCTCAGGCTGCAGTCTCCTCTAGTGATTAGACCGTGGCTGTGTCTGAATGTCCACAATATTCCCTACAGGGGGCACTATTTAGGGGTCACGGCATTTTTAATGGTGTCTGAATGTCCATTTGGTGAAAAAGTAGTGCACTTAAATTTCCCACAATATACCTTGAAAAGTAGTGGGCATCTCTGGTCACTAGGCTGGTCAATATAGACCACAATGCATTGCAAGAATCGTAAAAACAACAGGGGACAGAGACAGGTCTTTAACTGGACACAACTCGACTGAATGAAGCAGAGAGAAGTGCTGGTTTATCTCACTTGTAGATCCTTATAATGAATAAAACACTCGCTGTGTAAAGTTGCTAGCGTTAACCGCTTACCTTAGCTTGAGCTGTTAACAGAGTGAGAATTTCCATTTTGAATTTTGTCTGAGATATGATTTACATGACATCCAGCTTGACAAAAACTTGCATGATTATTATTAGTCCATAAAGACTTGTGCCGGTTCAATCTGATTGTTATTTATGACAGAAATTAAGTTAAGAGTTTAGCCTTTAGGCTTCTTTTTTCACCCTGACGCTAGAATCATGTAACCTGAAGGTCATGAGCCCAGTTTCCGAATCGCTATGTGAATAAGGCTCTATAGAGTTCACTAAATAGTGCAGGGTATGTAGTGAATGAGGGCTAAGGGTGGGCATTTGGACACAGCTCATATCTTTCTCTTTGTGTAGCGTAATTTCTGTTGCAAGTACCACCACTGTGGGCGGGGACATGTGGTAGATGAAAACTGACATTTTCTGAGCACTTAAATCTCAAATGCAGGATGATGGAACTCAGGACTTTGTCAGCAAAAATAATAGAACTTTCAGCCATCCTAATGTTAAACTAATGAGAATGAAATTGTTTTTGAAAATGTGTGAAGCACTGCAAATAGAACTCTGTGGGAAAACCATAATGAAGTGGTCAGTTTGGGCAGCAGTGGCTCAGTTGGTAGAGTGTTTGTCCACTAATCTAAAGGCTGGGGGGAAAGAGCTGTCCGATCCACTCGCAGGTTGGCAGTGCGATTCCAGCTCCCACAGATGAATGCTGTCGTTGTGTCCTTGTGCAAGACATTTAACCCACCTTGTGTTACCTTGAGCCACCTCACTCTGGATTGGCTCTTTGGTTGCTATAAGACTCGTGGTTGGAATTCCTAACATGCAACTCGGCTCCAAATTGGCCCCTATAACTGCTCTACCCTCGATGAGCTTCATTTGACGGGAGCCGAACATTTTGGTGACTTCACACTCACTTAGTCCACTTCTTTACACAGTCTAGGGTCTGTCTCCACTGGTGTCTGAATGTGTGTGTGAATGGGTGAGTGGTTCCTTGATGTAAAGCGCTTTGAAGGTGGCCATTTACCATTCATGAAAGTCAAAGTTGAGTTGTCCCTCTTTTCCTCCTGGTTCAGCTCAGGACACACACATCTCTGTAGGCGACTGTAGAGTAAGCTCCAGCCTGCAGACAGGTTTGAAGTGAATGCGCCTGAGCCCACTTGAGTCTAACACTTGTTAGGTTGAAGCTTAATGACACGATTAGAGTGAAAACGGTTCTCACACAGGCACAAATCAGCTCAATATCGACTAACGAATGAAGACTGTGTAAAGCTCAAATGTCCTTACAAACAGGTCAGGGATTAAACGGCTCCACAATGGGCACGACTACCTCTGAGGGATATGAAGAGAATGGAACCACATACTGCAACAACTCTGCCAGTCAGTGTCTTTATGAGAATTTTTTATATATATATATATATATATATATATATATATATATATATGTATATATAAATTAATTACTTTTTATGTATTAATATTATCATTATTATTCCATCTTCCATCATAATTACATTTATTTATGTGAAGCCCAAAATTACAACAGCAGTCGCCTCTGAGGGCTGAACATGAGAATTGATTTAACCAACAGAAAGTTAGAAAATCAACAATGAAACTGAAACAGACAAGCAAATGAATCAACAGAAAACAAGCAAATGGATAACTGTCCCAGAGCGCCCCCTGTACTTAGACCCTCCTTCTTGGCAAGGAAAAACTGAAATAAACCCAGTGGGAAAAAGGGAAACCTCAAGGAGAACCACAATGAAGGAGGACAGACTGCCAGGGCGGACGGGTGCAGATGAGTCCAGGACTAATGCGCATCCATTTGTCGATAGAGTTCAAGTCTATAGGTCCAGAGCCCACTCAACTAAGGACAGAGAGAGGCCCACCTACGGCAGGACGGGAACCACCCTAACCAGGCACTGGGCCATCCAGCCAGGCAAGGGAATGGAGGGTCTGGGTCCACAGAACAGAATCAGGGCACAGGAGGGCATCTAGGGTCCAGTCATCACTGGGCGGTCAGCAGCCAGGCACCTGAAACAGCTAGGAGTGGGACAGGGAATAACATGTGAACAGCAATGAACGAACTCCGGGTGAACTGAATAGTGTTGTTGACAGGGAAAATAGGAGGAAAACAGAGGATAGTGCTCAGGTTACCATACTTCGACCAGCATAACTACCCCTAGGCAGCTTAACTAAAATTGCAAGTTTTATTTCTGCTCCTAACTGGCCTGGCCATGAGCTCATTCAGAGAGGAACGTTTTAAGCCTTGTCTTAAATGTAGAGACTGTGGTGGCCTCTTTAACATGAGCAGGGAGCTGATTCCATTATATTTTACTGGTATTTAGTGAAAAAATTTGCACAATTGTAGATCACCATTGTTTATTGTAAATTGCAATATTACTTGACAAACTGTATGCCGCCTGTGCTCTTACAGTTTTAAAAAGTTATTTCAATCCCAACTGCACTATGGGCCCTTTAATCATGGAACCTGCTGATAATATTAAAATCATAGCGATTCATATCCAGAACATTTTTAAACTGTCAGCAGCTTTAATCATTATTGTGACATAATTGTTAATCGCTGTTTTTATCTTGTTTTTATTAGTACAAGTGTAGTAGCCGTTCACTAGTTACCAGAAAAAGCCTAATCTGTCTGTGTTTAATCAGTAGAACTTTATGTGCAGACTCGGGCTGGTGAATGTGTGTCAATCTAGTTTTCTGTGAATCCCAGTTCTAGTGAAGCTATCGGCCTCGCTAAAGTAAACCGCTCCATACGGGTGACTGGCCTCTGTGTTGGCTCTGGATATTTTTATCTCTGCCCCCGTGCATTGCTCTCCTGAGGTGATGACATGGGCCGAACACGCTGGAACTTTTGACACAATTTAAGGGGAACTGAGGAAAAAACCTGGTAGAATATGTAATGATTGATGGATAATGTTTGATGGGTAAATATGGGCTTGTCTGGTTATGCAGGGGCTGGTTTACACAAACACAGACGTGGAGGAGGTGCATCTGTGGATGGTCAAGCATTTCACCGAACACCCGCTGTTCACAAGAGTCTCAGAGGATGAGCTGGTACGTAGAGGTCCTGTATTACACAAAATGGAGTCTTGTGAGGTTTAGGTCATGTTATAATGCTGTTACCTCCTCAAAAACATACCTGGAGTTTCATTCACACATGTCTGATTAATCCTGCATTATTAGTCTGTTTACGTCTCCAAAGGTCAAAACACTCCGTTCCACCTTGTGATGTCATGAAACACTAGTTTTCTTAATATCTACCTTTTATCTTTTGTGTAGTAGAGCTCGGTTATTCCAGGGCTGAAATTATCCAAATGATTGTAGTGAAAGTGTATGAAGTTTAAAAACACAGTGGAGCACTTCCTTTATTACCACATTATGACATCACAAGGTGGAACGGAGTATTTCAGAACTCAGAACTAAATATGCAGAGTTTGTGTGTTAAACATGTGTGAATGAAACAAAACACAACTCCAGGTCTGTTTGTGATGAGGAAACAACATTATAACAGATCAGAAAAAGGCATGATATGGGTCCTTTAAAGGTTCTGTACTAGGGCTGTCAAAAGTATCGAAAATCAAATACTAATCGGTACTAAAACCATTTGAGCAGGTATCGATATTAAAAACCCACATTCAGGGGACAAAATGAACCTTTCCTGAAGCTTTACAATGATGTTGAGCTATATCTTTCACAAGTATAAGACACATAAACTAGTATACACCCATGGACCACTATGAAAAGAAAGTACTACCTTTAAAGTGGAAAATCACATTCTGTTGTCTAAAGAAAGAGTGTTTTTATTATCATCGTTGTGTCGGAATCTGTATTGAGTATCGAGTCTGTTCCTTAGCATCAAGACACTGCTCTATACTCAATTTCTTCCCATGTATTGCCCCAGTACAGAGTGAGTCCTGAGTTGACACTTGTTGTTTTCCTCTAGTTTCTGCGTGCGTTACGGCCTACAGTAGCCCTTGTGTTCAGAAAATAAACAAGCAGAGGAAATTCAGTGTGTTACCTTCACATCTCGACTATTTAAAAATGATTCAGGAAAGGTCCAAATTTTGCCCCATTTTGTTCAGTATCAATACTTTTTCACATGAGTATCTAGGTTCAATACTTATTTTTGTATCAGTTAGTATCTGGGATTTGATTTTTTGGCAGCTTTAATTAATTGTCTTATATCTGTTCTGTTTTTACGTAAATGTATTTTTTTTGTTCTCTCTATGGAGGCTGAAGACATCATTGTGGGTCGCCTGGGCTCCTGTACAGAGGAGGGCAAGAAGGTGCTGAGAAACGGAGGAAAAAACTATCTCGCCGTTTTCAGACGAGTCCTGGATCCAAACCAGGGTCTAAACTAAGGTCCAGACCGAGAACTAAACCAGGACTAGACTTGGTAGTAAAGTGAAATCTGTGAGAACGGACTGGTACAACTGGATCAGGATTCTTAAGCCCAAATACCACTGGACGTTTTGTATTATAATGTAAAAACGTGTACAAATTTTATATATTTCTACTTTTTATTCATAATGTTTCTTGCTTCACGAGATGATTTTTGTTAAAATCTTACTTTTAAGAGGAATATTTTGTGTTAAGTTTAAAAAGCGTGCCCAATAAAAAAATAACACAACAAAATAAAGTGGGTCTGAAGAACTCCTCTCAAAACCTGTTTCGAATTCTTTCTTTTTATAGAAAATTGTGGAAGAATTACTCTATTTTGTCACTAGTAAAAGTACACATACTGGAGCAAGCTGATTTTTTTCATGTGATAGTTTTAGTTAAGTAAAAGTATTTAAGTACCTGTTTAAAAATGTACTTTAAGAGTAAAAAGTAAAAGTATTTGACACAGATTTTGAGATCTAAAAAAGCTTCAAATGTAATGATTTTGATAAAGATTTGAGCTGAATTTTGTTCAACAGAAAGCAACTAGATGTTTTTATTTGTATATGTTTTTGTTATATTTTTGTTTATGAACCCTCAGCCTTTTCAGCAGGCCTCAAACTAATGAAAAATACTTTTACTTTTCAGTCCTGATAAAAAATGTAGTAGAGTAGAAAGTTCAGATACTGCTTTCAAATGTAGTGAAGTAAAAGTAAAACGTATCCACTGTAAAATCTACTTAAGAATTTTTTAGGTATTTGTTACTTAAATACAGTACTTTACTACTTTTACTTTGTTACGTTCCATCACTGATTGGAGGGACAGGTGGATGAAGGCCGGTACTTGTAAAGAGCACAGTGTTATATTTCCCATGTCCATAGATTTATAGATTTATAGATCTATAGATGTACAGATTTCTGAAGCAGTGTTTTTTATAGTTGTGTTTTGTCAGACGGAGGGCAGGACGGAGCAGGTCTGAGGGGCTGCAAGGCACAGACCAATTTGAGGATCTGTGGAGGAGCTGAAGTTTTGCAGATATGGGAATGTTTAAGAAGACTTTTGTACTTTTTAGGATGTAGTAATAAACCATAACACACATACTGCAGATTTATGTTTGTATCGTAAACACAATATTGATCTAAAATGGCAGTTCCTCTTCACTGAAAGACCCATTTCCATCATAGTTGCTGTTTTGTTTCTTTGAAGCCAGCAGTGCATTTTCATTTACTTGTAGCAATTTTTGACATTTTCAGAGTTTGTTTCTGCCAATGGTGCAGATTGGCAACCTCATTTTTGTAAGTTTACTACAGGGCAGGTGTAGCTACAGAATGACCTTACCACCACCACAGTTGAGGAGGACTGTATAATGCAAAAAAATATGTCCGAACTAGAACCCAGGGCCCAAATACAACCCTTAGATCATTCTTTTCTTGGGCCTTAAAGCTCCTATATTACACAAAACTGACTCATGAGCTTTAAGCCATGTTATAATGTTGTTGCCTCCTCAAAAACAGACCTGGAGTTGTGTTTTGTTTCATTCACACATGTTTGAGTAACACTTTATTATTTGTCTGTAACATCTCCAAAGCTCAAAATGCTCTGTTCCACCTTGTGATGTCACATAGAGATAGTGTTCAATATAACAGCTGGTTTTTACCTTTTGTTTACTAGAGATTGGCAATTCCAGGGCTGAAATCATCCAAATGATTCTAGTGAAGGCGTATGGAAACACAGTGGAGCACTTCCTGTATGACATCACAAGGTGAAGCAGAGTGTTTTCAATCTTCAGGGTTTGTGTGTTAAACATGTGTGAATGAAACTAAACGCAACTCCAGGTCTGTTTGTGGTGAGGAAATAACATTATAACACAAATCAGAGAAAAGTGTAATATGGACCCTTTAAGCTTCTTGGTGAATTAAAGGTGAAGTGGAACCTTTGTCTCACCTGTCTGACTGGTTCACTGTATAGAACACCTGTCAATGGCTCTCTACAATGTATATGGTCCAAAATCTTGCCCTCATTGATAAGTTACTGACAGTAAATTGTCAGTGTCTAAAAATCACCTTCTAAATCAACTGCAGCTTTAGGGAAACATTATAATTCCATATACATTTTTGCATTTAAAGATTCCATATTACACTATTTTCCAATCTATGTTATAATGTTGTTTCCTCATCACAAACATATAGTTGTGTTTTGTTTCATTCACACATGTTTAACACACAAACCCTGTATATTTTGCCTAAGTTCTTCTCTAAAATTGAAAACACTCTGCTCCACCTTGTGATGTCATGTGGTAATACAGGACATGCTCAAGTAAGTTTTTTAACTCCATACACCTTCACTAGAATCATTTGGATGATTTCAGCCCTGGACTTGCCAATCTCCACTGAACTAAAGGTAAATGGTAGACTTCATGACATCACAAGGTGGAACAGCGCATTTTGAGCTTTTGAGATGTTACAGACTAATAAAGTGTTACTCAAACATGTGTGAAGGAAACAAAACACAACTCCAGGTGTGTTTTTGAGGAGGTAACGACACTATAACGTGACTTAAAACTCACAAGAGTCAATTTTTTTATAATACAGGACCTTAAATAATCCTCCTCGTTTTAGCATATACAAATCCCTGCATACTATTTATTTGACGGAACACAGTCACTCACTGCAAACGCTGAAATCCTGCTTTTTATTTTTGTTCTCTTTAGCAGCAAATCCCCGTGAGTCATCTTTTGAACATAATTTTAGCAAAACAACATCAAACTCTTCGCTCCAGGCATTCAGAAGCATCATAATTTCCTGCAGTGCAGCTGGTGCATTTAGATTCATGACAGAAGTTGGCGTGGGATCGCGGTGTGGGGGTGTTATTGGGGTCAAAGATTAATCTGATGTTTACAGAGGCAGCAGCTCTTTGTGTGTAAATATTCAACCCCCCAAAACCATGTTAATTCTGTAATCCGGGCACGATCAGAGTCCATATAGTACCATTACATCCCAGGACTTCAAATCGCTGTTTTAGTCCGATTATAACGGAATTTTAAATGTGCGTAAACATCATCAGGACAACAGAGGCACAGCACCAGAACAGCAGCGAGCAAGTTAAAGAATTAGACTAAAAAGCAAAAGAAAAATATTAAATCCGTCAACTGGACAAAACGTAGGAGTGGAATTTTTATTTTTGAGTTTTATATTCTTCTTTTTGCTATGGATCAGACCTGGACAACTGAGGGATTACACAGATATTTGAGTACATTTTTATTTTCTCCAGTACAGATACATATCAGAGGTCAAAATAAGACCGCCGTGTTCTATCTGCATCTGTAAAACGCTTCAATGTCAAATAATCAAGAAGTACTCTGTTAGCATGCTAGTTGTTGTTAGCTTTATTGTTACAGTTAACTCTTAATTAATGAGTAGACTGCGTGAAAATAAGAGGAATAACTCTGGGCTACTGCAAAATGTTTAAAATGAACTGATTTTGAACTGTTTTGCACATTTTTTAAGACAGTAAAATGATACAATGCCTTTTCATGTACCATATTTTCCGGAGTATAAGTCACACTGGAGTATAAGTCGCACCAGCCAAAAAATGTATAATAATGAAGAAAAAAACATATTTCACATACAAATTGTATCTGAGTATAAGTCGCACCTCCGGCTGAACTATGAAAAAAAGTGTGACTTATATTTGTCACAACTAACCGTGGGTCGCCAGCGCCTAAACCTGCATATCCGCATTGTTCCCGAAGTTGCCGTGGGAACCCCCATTGTTATTCGGGTTGTATTATTTTTCATGGGGCTGCAGATCTTGACGGCAAATTAGTTCTATGCAGGCTTCAAAGCCATTTTAAAGCCTCCAGAGAATCGGAGCAGTTTTGACTTGTTGGTCAGATGAAAATAGAACGTTTCACTCAAATCAACACTACTTTATATCAGATTTTAGTGGCAAAACTTTTCTCATATTCGCCATTGAAATGAATGTGATTCCAGTTTATCCGGAAGTGCCGCCATAAAGAAAGTGCCGTTTTATTTAGAGGCCAAAGTGGGCGGGGCGGAATTAGACCTGTCACGATAATACATTTTGAAGCTCGATATATTGCTACAGAGAAATATTGTGATAAACAACAATACCGAAACTACTTCATGCCACTAATTAAGATTTAAGTAATACAATGAACATTTTTTTAATAGACTGTTTGTGAGCTGCAACAAATATACAGCAAAATGTACCAATAATTAGCCATAGAAGACATATTCACCCCTCCACAGCTCAAGTCTTATCATATTACAGCAAAAATACACAAAATCTCCCACTTTTGGAAAGAAATACCGTAGTCTCAGGGTAAATTTTGAGGCCCAAAACATATTGTTCCAGGCTTCATATATTGAGTGATAAGTCGATATAGTTATTATCGTGACAGGTCTAGGCGGAATAAGGTCAGTAGAGGCTGCACTAGCACTGATTCATGCTTGGCTGCAGGTGCTGGCGTTTAGCTAGTGACCATTCACATCAGAGTCCTTTTAGGTTTAAACCAACTAGATTTCAGCATTCAGCAACCGAAATGACAGACTGATGTGCGACTCATGCTCTGCTTTCTAATTGGATAATCGTCTTGAATCAAAACACCAAATTATGCATCATATCGTCATTGTTGTGGAATTTCGCGTCCCCTGCAGAGTCTTGGCGAAGACTCTTCCAGTTCATTGTTGACATTTTTATGTGGTTAGCTTTGGCGTCATCCAACTGTTACAGAGTTTGTCCTTCTTTAACTTCATCAGTTTCTTTGGTCACTCTTGTCTCCAGGCTGTGCTTTCTTAGCTCCTATTTAAACCTCCTTGTGTGGAAGCATAGTCCAACTTGAGTGACTGATGCTAACGTGCAGTTTTGAGTATTCCTCCTGTCTCTCTCACTCCAAGACTTATTAGGACAGCACCGATCTTCCCAATCATGTCCAATGTTTTTGTACAGTTGTTATCAGTAAAAGCGATATTTGATATGAGTGACTTTACCTCATATTTGGGGATATATATAGGTCCACATTAAAAAAAACTTTAAGATTCAAGTATGAGCACTAAGATTACATTACATTTTAGGTCCCCTTAGGGAAACATGGCCTCTGCATTTGACCCATCCTTCAATGCCACTGGAGCAAAATCATTAGGGACAGTGGGACCCACCTCCAAATCTTGAGCTTGTCTCGATCAGGACAACCTCAGCTGGAAGATTTGACCTATAGTGCTTGTTTTGGGTTGACAGGGGAAAGAGATCCACAAAAACCATAGACTGTATACATAAATGCACATAGGTACCGCACTAGCTGCCGAGTTCCAAACAGGAAGTGATCATGGGAGCGCTTCTGGCTCCATCGACTCTGACTCCTATTCACTTTACATTCCAAGTCGCCTCTCTCTCTGTACCTGCTGCTGTCAGGCTCATCATCATCATCGTCTTAAAATGTTCGTATTAACCCGCTCTACATGATCCTGGTGTTTATATTTCACTTCCCTAAATCAAGTTATAAACATTATCCCGCTAGCGTTAGCAACAGGTTTGATTGACAGTGTTGCTAAGCGCCTGCTCCCTGCTAAACTATTGGTGCAGGCGGGAAGGGGCGTTACCTTCAACAGCTTCGCTCCGGGTTGGCTCTTTGGTTGCTATAATACTCGCTGTCAGAACTCCAAATATGGAATTCGGCTCCAAATTCATCCCTATAACTGCTCTAGCCTTGATGAGCTTCATTTCACTGAAGCTGAACGCTGTGGGTGACGTCACACTCACTTAGTCCACTTCTTTATACAGTCTATGACCCAGATATAGGGAGAAACATGCAAACTCTGCACAGAAAGGCCAGGGAGTCAAACCCAAAACCTTCTTGATGTGAGGCTCTTGGTTCTTTCTAGATGGTTCCTAGAAACACCATAAACTGCTAAACTAAATAATCCATACATCAAAACAGAAGGAGCTCTAGAGTAGCAGTGAGCACAACATAATCAGGCTTTAACATCCGTATTAAGGTCAGCTCTGTATATTCTGTACTGCAGTAGTATCATCTCAATGTAAACAAGGGCAACGAATGAGCGATGGGGAAACAGTTAAAATTCAGTATTTCATCTTGGTCTGTCCTTAAAAAGTTCATTTGTCTCATGTTGTATACAGCTCACTCAGCCCCATTCACGCCTGTACATTTGTTACTGCCATTGGACTTACATTACTCCAGGTTTGAATGTGGAGGTTTTTCATGTGGCCTCCAGATGTGTCCCAACCAAGAACCAGACCCTGTACTTACAATAACCACCCACTGTAGCTTTAGTTCATGTATTTTTCTTAAAGGGCCCATATTACACTGTTTTCTGATCTCTGTTATAATGTTGTTTCCTCATCACAAACAGACCTGGAGTTGTGTTTTGTTTCATTCACACATGTTTAACACACAATCCCTGCAGGATGGATGATTTCAGACCTGGAATTGCCCATCTCTACAGAACTAAAGGTGAAAGGTAAATGTTAACCGCTCCATGACGTCACAAGGTGGAACAGAGCGTTTTGAGCTTTGGAGATGTAGACAGACTCATAATGCAGGATTACTCAAACATGTGTGAATGAAATGAAACACAACTCCAGGTATGTTTTTGAGGAGGCAACAGCATTATAACATGACGCTTCATCCGGTTTGATCCGATAATTTATTTTAATAGATTATTTTTTCAGATCAAACGGAGAAAACATCATCTGGACAGAGCACAACAAACATCGTCGCTGGATTCAGGAGGCAACAAAAATACGGAAACGTGCCCATGAGACTTGACAAGGGGGACTTTTTACTGTCACACACCTGGAATATAGTAGTGAAGAAGTCGGACTGCAGATGGCGCTGTCGTCCTGCCTCCACAGGGAGGACGACACCACCAAAACCTGTTTAAATCAGCTGACTGGACACGACACATCGACATCACATGACCACTCTGAGGATGAGTGCTAGTGAGGACTCCAAACTGTCAGAGATGAAAACAAACTAAACTTTGGTGTGAAAAAAAATCGATCAAAACAAGACCCTGTTCCTGATGAAAAGCGTTTTGTTGGATGAGAACCACACGGAAACAACGTCCTTTCTTGGTCATGGTTCTGGTTCAGCTTCAGCGTGAGAGAAGGAAGTGGGTGGAGCTAATACTTCAAACTGAAACTGAATGTTTTAGACTTAGACAAAAGTTATTGTTTATTATCCACAAGGGAAATTGGACACAGCAGCTCACAGTGCAGTATTATAAGTCAAAATCAAAATCAGGTACAGGGCCTTTAAATGGTCAGTTGGCATTGATGGTTTTTATAAAAATGTGGGCTTCACAATTTTAAACCTCTACCATCTGTAGGTTTGTTTGATTTTTTTCTCTCTATCCTTTTCTTCCATACATGCGTGTCTATGTGTGTATCACATTATGATTCTCTGTCCTCTTCTCTCCCTTTCTCCTTTCTCCCATATACCTGCGTGTCTATGCCTGTAACATTTGGCCTCTATGTCTCCCTCTCTGTCTCCTTCTCTCTCCCCCTCTCCTCTCTCCCTTTCTTTCTTTCTTTCTTTCTTTATTTCTCTCTCCCTCTCCTCTCTCCCTTTCTTTCTTTCTCTCTCCCTCTCCTCTCTCCCTTTCTTTCTTTCTCTCTCCCTCTATCCCTCTTTCCTCCCTCCCTCTCTCCCTCTCTTCTCTGTAACATGATGGACCGTGTAGGCTCCTCTCTCTCTCCTGCTCTCCCTCTCCCTCCCTCCCTCCCTCCCTCCTCTCTTCCTCTCCCTCTCTCCTCTCTCCCTCTCCCTCCCTCCTCTCTCCCTCCCTCCCTCCCTCCCTCCTCTGTCCCTCCCTCCCTCCCTCCCTCCTCTCCCCTGCTCTCTCCCTCCCTCCTCTCTCTTTCTTTCTCTCTCTCTCCCTCTTTCCCTCTCCCTCGTTCCCTCTCCCTCCCTCTCTCCCTCTCTCCCTCCCTCCCTCCTCTCTCCCCCTCTCCCTCCCTCTCTCCTTCTCTCCCTGTGTGTAACATTGTGGGCTGTGTAGGCTCCTCTCTCTCCCTCTCTCCCCCTCTCTCCCTCTTGCGGGCCGTGTAGGCTCCTCTCCCTCAGTCTCTCCTCCCCCTCTCTCTCCCTCCCTCTTGCGGGCCGTGTAGGCTCCTCTCCCTCACTCTCTCCTCCCCCTCTCCCTCCCTCCCTCCCTCCCTCTTGCGGGCCATGTAGGCTCCTCTCCCTCACTCTCTCCTCCCCCTCTCCCTCCCTCCCTCTTGCGGGCCGTGTAGGCTCCTCTCCCTCACTCTCTCCTCCCCCTCTCCCTCCCTCCCTCTTGCGGGCCGTGTAGGCTCCTCTCCCTCACTCTCTCCTCCCCCTCTCCCTCCCTCCCTCTTGCGGGCCGTGTAGGCTCCTCTCCCTCACTCTGTCCTCCCCCTCTCCCTCCCTCCCTCTTGCGGGCCGTGTAGGCTCCTCTCCCTCACTCTCTCCTCCCCCTCTCCCTCCCTCCCTCTTGCGGGCCGTGTAGGCTCCTCTCCCTCACTCTCTCCTCCCCCTCTCCCTCCCTCCCTCTTGCGGGCCGTGTAGGCTCCTCTCCCTCACTCTCTCCTCCCCCTCTCCCTCCCTCCCTCTTGCGGGCCGTGTAGGCTCCTCTCCCTCACTCTCTCCTCCCCCTCACTCTCTCCTCCCCCTGTCCCTCCCTCCCTCTTGCGGGCCGTGTAGGCTCCTCTCCCTCACTCTCTCCTCCCCCTCTCCCTCCCTCCCTCTTGCGGGCCGTGTAGGCTCCTCTCCCTCACTCTCTCCTCCCCCTCTCCCTCCCTCCCTCTTGCGGGCCGTGTAGGCTCCTCTCCCTCACTCTCTCCTCCCCCTCTCCCTCCCTCCCTCTTGCGGGCCGTGTAGGCTCCTCTCCCTCACTCTCTCCTCCCCCTCTCCCTCCCTCCCTCTTGCGGGCCGTGTAGGCAGACTGCGCTGAACTTTCACACAGTGGCCTGTCGTCTGTCGTTGGGCACAGAGCCAGTGCAGTCTGCAGAAATACCTCTGCCTCTCCTGCTACGCTTCATACACACCAGCCGCACAAAGAGCCCTGTTATTTCATCACTTTTCTCATTCTCTTCATCAAATTTAATCCAACAAGTTAACCCTCAATTTCTAAAAGATTAATCAAGCGAGGAGGAGTTTATTATCTGGCAACCTGTGTGGTCTGCAAATACCAGCTGCTTCACAATGGTACAGTAAGAAGGATATGAAGATACTTGAGAATTATGTTATAGATTTTATATCGGGTAATGGTTGCCCAACTGCACACGCGTATAGTCAGGGCTTGGCTTGAACGTTGCCGGGTTGATTTCCATTTGGACTAAGTTTTGTCGTTGTATCCTTTGGCAAGACACTTCACCCATATCACCTTGTGTGAGTGTGGTGTGTGTGAGTGTTGGTGGTGTTGGAGGGGCCAGTGGTGCAGATTAGCAGCCTAATTCTGTCGGTCTGTCCCAGGGCAGCTGTGGCGTCTATAGTATAATGCAATGTGTGAAACTATCTCCTGCAGATCTGTTCACGCTTTATCTTATAGAATAATAAATGGGTTGCACTCACATTGTCTACATGCACTTCTCCTTAGTCACTTTTGATGCAGAGCTACAGTATTTTGTAGTCAAAGCTGCCCCAGGGCAAACTGACGGAGATGTGGCTGCCCATGTCCTCTCAGAGAAGTAAACTTCCAGGGACAACGTGGCGGCAGAGTTTGCTTCTAGGACCGGGTGTGTCTTACCTGACAGCAGCTCAATTCAGAAATGTGTAGCTCCCGTGTTGATTATTGTCAAAAGCGATCAAGAAAAGCCGGGACATTCATTTGACAGCTCATTGGACGAAGGCTCACATCAGTAGTAGTAGTTTGCAGGTTGTTCCCGTGTGTCTGTGTATGTTTCCTTTGGGTGCTCCGCTTTCCTTGCCCCAGATCCAGAATACACACTTCTTCAAAACTTTACAAAGATGTGAGTGTGGTCAGTGTTGGACCTCAGATGGACGTGATTGACAGGTCGATTAGCCAATCAGGGGCATGGTCTGTCCAAAACAAATATGGCTACTTAAGTGTGGAAAAAGAGGAAAAAATATCACAAGGGACTGAAAAAACATTGCAGACATCTGAATGAATGAGTCAAGCACTACACTCTGATTTTGTTCTAAATGATGAGTGACCAATGAGCTCCTTTATTTCACGTGCATCAGTGAAATAAACAAATCTGACTGGATGGACATGTTTGAGCCTGGCTTGGGGTGCGACAGGGAGTGGTGAACAATTTGAATAAAAAATACAGGGCGGGATCATTCAGGCAAAACATGTACGACAGGGTCCTCTCTGGGGACGCAGTGGGACGGTCCAAGAGACTCTTTTGAGGTAAAGCTGTGTCGTCCTTATCAGGCCTTGTAATAACACTGTAATCCCTAAAGCATTTCATAAGCTGCAGCATCACATACAGATCTGTCTTCACTGGAGTCTTTCTCTCACTTTTGTTGTGTCAATATTAAACATAAACATGTATTAGCAACACAAACTGAACCTTGATATATATTTTTTTCAACTGCAAATCCTTCTCCTCAAATCATTTTTTTTCTCTTTCTCCCATGTTATAACATTGTTCCCTCACCAAAAACACAACTGAAGAGATTTTCAATGTCATCCATGCATGTTTGAGTAATCTAGCGATCTCTCCCTCTCCCTATTTGAACCTTCTTTATTTGAACTCTAGCTGTAAGATTTTGTCCAAAGCTCCGCCCACAAGCCTATGTGACCCATGCTCCCACGCGACAATCCTCCGTAAATATACAAAAGCATGATACAAAACAATACACTACAACTTCACAAACCTGATGTTATGTGCAGTAGTTTCATTAGCGGGATGCATGCTAATAGTGTTGTGATAGTGCTCTGAAGGGGGAGTGACTTAACACAGGGAGCAAAGGGACTGGAGAAAAACTAAAGTGAAACTCATAAAACATGTTATTGCGTTTTCAAAACAATAAAAGGAAACCTGGTGATCTAAATATGTTATGTGTTACAGTAAATACCCCATAGAAGTAAAATACCTCCTCTTTAATACCCCATAGAAGTAAAGTACTTCCTCTTTAAGTAATAAGTTTAAGTGATATGTATACTTCCCCAACATAAAGTAGTCCCCCCCTCAAAAACAACATCAGAAGTATTGATGCTATGTTTGTCTCATGTGACTTCCAGAGTTCACCTTTATCTCCGCAGACACATCCTGGCCTGAGGAGGAGCTATTCTTGTTCTCTGTCCGTTTGTAGACTTTCTATGTCAATGCTATAGATGGGTACACTTTGACCTTTGAACTCTGCTGCACTTCTGTTTGTTTTGCCCCCTTTCCAAACAAAGTCTGGTCTGACACGTTTAGGACAAGTACTGCAAACTGATATGCGCTTAATGTACAGCTGATTACAGAAGCATGATGGGATTTTTTTGGAAAACATTTAGTGTTTTGAGACAAAATACATCGACCAGGCTTATGCATTATGGATTTATTACGTCATATGACTGCAACTGTGTTTTGTTTATGCTTTTTCATATGCAGTAGTTTAGGGTTTGTGTAACTTGGAAGCATCACAGACTATGGTATTGATTGATTGGATTTGGAGAGCTGTTATGTAGTCTTTTTTTGAGTGTTCATGTTGCTGAAGAGAAGTCAACTATTTGTGAAATTGTGCAAGTTTATATTGCATCTAGGACTGTCACATTTTTATATAGCACTTTTCCACCTTCAAGGCTCTCTATCGTAACGTCTGGGGGATCAAAGATACAGATTTGGGGTAAACGTTTGAATGTTGGTTGATGGAGCACATAGTAGAGAGGTGGGTCGAAGGCTGACGTCTTTGAACCGGTCGTAGGAAGCTGGATCGGAGGCTGAGGTGTTTGTACCAGTCATGGAGAGCTGGGTTGGAGGCGAAGGTGCAGAGAAACGGGATCTGGCAAAAAATGAGAAAAAACTGTGAATACTATGACTATAATCACAAAAACTAGACTGAGCAAAGCAGAACTGTACCATGGAGGATACACTGACGATCTGGTGGCGTTTGTAGGATTCTCAGTCCATTTATACTCTCGAGGTGTAGGCTTGGTTGGTCATGGGCTACAGGTGTGTAGCGGGTGGTGCCAGAGTCTCCGCCCAGCTCCAGGCATTGACAGAGAAGGGAGGGGGAAAGACAGCACAGAGACACAGGGACAGACTGGGATCTTGACTCTCTCAAAGCCCAAGGAGCGGGATTCGAACCACCAGCCTTCAGATCAGTGGACAAACACTCGACCAACTGAGCTGCTCTTCATAACTTGTGTGACTCAATAAAGATGCAAACTAAAGAACTAAAGTGATTCATTCTGCTGTTTGTTTACTGCAGCTCATGGTTTTTAACAATATTATAGATTTAGAATAGTTTCTGTGGTTTAAACCTGCCCCTGGGTTTTTGTGTCAAAGAGAAGAGAAGAGAGAGAAAAAAGAGGGAGGAAGAGAAGAGAGGAGAGGAGAAGGAGAGAGAAGATAGGGAGAAAGAAGAGAGAAGAGAGAAGGAGAGAGAAGAGAGAAGGAGAGAAGAGAGAAGGAGAGA